>NC_043978.1:27743685-28343685 GCF_902148855.1 Sphaeramia orbicularis
TTCATGGATTGATAGGATTAATGGATCAGAAGTTATTAAACGTTTTACATCAGTAGATGGTTTTGGTCGACAGTGGCTGTTTGGGTCTTTATGGGTTAAGCTCAAGTAAATTAATAAAAGTAAATCTTTATGACACAACAAATAAGATTGTAAATAAGATTGTAAGATTGTAAGTATTGTAACACTATTATAAACAATTTTACAGAAATTATAGAAAGGCTTAAATTATGTTAATAAGCATCTTACAACCACTTATAAGTTTATTATGGATTAACTCATATTATAAAGCCTCTGATATAAAAGTATTATAAACACATTTATTTACTTTACCTACCCTATAACTTTTTATGCTTTTTTACCGTTAATATTTACTTTCATATTTATTAACTAGAAGTTAACATTGCAGTTAATACCTGTAGTTACTGCCGAAAAGTAAAGTACACATTAATTTTAATAAAGCAACTAAATAAATTAATTTAAGAAAACTTAGTGAAGCTAAATATATGCCTTTGTAAAGTATGTGACACTCATAGGCCTTGAATAAGACTTATGAGGCTTTTATAACTTAATATAAAGTCTGGTAAATCAAATGCTGCCTTTAGCTGCTGAATTTGTTTGTATTTTTACTCATCATGAAGTAAAAATGGATCCACACACAAGCAGAGGTGTTCTACAGTTAAAGAGATGAAAGCAGGTATGAAACACTTTCACATCCTCCACTGTAGTTAAGTTTTACCTTTTTACTCTTTCCACATCCACATGCTTTTGTACTGGCAGATGCCCGTTAGATTTCTGATGTGCGGTAATTGTAATGAGTATTTCTACATGCAGGGCACATCTTGTGGATACTTGGCCATGAAATGAAAGCATAATTACACCAGGGAAGTGCTTTTGTCTCTTCATTTTCTCTCATCTTCACTACTCTGTGCTCGGTTGCTCTCAGGTGGCCTCGGTTCCTACATGAATGCACATCGGGGCAGCCTTTCTCACTCCCCCGTTTCTCCATCCTTTTCAGTCTGTCTTTCTCGTGTCGACAGTTAACAATTTTGGCTCTTTGTAGAAATTATTACCGGGGCAGGAGGGAGTCTGTCTGGAGTGGGAGGGAGAAATCGAGGGAAAGGATCAGAATGTATGATGGGCCCAAGTCCTGAATAAAGGTCAAACAGATTGATGATTCTAAAATGCTTGGCGCAAGGACGCAAGGTTATGACATCTTATATCACCACTGTCGTCGCCGCCAATGCCATCAGCCTCGTCTCCATCAGCACAAGTTTTATATTACCAGTAAGTGGCAAGTGGTAGCTGACATTCCAAGGCTTTTTGCAAATTGTTCTCTCGGCAGTTCGACTTGGTATTTCTCTCTCTCTCTCGCAGGTTTTAGTTTGAGATGAATAGGGAAGTTTAAGTGGTGGCTCGGGATGCCGTCAAATCGTCCTTGAGTGTCATACAATAGACACAAAGCGGAGTAGAGAGGGGCGAGGACGGGAGGCGGGAAGAGATAAGAGGGAGAGGGTTAACAAAGAGGCTGTCAAAGACTGAGGCGCTTTGTCATTGTCTGGAGCATTTAATGAGCAAGAATTAAACAATGACAGGCCGTAATAACCTGAGAGCTGTTTGTGAGTATATGCATATGTGTGTATGTGGGTGTTTGTTGTAAGAGAAGTCGACTGCTGGCTTCCAACACGAAATCAGACGAGAAATATCGCACTCCTACTGTTAGTATTGAACTGATATTAATGGCAAAATAAATCACTTATTTGTAGCAATGCATGTGTTCACTTCCCATCTGACAGTGTTACAAAAGTAATACATTACAGTAACAGATTACTTTTTGCTGTAACACAGTAGTGTAAGGCATTACTATTGAATTTTCTGTAATATTTTATTGGGCACATGTTCAGTATCGCTTGTGTTACAACACACACACACACACACTTTTTGCCTATAATTTAATTGCTCAAATGAAAAAAAAACAAAAAACAGCACGACCATGAGACCTTAAGGATTCAGAAATGCGACAGGAATGTTCTATTTCCTGTTAGTGTTCAGTCAATGGGTGAAGACAGCAGAAGACAGTACAGAGTTATTCAAAAAGAATGAACTGAATTCATAACGCATTGCTTCAGTTCTCAAGCATCATCATGGAATGAGTTAGTGACCATTTGAAAGAGGAGTTTTGTAAGTTTTGAATAGCTAACCTCAACAACCTTAAATATCGAATAACAACAGTGATCAACTCATGCTGATACGTGTCTTGGATGAATTCTCTTATCGCATTGATGTTGTCTGAGCTGCAGGTGGTGGACACACTGAACACTTGTAAGACAGGAAATAAAAGCTGATTGTGAGTAGAATACTTGTGACTTGGCTGGAGTTTTCTAATGCTTTTCCTTATTAAAATATTGCGTAATGAAATCAGTTCATTCTTTTTGAATAAGCCTGTACATTGTCCACACGAACGTTTGCTCATTACTAACCATAACCCTGCTTTACAGAAGCTAGTTAGCATGGCCCCTGTGATCAGCAATAAGACAATTGAGTTAACGTTGCTATGACTAGTTAGTTTTCTTTATCAGTTGTGGATTTATCTACCGGCGTCCTTGGCACCGCGACCCCTGTTTGTAATGTCAAATGTTGAAAAAAATGCAAGCGTTCCTGTCCTCCTGGGATTCAAACATCATAGACTGTAGCATTACATACTGAGCTATCCATCCATGTGTACTTTAGAGCACAAATGCAGAAGAACCAAAACGAGCAACCAAGTCACCTGAGTGACTTTGACCAGGTCCATATTGTAACTGTCACGACTGGTTCAGAGCATCTCCACAACTGCAGGTCTTGCTGGGTGTTCCTGGTCTGCAGTGGTAGGTACTGACCAAAAATGAACTAAGGAAGGACATCCCAATCTCAGACCAGTGGAGCATCCAATAAATCTGATCCACAGAGGCCCCACCTCTCTACTTAAAGGACTTCAGGGATCTGCTACTAACGTCTTGGTCCAGATACCACAGCGTACCTTCAGAGGTGTGATGGAGTCTTGGTAGGTCTGGGTTTAGAGCTGTTTTTGTGGAAAAAAGGGGAACCTGCATAATATTAGACAGGTGGTGATAAGATCATGATCCCATAGATCACAGGTGTCAAACATGCGGCCCGAGGGCCAAATCCAGCCCGGCAAACCGTCCAGTCCAGCCCTTGAGATTAATTTGTGAAATGCAAAAATTACACTAAGATATTAACAATCCTTTTAGTTCAGGTTCCACGTTCAGACCAATTCAATCTCCAGTGGGCAGGACCAGTAAAATAAGATCATAATAATATAGAAATAATGACAACTCCAAATGTTTCTCTTTGTAAATGTAAATATTTTCACGTATTTACACTAAAACAAAGCATAATTTTGCAAAAAATGTGAATAATCTGAACAAATATGAACAACCTGAAATGTCTTAAGAGAAGTAAGTACAATTTTAACAAAATTCTGCCTGTTATTAAATATTTTGTGTTTGTAGATCCACTGTGATCTGTAAGTTATAATGAACATGTGTAAATGATAAACTGAGGCAGAATATTGTTAAAATTAAACTTATTTTTTTCAGTTTGTTCATGTTATTCACATCTTTTGAAAGGATAGTTTGTAAATATAAACCTTTTCATAAAGTACATTCACTTTTTTTTGCTCTAAAACATAGAGAAAAGTTTGGAGTTGACATTATTTATATATTATTATGTTATTATTTTACTGGTTCGGCCCACTGCAGATCAAATTTAGCTGAATCTGGCCCCTGAACTGAAATGAGTTTGACACTCCTGCCATAGATGCTCCACTGGCTGAGATCCAATTGTTGTTGTTCTGCAGGTATTTTTGGTTGGTTATAACCACTTTACACTGGAAATAAACCACAAAGTCTGGTGATGATCTGACCCAGTGATTTGTCCATCAGTTTCTCCCTTGTCAGAGTTGCTCAGATCCCTACTCTTGTCATTTTCTGTTGTTTCTAACACATCAACTTCGAAGTATACATGTTCACTTACTGACTAATACATTCCACCCACTGACAGTTCCCATTGTAATGAGATAATCAACATGAATACCCATTAATGCTGATTATCTCATTACCCATTAATAATCCATAAAGTTATGGATGATGGGTGTTTGTGTCACAGAGAGCAAAGAGAAATATGTTTAAACATCAACAGCTCACAGTTCTGAAAAAATTCTTTCCTATAGGCAGTCCATGTGATACAAATCAATCAAGTAAGTGTATTCTTCTTTCTACTCCTTTTCGACCATGCAAAATTCAGACTTGCATGTACTTGAAGATAGATTCTGTTCATTTAAGTGTTATTTTGTTTTTGTCTTATTTGGCTTCATTTTGTTTTATTTTGTTTCTTTGCATGTTCAAAGTCAATCAATCAACCCAAAAGCTGACCGAAGTTTCCTATTTTTTCTCCATATATGTGGCCAATTGCTGTCTGAAATGACTGCGACAACAACCATAGGAGTGTCTGTGACTCAGGAGTTAAAGCAGGTCGTCCACCATCCAGCAGGTTGGCAGTTCAATCCCTTGCCCTTCAGTCAGACACTGAACCCCATACTGTTGTACTGTGAATCAGTGTAACAAGGCCAAAGTGACTTTTTTTAACAAAATACATCATTAACTGAATGTAAAATCAAGTGTTTACAACCAGTCATTTATCAAACTATGTGGGTTTTACTGGTGAATCAATGTTACAGAACATGGTAGCGTTTCCATGTTCCCTACAGAGTTCCTGAACGTCCAAATAAGGCATATCTGATGTCAGTAAAACGCAAACAAACTGCATTTTACCTGAATTATTTACATGTAATAGAATTCATGGCACAAAAGTTATTAAACATTTTAGATCAGAGCATGCTTTTGGTCTCCGGCAACTCTGTTTAGGCCTTAAGGTAAGAATATGCAATAAAAATGTGACTCCATAACACAAATACATTAGTCTCATATAACAGCCACTAATAGCTCCAACTGACTCCTATTCAGAAACTGTCATCTTCTCTCTGAAATAATAAGTCAATATTTTTTTTCCAGAAGTCATTACAGTTTCAGTCACTCTCATATGTGGTTCTTGGGTAAATAATTGCTTAATTAATGACTTTAGGAATAATAGAGTAATTTTATGTGCTGTGTGGGCTTTGACTGACAGGTTGCTTATTTTAGTTGGACTCTTTTTTTAAACAATAAAATGTTTTTTTTTTCCTGGCAAATAGTTGTTGTGTGGTTGTGAGTAAAAAAAAAAAAAAAAAAAAAAAAAAAAGATATGCTAACAAGACTGTCAAAGGTGTGTTACACAAATGATTCATGACGTTTATCAGTAGGATACTTAGTTGAAATGCCCATATACTACTGTAAGTGTAACTTAGCTTTATTAGCTAATGCTAATTTAATTAGCATAAGTTTAGTATGTCATTATACTGTCTGACAGTATGCTAATCAGACTAGCAAGTGCTAATTATTGCATGTATGACTTAAGGAAAAGTTGGCTGTTATAAAACATATTTATCAAGTACTTGGTTATGTTTAATGTAACAGTATTATTTACTGCGTTGTTGATTTTTTCAGTTTGGTAGAGCTAGCTTTACAAGCCTCAACCATTGCTCTCCATGTTTTTGTCCAAAATTTGTTCACTTCTGTCTCCAAAAAGTCAAGATGGCAACAAGCAAAATGCAAACTCATGTCTTCAGAAACAGTGTCAACAAACCAAAGCATCAAATCATGGTTGCAATGTCCATTTCACATGCAAAAGTAGTACTGCAAAGGAGTGGAAGGAGGGATATTCAGTTGTGTTGTTTCAACTGTTGTTGTGTATTTGTAGCTACAGAAACATGAGTTTATGTTCTATGTCACTGGTGTAACATTATGATGTATTAGAGTGTAGATCTGTAGAAACAATAAGATTTATTTTTTTAATGATAATGAATCTGGTGCCTACATTAAACATATACTGGATTCATCATATGAATATACAATGAATCCAAAGACATAACTTTATAATCTATACTTAATTCATGAATGTCTTTTTTTATTTACAGCAGAAGTGAGGCACATTTGGTGATACCATAATCATAAGTTTATGAATCATAGAAGGAGACTCGGTAGGAAACAAAGGGAACATTCTGATTTAAGCTCTGAATCACCTACTTTACTGTAACATATTCACACGGAAAAGAAGCCGGAGAGGCCACCCACAGCTGCTAAAAACACTTCCTTTGTAAGTTCTTAAAGGAATAGCAAACATGGACACAGTTTATTTACTCATCCCGATGTTAGTGGAAACTGTGGTTGTGCCAGGGAGTTAGACGATACAATGCTTTGTGTAAACCTTCTCTGAATTAACTGAGGTGGGTGGAAACATTGCCGCTTGTTTGTCGTCGACTAGAATTTAAAATGATGAGGATGTTTCATAAAACACTAGTGCCAAACTCAAAAATATTCTTCACAAGCATTTATGAGCAAGGTTTTCTCTACCAGGTTAACCCTCAAACACCTAAACAGACCAAAAGCATCTACTGATCTAAAATATTTAATAACGCTTACACCACTAATCCTATTATTACATAGAAATATTTCAGGTAAAACTGAGTGTTTCAGCTTTTCCACGACATCAGATATAACACATTTGGACCTTCAAAGGCTCTGTAGTGACCATGGAAACAGTAGTCGCTTTTCCATTGACCCTCAAATTCCGCAAATATAACCAGTGTATAAAAATTTACCTAATGAAAAAAACGACAATTTCGCCAAAACTCTTATTTTTCAATTAAAAGTTTTTGCACTGGCAAGAGGTGTTTTTTCCAGCGTAGCACGATTGGTATGTCACAGAAAAGTGCAATGGAATGACCTTTTTCCGCAACTAGAGTCACGTGAATTAAAAAAAACTGATGTTGACAGACGTTACAACAAGTGAAGCAGAAGAGTTTTTAAAAGAAACTTGGTGCGGTATGTGTGGACACGCCAGGAAACCGAATCATTTTTAAATTTCATGTGGGATAGAGGGGTAATATATAATAATAATGAATATATCTGTAAATCAACATGATATTTATGTTAGTCACCATGTTTATGGAATGATTTCTTGCATCATCTCACCATAATAAAAAAACAATCATCGCATTTGTGATTTAATGGAAAAACCGACATTACACACTTCTGTTTTTTTGACATTTCGTAAATATCGGTAAAGTTTTGCGCAGATGTCCAGTGGAAAAGCCATTACTGTCGTCTTCTGTAACATTGACTCACCAGTAAAACCCATGTAGTGTTTAATGATAGACACTTGTTTAAGTATATGTTTTTCTTCACTTTTCTTAGTTTTAATAAAATATTCTCGTAATAACGATTGAATCTACTCTGTTCAGTAAATTAAATATGGCAAAACACCTGATTATCACTGAAAAATGCAAAATGCAGTGGATCATATTATAAAACATGGTGATAAATCAGTAAGGAAGGTTGAATGTAAGGAAAAATTAACATGAATGTCTCCACAGAAATAGTTCTAGGTCTTTAAGAGTTAAGACCAAGTCATTTTGCTCACCAACTATGTCAAATCTATGTTAAATTAGTATGTCAGGCTTTAAAATCATCACTTTTCCTAGATATAAGGGATGTAATTGAACCCTAGCAGACTTCTTTACCAAGTTTTGTCATTTTGTTTGCTTATTTGTCATCCGTTCTAACTTTTCCCCCAAAATTGTGCACATTTATAGCGGCAGTAATAGTCCAAACTGATGTGAAATCATAGTTTTATTAAAAAATGTAGAATTTACTTGCAGAAAAACTCCCGAAATACTACAACTGCACTTCATATTCCTTCCACAAAGTAATTCTTACAGCATTATAGATGCATAGACTCATCATCACACACATACAACAGTGTTCCACACATTTCAACCCGGCTCCGCAGTGTCTTAATGAGCATAATCCTCTGTGTTTGTGTCTCACAGCCTGGTGAAAGGTTTTGGCCGTCCAGTTTCTCCGTTTTCCAACTGATTCCAATTAGATGCCCCCATTAAATAATATTGTAATGCAGAGGTTTACTGAAGAGACAACAGGAACACAGCGCATTACGAAAGCATCTCATCTCCAGAGGTTAATCTTCCATTTTCAGCCTAATTTACAGAGCACCAGGAAACACGCAAGACGGGGAGAGAAAAGAAAAGCAATGGGTGAGGAAAAAAGGAAGATTAAAAACAAAGAGATGTGACAAAAGGGACTGAGATGGAAAATAACGAAAAGGCAGAGGAGAGCGAGAAGGCCCGGGTTTCCTCTTTAATTCTGTCCAGGCTACATGTAGCAGAGACATTTCATTTGTTGTCTATCTGAGTGGAAAATGACTGGTTGTGATCCAATCAGACTGCCTGTCACTGAGATGTGTGAGCCAATACGTGGAAGCATACACACACACACTCACATATAACAGCCTGCTGCAAGCATCAATCTGCATCATCAGATTACTAAACATGCTGAAATTAATCCTGACCGACTGGGCGATATGTAGATCACACCGCCATATGTAAATGATGCTCCAGCTGTCTCACAGGAAGACAATCAGTTTCAATCAGTTTTAGCCAAAAAAAAAAAACATCTACAGATACAATTTTGAAGACATGTTATGTCATAGAGGCAAATGTTGAAATTGTGAAAGACAAAGGTGGTTTTGCACGGGTGAGGAGGATCATATAAATGTCAAATGAGGCAACAATAACGTTTTGAATATGCTGAAATAGGTCAAGATGTGTGCAGTTGATCTGAGGTCTCTACGCAGCAGGGTGAGCGATGCTGTCTGCCTGAAAAAGCCAACATAACAGTCTCCACATCCAGTCTGGATACACAGCACCCCCTAGAGGATAATCTGCAAATAAAGCCTCCAATCATATGTGTGTGTGTGAGGAGGATTGGATGATGAAGTGTGTGTGTGTTTGTGTGTGTTTGTGTGCGAGTGTACTAAGCGGTAGGCTAGGCTGAGCTGAGAGGGAGACTCAGTGACTTTATACTCCTGATAATCTGGATTAAAACCCTCAGGGACAGCATTAAACACCGCCGGATGGGCATTACAAGCACACACAGACACACACACATGTATACACACACGTACACTATCTCTTTCTCTTTTTGTGTTTTACTACAGATTACATGACTTCTCGTGCTAAAAGTGTGTGTATGCACAGCACGTGAGCTATATTTATCCCTTGATGTGAATATTATAGCATCGGTATCTATCGGATTTATCCAGGAAAAATAAAGTGAAGGGAGTAGGGTTTTTTTATTATTTGGAAAACCTACAGCTAAACTGAGCATTACATATACTCATGATTTGTGTAAAATTGCATAAAAATTACAATCGTTGGGTTTTTATTCCTTTAAGATAGGTTAATACTTGGGCTATATTCACTGCAATACTTTTTAACATCGGATTAGTACCGTTTTTTTTGGTTTTTTTAATACTTTTAACACAGATTTTATTGTGTATTATTTAATTTATGGATTTTGAAATATTTATTCAGTCTATAAGTGTTTTATCCATGGGTTTTAGAGACCAGTGCATCATCATTTTGTTTTTACATTACATCTATGACGGAAATGTTTAAATGACAAATAAAGAATCTGAATCTAATACTGTGTGATTTCAGTCTAAACCTCATGAAACATGACAAAACATGTGAGAAAGGTTCACAGGCTGTGTGTTTTGTGATCTTTGAAACAGAAATTCTCCTAGAAACAGTCACTTTCTATTTCTGTGACATTGATTTTTAACAAGTTTTCTGTCAAAAAATTGTTGTCCTATGTCCAACCAATTCCATGTTTCCCACTTCTTAGACTTTAAACCAATAAAAACCCAAACATCCACTGGCGACCAAAATCATTTACTGATATAAAAGGTTAAATAACTGTTGCTCTACTAATCCTATCAATCCGTGTAAATAAATGGTGTGAAATGCAGTTTGTCATCTTTTCATGGTCATCAGATATGATCCATTTGGACATTCAGAGGCTCTGTAGTTACCATGGAAACACCGTCATCTTCTACAACATTGATTCACCAGTAAAACTCATGGAGTTGGATCAATGACAGTGGATGGAGACACTTGGTTTATGTTAAGCTAATGATATATTTTTCTTAAAAAAAAACAAAAAAAAAAGTCACTTTGCTCCATTTTCTCTGTCGTTGATATAATAACCCCCAACTTTAACCTCCTGAGATCCAGCTATGGGTTTTCTGTCCACATTTGTGGACAAGAGTTTCACAACTTTATACAAAAAAAAAAGAAAAGAAAACTGTCCACCACAAAGGACATTCTATGAAAAATTTAAAAACTGCATCTGAAAAAACTGTTGCATCATGATGTTTCCAATATGGGCACTTTTTTAATAAAAAAACAAAAAAAAGCTTGTACTTTGCTGACATTTTCTGGGTCTTAGGAGGTTAATTTGAGCTTTTATGGACATCAATCATGATCAGTAAATTGAATGTAGGAAAATACCTGATTTTCATTCAAGAATGCAAAATATTGAGCATAAAATTAGAATAAATGGTGATAAATCACTTAAGAAAAGCTATAAATAGAGAAAAAATCATTTGGGAAAAGCCACAACAGTAGCACTGGGTCTTTATGTGTTAATGTGTGTTTTTCTGTACACATAAATACCACTACTCTACCGTCAACATGTGCAGTCATCCTTGTACTTTGATTCAACTTTACACACATCATACCCAGGCTTGTGACAAAAATCCTTTTCAGTGCTGATAATTTTTTGTATTTTCAATTAATCATGTAATTGTTGGATCTCTTAAATGGTGAAAAAGTTTTTCCAAAAGCTCAACATAATGTCCTCAAATGTCTTGTTCGGCCACAACCCAAAGATATTCAGTTTAGTATCAAAGACGAGGAAAATAATGAAATATAAGAAAAGGAAGTTGAGTATCTGAGTGTCGTTTTTTTTCCTGAAAAGTTACTCAAACTGATGACGGATTTTCAAAATATTTTTCAATTCAGTAATCGACAAGTAATCAGTTAGTGTTTTATCATTCCAGCTCTGTAGTTTCTTTCCTCCATGAAGCACAGTGCGTTTTAACTTTAAAGGGCTCATATTTTGCTAAACCCACTTTTATTAGTCTTTGGTTCATTTTTTTTATGTATTTGGACCCTAATAGTTCATAAAGTTTGAATTTGAACCCTCCAGGTGCTGCAAAGCTATCTTTATATTCATTTTGGCAAAAATCGAGTGGATTTCTACAACCTGTTTTAATTCCTGCTTAATTTGTTGCATCTATAACTAGTTACGACATTTGCACATGTAAGGTCAAGATTTCTGACGAACATTTCTCCAAGTACGACGTCATTGTTTATCACCAACGGCAGTTGTTGTTCATACTGAAAATATGTCCAAACTTCAAGCGAATTACCTAAAATGTTCAGTTGTTTTGAACGGGACAGAGCAGCACAGTCAACAACCTGGAGGGGGTGGGGCATGAAGTGGCTCATTTGCATTTAAAGTTCCAGCACTCAAAACCACCTTTCTGGTGTCATTACTCAGAAATAGGGTTGAAGATGGACCTGTGGAGTTGAATTAATGAAGAATTCAGACCCAAGTATAGCATTTACAGTTTATGTAGACCACAGGGAAATGTTTTAAAATGCATAATTCCATTTAAAAAAGCAAAATATCACTTCTTTAAGTGTAAATCAGAGTAAATTCAAAGGGTTTTTTATTTTTCAGTTTCTTTCAGTAACTTGCTGTTACTTCTCAGATTCTTAACCCATAAAGACCCAGGGCTACTTTTGTGGGAGTCCCCAAAGGAATTTCTCTATTTAACCTTTCTTAAGTGATTTATCACCATTTATTACAACATCATCCTCTGTATTTTGCTTTTTTAAAGGGGTCATATTTTGCTAAACCCACTTTTATTAGTCTTTGGTTCATTTATTTGTGTATTTGGATCCTAATAGTTCATAAAGTTTGAATTTGAAACCTCCAGGTGCTGCAAAGCTATCTTTATATTCATTTTGGAAAAAGTCAAGTGGATTTCTACAACCTGTTTTAATTCCTGATTAATTTGTTACATCTATAACTAGTTACATCACAACATTTTTACATGTAAGGTCAAGACTTCCGATGAACATTTCTCCGAGTACGACATAATTGTTTGTCAGCAGCAGCAGTGGTTGTAGTCCATACTGAAAATATGTCCAAACTTTGAGTTGATTGCCTAAAATGTTCAGTTGCTGGTTGAACAGGACAGAGCAGCACAGCCAACAACCTGGAGGGGGTGGGGCCTGAAGTGACTCATTTGCATTTAAAGGGCCAGCGCTCAAAACCATCTTTCTGGTGTCATTACTCAGAAATAGGGTTGAAGATGGACCTGTGGAGTTGAATTAATGAAGAATTCAGACCCAAGCATAGTATTTACAGTTTATGTAGACCACAGGGAAATGTTTTAAAATGCATAATTCCATAAAAATAAAAAAAATAAAAAAGCTAAATATCACTCCTTTAAAGGACGTTCAGCTGGGAGGAGCCTTTCATAGAGTTCATCATGATTCTGAAAAGGCTTTTTTTCCTTTTTACAGCAAGTGGCATCCGGGATTAAATTGTCACCGAACTTCCTACTATGCTTTTACACTTGAGAATAGATAAAATACTAACTCTCATGAGGGACTGCCATGTTTTTTGTGCTAGCTGTAGGTGATGCATGATGCAACTTCGCTGCTAGAAATAACAGATTTTCTACAACATGGCTTAGATTTGGTCCCAGTCTGTTATATTTCTACTGCAGGTATGATAGTAACTCATTGCAACTGGTTGTCATAGTGGCACAGTGTAAACTATGGTGATGTCATCTTTAGTGTGAATATACCAATGAAGGAGGATGAAACTTAATGTGATGTTTTAATCTGGAAATCAGTATTTTAGTTTTTTTCCGGACATTAACTGGTTGTTTAGATTTCACATAACATTTTCTCTACATGTTGCTCAACTTCTAGGGAATGTCTTTGAAATGCTGAACGTGTTTCACTTATGTTACTTATATTTTTACTTTTTTTTTTTTTATCCTATTCTTATCTTATTACTAGGACCTGAGTACACATTTCATTCTACGTGTGCTACATTGAATGACTGACAATAAATTTACCTTGAATTCAAGTGCTCTTGTAATCATTGTAGAGCCTATGTTAAAATTTTCTACACTATTTTCAGAGATTTTAGCTCAGCGTCTTACAGTACATCGTCCCATGTCTACGATATAGTATAATGATTAATTCTTTCTGTCGTTATGTTAACTGAGCTGATTAAGAAACTAGATTTCCCTCTGTAATAAAGTTATAAATTAAGTTAATAAATAAAGTTCATCTGGATCTGGATCTGTATGTCAGATTTTGTATTGAGTATGTGCTCATGTTGTGGAAACACACAAAACCCTGTGTAGAGTTCATGCAAGATGAGCAGATACAATTAGTGGAAAAGCATCATAAATAAAAAGACTAAAAAAATAACAGACTTCTCAGCATTTGTAACTGTGTCCCACATTAGTTGCTTTTCCACTGACCCTCAAATTGCGCGAATATAACTTGCACATAAAAATTGACCTAATAGAAAAACAACAATTTCGTCAATATGATTAAAAATTTTTGCGCTGGCAAGAGGTTGTTTTTTGGGTGTAGCGCAAATGGTCTATCATGCAAAACTGTAATGGAAAGACCTTTTTCTACGACTAGAATCACATGAATTAAAAAAAGGATGTTGACGGACGCAACAACAAGCGAAGAAGAAAAGCTTTAAAAGAAACATGGTGCGGTATGTGTGAACACACTGGGAAACCGAATCATTTTTTAATTTAGTACAGGATAGAGGGGTAATATATGATAATAATGAATATATCTGTAAATCAACACAATATTTATGTTCGTCGCCATGTCTATGGAATGATTTCTCGTGTCATCTCACGATAATAGATAAACAAATCATTGCATTTGTGATTTAAAGGAAAAATTGACATTATGCACTTCTGTTTTTTTGACATTTGGTAAATATCAATAAAGTATTGCGCTGATGTACAATGGAAAAGCAGCTAATGACTATAAAGATCTATTCCTGTTTTTTTTTTTTTTAATTCTAATTATCGTCAGCAGCACAGAAAAGAAAAAACACTGTGAAGCTGAATTGAAGCTTCCAAAATTAGGAGTGAATGTTCCCTGTCAATATTTGCTCAAATGTATCAGATATAAAGTGAAAACCTACACAATTCTGTTTTTTCGACATTTCTTAAATATCGGTAAAGTTTTACACAGACGTCCAATGGAAAAGCATCTATTGTCATTGTGATCTGGTCACTCCACTGGTGACCCATTTAATGTCCTGGTACAACTGAGTCATGTTTGGACTGATAAGGTTATGTTTTAGCCACATGTTATACACAGATACTAGAGGACGTTCCCTTTCAGATGAGGGTTCTATGAAAAGAACAGGTGTTAGAAGGTTAATGTATCCTCTGCTTTCTCGAAGCCAGGGAGCGATGGTGGAGTTCGATGAAACCATGAGACGGATGGAGAGTGGGTGTTCCCTGCACTGTCTGGCCCTGCGGGGGTATTAGGTTTGATTGGATTGGGGTTGGGGATTTGTGTATTAAACTGAGATTACCATGTGATCCAGTATTTCGCAGGGAAATCCACACAGCAGTGAGAGGCAGAGCTTGCAGCAGGAGTCCGATGACCTCCCGTTCGCTGCCTGATTCGATTCATCTCCGCTTCACCCGGCTGGATACTGGGCTGTTGTTGACTTGTGTTGTGTTTACTCTTGATTTCCTGTTTCCCGTGTGTTTTTGGCTCCTTTCTGCCCTTTTTCTTTGGTGTCTTTTCATGTTCAGCTACAGCCCATTCCCCTTTATACTGTTAATCCATTTCATTGTATTCAAATCTGTTTTAACTTCTGATCCATTATTCTATTCATTTCTCTGCCGATCAGCTCTAATGTACCTTTCATGTTGCATAAAAGACGTACTAACATCTAGCTTTTGCCTCTATTTCCATTCAAGCAGCTTGTGAAAAGTGTTCCGTCTGTTTGGCAGAGGGACTGAAGTAATATAAAATTGAATCCATTGTGATATTTTTTCACTGGGTTCCATCTACTGTTCCTCGTTTCCTGGAGAGTTTGTGATGTCAAGCATAAAAAACTGAAAACAGATGCAGTGTGTCTAGTTTACTTGTGTTTAAAAAACTCAAATATCCATGTGAACTGGTGTACAAACAGTAACTGAAACAACTCCAGCTCATTTTAATTATCGTAACTCAGTGTTTCTTACCTTGTATCAGTGGTGATTTCTCATAGACTGCAAGGGAAGCTCGGCTTCCCCTAAAATTAAATGGTTAAATATGTTCGGTTGTGTTGACATTTCATTGACTACAAATGTGTTAGAACACGTTCATCTCACAGACGAGTTCGTTCAGAATCAGCTTTATCACAAACCAACGGACTCGATGTTGTTCACTTCTCATACATTCCCGTTGCGCTGTTTTCTCATACGATCTCTGCTCAGTGCATTTGCTCGTAGACCCTCAGCATCCATGCACTTCAATGGGACTGAGTGGAACAGTTTTTTTCATTGAATCAAAACTGGGCAGTAATTGGATAAATGCCACGATGTTGTCCCGCCCCCGGACGCTCGGCGTCTCTGGGGGGGAATGGAGCTGTGGGCGGAGCTCGGCTGGGCTGGATGCCAGGCTTCCTCGTGCTGATTGGATGATCAGTTGGATGGCTGAATCCCATTTGATTGACAGCTATTTTGAGATCTACTCCTTCACTGACACAGTTCAGTTTAATACTCACGCATTCTGCTGTGAAATCAAGAGAGAAACCACTATGAAATTACTTGTTCATTTCTTGCACTGTAAATAAAACACACTCATTGTACTTCCTTGTTTTAATTTAACATAATTTCAACGTTTTCTTGTTTACTTGGTACGATAAGGTCACTGACCATTCTCTTAAAAAGGGACAGAGGGCCGAATTTATGTTTAAATAACTTGACTTTTTTTTTATGTAAGCTGACAATGAGCTTCCCCTGTCTGAAAGACGAGCAGCCACCACTGCCTTGTATATATCCTGTATTGCCTGTATATATCCTATTTGTTGCACATATTTCTTATCTGTGAAGAGTTAGCTTTTGTATATTTCAGCAGTTTCTGTAGCATTTCAGTAGTATATATATATAGTCAATATTTTATCTTGTAACTTTTGTACATTGCTGACATTTTTCAGTATTTTGTGTGATATTTTATACAGTCCTTTTTGCAGGAATTATTTTTGGTGCTAAACAGAACAGAGCTGCTAAAAAATTTTCATTGTTCCTGTGACATTAGTCGCTTTTCCATTGACCCTCAAATTGCATGGATATAACTTGCACATAAAAATGTACCTAATGGAAAAACGACAATCTCACCAAAACTCTCGATTTTTGATTTAAAGTTTTTGCCCTGGCATGAGGTGGTTTTTCGGGTATATCACAATTGGTATATCATGCAAAGCTGCAATGGAAAGACCTTTTTCTGCAACTAGAGATATATGAAAAAAAAGAAAAAAAGATATTGACGGACATTACCACAAGAGAAGAAGAGTTTTAAAAGAAACATGGCGCCAGGAAACAAATCATTTTTTAATTTAATATAGGATAGAGGGGTAATATATAATAATAATGAATATATCTGTAAATCAACATGATATTTACGCCATGTTTATGTCATGTCATGTCATGTCACCATGTTTATGGAATGACTTCTGGTGTCATCTTGCGATAATAAATAAATCAATGCATTTGTGATTTAATGGAAAACCCAACATTACACACTTCTGTTTTTTCAACATTTTGTAAATATCGGTAAAGTTTTGCACATACCGTATGTCCAAAGGAAAAGCAACTAGTGACAATAAAGTTAAATTCTATTCTGTTTTTGTTTTTTTTTTAAATTCTAATTATTGTCAGCAGCACAGAAAAGAAAAAAAAAAACAGTGTAAACCTGAAATGAAGCTTCCAAAACTAGGAGTGAATGTTTCCTATCAATATTTGATCAAATGTATCAGATATAAAGTGAAAACTTACTTGTGCAACCTATATATTTTTAATATATACAACTTTCATATGTTTTTTCATCTAAAGGTTCGTGCAGAAAGGAAGTAATGAGCATGAATATTCATTTCTCAGACACTTCATTAACTCTTTAACCCCTGATTACCTGAACATGAAGAAAAATTTGACATGTGTTTCATGAACAGCAGAGGGTCAGTGCAGTACATCTCATACTGGATGCACCAAATACTTGCCACATTGGTATGTGCAAACAATTTTTTAGGAAAAAAAATTTATGCTACAGAAAAATCCATATTACACCATGAGTGGAAAAAACACCCTGAGGCATTTGCACAGAGCTGTATCCAGAACATGTATGTATGCATGCATGTGAAATTAGCATAGTGCCTTGTAGGTAACATATGCAGCAGGATCATGCTTAAAAGAGCCATACATGTCATATATTACAATTTCAAACAGTAAAATAATCCGAATTTCCTTTGAGAAGACCTCATGGGTTATTTTGCAGGTTTTCTGGAGTTACTGACACCATCATCTGCTTAATGACATGATGTAAAACTTAAATTTATCGTGATTTTTCAATGACTGACCTCTGAACCATGTGAGATTGTTTTTCTTACTGTACCTGCTTTTATTATTGGAACTCAGAAATGAATCATTTTCCTTCACATTTACTGAACATACATACATACAGTATGTGCTATATCATGTATGTCATTATACAGACTATAATGGACAGATGCCCAACAGACTCTTTTTTCATTTTTATTCTACACTCTACATATAATGAAACCTCTTTTGCTGTTGAATCATATTACTTTCGCTGCAGCACCAAACTAATTCCCCCACAGGAATCATTAAAGTTTCATTTTATCTTATCTTAAAATTCTAATTTAACTTTGAGTCCTCACACCTTCGCTGCAGACTTTCACACAGCCCCCGTGTTCCTTGTCTCATATTCACAAAGAACCACATTTGACTGCCAGAATGCACCATGAGACTGTACACAATCTGCACTTACCGCACTATTGAATCGTGCAAGATATCTTTTTTTTCCTTTTCTGTACTCTGACCTCCGCTGTTAATGACTTTGTAAAGTTGTGACTAATCTGGTTAACTTGACCCCATTGGAAGTCTGCGGCTTAATGCTTTTCAGAAATACAAGCGGCATTGTGCATCTGGTGCACTAATCTGTGTGTTGTTTGAGTGCACGAGTGTTTGCGCGAGCACAAGTAGCAAAGGAAGATTAGCGCACACAATGGAAATCAAGATTCAAAGAAAGGAGACGTGTGACAGCTCTGTCATAAGCCGGGGATATGAATCCATAGTGTTTTCAGCGGGACTCCACCGGCCAGCCTTTTCCCCTTCTATCTTTCTGTCTCTCTTTCTGTGTACAGAGGTAGAGGTATTGGGTCTACCAAGAGGATGATTGATTTTCTGTCAGCAATGCAGAGGCTGAAGGCCCATTAGGATAGGACCAGACAGACAAACATATGTACACACACAAACACACACGTACAAAAAGTTTGGGCATTTGATGGCCCGCTACATGCATCCAAATCAGCTCTGACGATTAAGATGTTCATGCATACATTTCCAATGATAAAATAGGCCATGTGGACCTAAAACAGAGGTGGGATAAAGGTTGAAGTCACATTAACCCTATAACACCGAACGTGTCGTATTTGATACATGAGTTTTGAAGCCCTCTACATGATTAGTGTAACATTTTCTTTCTTGAAAAACCTGATGTATACAATTAGACACATGCAATACACAGATAATCCATCAGGGAGGAGGAATTCTTTCACCAGAGGCCTTTCCAGTGACACTGAGGAAGGAGGCAGAACTTTGACAGTTTCGAAAAGGAATTACCAATTTGTTAGACATGTTTTTGTTTGTTCAAAAATAATATTTGAGCATTGAGACCTGATGGATCAAATATGATACAAAATTGAAACTCATACATGGAAATTGATATTTGAAAAAAAAAAATGGGGTTGTTTAGAAGGACCAATAAAGGCTCCAGTTTCAAAGAACTGGAATTTTCTGTCAACGATTTAATGGTTCAGGCTTTACAGGGTTAACCCTTTATCATGCAAATAACTGTTTTGGCTAATTTCCACATAAACAGTCACGGAAAAAATTATTAGACCACCTTTGTTTTCTTCAATTTCTTGTTCATTTTAATGCCTGGTACAACTAAAGGTACATTTGTTTGGAGAAATTTAATGATAACAACAAAAATAGCTCATAAGAGTTTAACTTCAGAGCTGATATCTATCCATTTTCCATGTTTTCTTGATAATAACCAAATCACTTCAGTTCTTACATCAATAACTATGGCATCGTACTGACAAAAACAGTGCTTTAAGGCATTCCATATTTTCTTTTCTGTCTGTTTTAGTCACATGATACACACAGGAGTTACTACTTAATTACATAACCATTGTTTCTAATGACTTTTGATGGTCAAATAATTTTTCCATGACTATTACAAGACAGTGACAGCAACAGTTACAGTGAGGCAACAATCTCAGGTTCACTTCTTGTATTTGTTTTTGTATTTACTTCTTTGACTTTTTGTTTAGTTTAGTTTTTTGTTTTGTTTTTTTTCACTTACGGGTAAGGGACCAAATATAGCAACTTCATTGACCATGAAGTAATAAAGTCTTGTTGTGTCCTCCAATAATACACTAAGGTTGAAATATTGAATTTCAGAGTATTTCTATGAGTGACCTGTAAAGGGTTCATTTTATTCAACTCATGGGGTCATTGGAGCTGTGACTTCAACACTAGTTTAAACGTCTTAACCAGGCCTATGTTACATCGTGTTCTTGTTGTATCAAATCTTTTCAATAATGTTAACATTCAGAAAAATCTGTCTGCCATTTCATTACCTGGTCACCTGGAAATATCTCATCTTTGCCTGTAACATTGATTTCTGCCTGAGTTGTGATCAAGGAGCAAAGATGTCAGCTCTGAAATAAAACCAATATGCAAGTACTTTCAGGTAATAACTGGAAAACTAACTTCTCTTGAAGTCAGTATTTTTTCCAGTGGTCATTCTGGTCTCATGTGATTTATTTGGGTCCTCTTATAAGGGATCTGATGGTCCACATTTAAATTATCTTTCCATTATTAAGATCTCAGGTCAAATTTGTCAAGCCTGCCACCAGATGATAGTCTGGTTTTGTCTGTCTTTTATGTTGTCTGTCATTTCCTGTTTTATTTTAAGTTTCCCTCGTATGTCATGTCTGGTGTCTTTACTTCCTGTCCCTGATTGTGTCCACCTGTGTGATTACCTGACTCCGCCCTAATTTGTTCCACCTGTGTTTCATTGTCTTCCCTCCCTTTTCTGTATTTAAGCCCTGTCTTTCCCCTTGTTTGTCACCAGTTTGTATTTTCCTTGTGAGATACCTACCAGCGTTTTTGATCCTGTCTGTCTGCCTATCTGTGTTTGACCCGGTTTGCCATCTCATTTTTGCCTGTTTGCCTAATCCCTGTCAGTTCTTCTGCCTCATTCTGACCTTGAGTGTTTGACCTCTTCGCCTGATTTTTTTACGGTACGTGAGCTAGCCTGATCCCTATGTCCTGTTGCCTGTCTGACTGCCTACCCGTGTATGACCTGTTTCCGCCACTGACCTCCCTCTGCTTCTCCCTAGTCGGGGTTCCGACACGTACTACCGATCCGAACGGAGGGTTCTCGTCCCCGGTCCGGTGTACTAACCCTGAGAAGAACCCAGCGTCCATTATCCTCAAGATTTTGTTCATTATCATTGAACTGTCAGTGAGCTTGGTGTTGAATAAACACTGAACTTTTACATCTGTCTCTGGGTCATGCATATGGGTTCAGTTTTCGTACACTGAGCATCACAAAATTTAAGACTTTGACATCTACTATTTCTGGCTTTAATTAATAGGTCTGAGTAACAGCTCACTGGGCCGCAGAGTTGTACAATTTGAGCTTTTGTTTTTAATAAATCACACATTTCCTCCTCTACCACCAGTGTAAAGGTTTTTTTTTAATCATGCCTCAGATGTGGTGAATTTCATATGAATTTGAAAACAAATTACTGAAGTGCTGGTTGGCTAATGTTTCCAATGTATATGATAAAGTGTTACACACATATATTAGTTTATATACACTTATACAATATGTTTATAAATCTTCCACTAGAAAGAACCTGTAAAGTGAATCTGTTGTCATGCGCAGACAGTGATTTGAAGTAGATCCAGTTATTCTGAGACAAACCTTTCTTTTTGAGTAAAGTCCATTCATTAATTTTTTCATTAATTCTTAGAATTTCACCTTTTGATCCAAGACTGTATCTTAGAAACTACAGCCAAATAGTATTTCTGACGTAATTTTTCTTTATTAGTGAATCAAACTTGGTTTAGGTTTTACTACTTTTATTCTGGAGGAATTCTACATGTAGACCAGTATAACATGACTGTAAAATGACTTGCTTTACAAAGTTTACAATTTTACTACGTCAGGCAAATAGTTCTTAGCATTAGCTCACTTCTGACCCCTTACATTCCTGCAGCTCCACCTTCTTTGTCCAAATATGGTCACTTCCTGATCCAAAAGGTCGACGTGGCAAAAGAACAACTGACTTCAAAACAGCAGTTCAGAAACCAGTGAGTGATTATCCACAAAATCATATCCAGTGTATGGTCATGATAAATGTTCACTTGCCGTCATAGTAACAGAGAGCCCTTATTGACAGAAATTACACACTGTACATTTAAGCAGTAACTGTTAAACAGTGAAGAGCGAGCAGAAGGTTTGCAGTGGAAATAGCTTTCCTTGATGTGCAGTTCTAAAAAACAGAAGACAATGGAGTTTTTTTTCTGCAGCACAATGTTGTCTTTTTTCTCATCTGTCTCTAAGGATATCAGAAACGTGTATGAGAAAACACAAGCAGCCCGCGCAAGCTGTTATTTTGCAACATGTGATTATTCTGTCTCTTTATTCTGGCATGTTTTGTAAAGGACTCATACCATGAAATGGCTATCACATAAAAGAATGGGTGGAAACCACAATGGTAGCAGCTGTTGTTCCTCATAAACCTGAACATTTTGTTTCATAATGGGAAAACTTTAAAAAAAAAAAAAAAATAAATAAATAAATAAAGAATAATTAAGTGAAAGAAAAGCTCACTTTTCTATATACTGTACATGTTTAGATCTTTCACCAGTTTTTGCCATTTACCCCTGGTATGAAAAATGCAGTGTATCTGTTCATATTATTCAGATAATTATTCTGATCTTATCTTTGCATTTACACATGGTGGTTTTAATTAGTTTTTATCATCTTCATTGTGATTGGATCTTTGGCCTCCGGAGTAAAATCTCCATGTGAGTAATTTTTAGTCATGACAAATCAATCATGATGTTATTAGTAACAAAATCTTGTTATAAACAAAAGCCCATGTTAGTTTTAACATCACCTTTATCATTTGAGGTTAGTGTCGGGCTCTGACCCTCCAGAGTCACAACTACTTTAATTTTAGTCCAGAGTATCTTGTCTTATATTATCTTAGAATTCATAATAAGCTACGTTCAGATGTGTTGTGTACATTGGCATTGCAGCCAGGTTCGTTGTCTGCCTTGTTCTTCTATTTGTCTTAAAAAGTCCTTATGAATGGACAGTGAGAACATTCCTGATACATCCTGCTCATAAGAATGGACCAAAATGAGGTCAATGACCCTGAAATTTGACCTTTGGCCACCAAAATCATCTCAGCTCTGTTAAACCACTGGTGAGATACTGGGTTTTAAACATAACGGCAACCAGCACAGAGACATACCCTCATATATATTCACTCACTGGCCACCCACACCTTGCAAGCACCAGATGTACCTAATAAAATGGCCAGTGACCGTATATGCCTCAGATGTATCCCATCTGCTTCAAGGTGCATTCAGAGATGCTCTTCTACATACAGCTGTAGACTGTGGTTACCTATGTTAATGTTGCCTTTATATCAGCTCAAACCAGTCTCACCATTTCCCTCTCCTCTGACCTCTGGCATCAACGAGGCATTTTCATCCAGAGAACTGCTGCTCACTGGTTATTTTCTCCTTTTCTGACCATTTTCTGTAAACCCCAGAGATGGCTGTGTGTGAAAATTCCAGTCGATCAGCAGTTTCTGAAATACTCAGACCAGCCCATTCCCTATTTTGGTACTCAGAATGAACTACAGTAGAACTTCAGATTGTCCTGACCGTGTCTGCATGCCTAACCTTTTAGATATATGATTTAACCCATAAAGACCCAGTACTACTTTTGTGTCAGCTCCCAAATGAAATTTTCTCTAGAATGAACCTGTCTTAAGCAATTCAGCACCATTTGTTATAATATTATCCTGTATCCTGTGTATTTTTCAGTGAAAATCATGTATTTTATTGTATTTAATTTACTAATCATGTAGATGATCATAAAGCTTAGGTTAAAGTTGAGGTTTATTATATAAAAAACAGAGAAAACTGAAGAAAAAGTGACTCTTTCAGCAAACATATCAATAACTAAACTAAAAACCAAGCATGTCCATCCACGGTCATTGATCCAACTCCATGGGTTTTACTGGTGAATCAATGTTGCAGAAGATGACAGTGTTTCCATGTTCACTACAGAGCCTCTGAGCGTCCAAATGGGTCATATCTGATGACCATGAAAAGATGACAAACTGCATTTTCCTCCAAGTATGTACATGTATTGATAGGTTTAGTAGTTGAGAAGTTATTAAACATTTTATATCAGTACATGATTTTGGTTGACAGTGGCTGTTTGGGTCTTTATGGGTTAATGTGCATTTAAGCAGATGTACCTAATAAAGTGGACAGTGGTGGTAGATGCTCTGTGGACACATCTGAATATACACTATATTGCCAAAAGTATTTGCTCACCTGCCTTGACTCGCGTATGAATTTCAGTGACATCCCATTCCTAGTCTATGGGGTTCAATATGACATCGGTCCACCCTTTGCAGCTATAACAGCTTCAACTCTTCTGGGAAGGCTGTCCACAAGGTTTAGGAGTGTGTTCATGGGAATTTTTGACCATTCTTCCAGAAGCGCATTTGTGAGGTCACACACTGATGTTGGACAGAAGGCCTGGCTCTCAGTCTCCGCTCTAATTCATCCCACAGGTGTTCTGTGGGGTTGAGGTCAGGACTCTGTGCAGGCCAGTCCAGTTCATCCACACCAGACTCTGTCATCCATGTCTTTATGGACCTTGCTTTGTGCACTGGTGCACAGTCATGTTGGAAGAGGAAGGGGCCAGCTCCAAACTGTTCCCACAAAGTTGGGAGCATGGAATTGTCCAAAATGTCTTGGTATGCTGAAGCATTCCCAGTTCCTTTCACTGGAACTAAGGGGCCAAGCCCAGCTCCTGAAAAACAACCCCACACCATAATCCCCCCCTCCACCAAACTTTACACTTGGCACAATGCGGTCGAACAAGTATCGTTCTCCTGGCGACTGCCAAACCCAGACCCGTCCATCAGATTGCCAGATGGAGAAGTGCGATCGGTCACTCCAGAGAAGGCGCCTCCACTGCTCTAGAGTCCAGTGGCGGCGTGCTTTACACCACTGCATCCGGTGCTTTGCATTGCACTTGGTGATGTATGGCTTGGATGCAGCTGCTCAGCCGTGGAAACCCATTCCATGAAGCTCTCTGCGCACTGCTCTGGAGCTAATTTGAAGGCCACATGAAGTTTGGAGGTCTGTAGCCATGACTCTGCAGAAAGTTGGCGACCTCTTCACACTCTGCGCCTCAGCATCCGCTGACCCTGCTCCGTCAGTTTATGTGGCCTACCACTTCGTGGCTGAGTTGCTGTCGTTCCCAAACACTTCCACTTTCTTATAATACAGCTGACAGTTGACTGTGGAATATTTAGGAGCGAGGAAATTTCACGACTGGATTTGTTGCACAGGTGGCATCCCATCACAGTTCCACATTGGAATTCACTGAGCTCCTGAGAGTGACCCATTCTTTCACAAATGTTTGTAAAAGCAGTCTGCATGCCAAAGTGCTTGATTTTATACACCTGTGGCCATGGAAGTGATTGGAACATCTGATTCTGATTATTTGGATGGGTGAGCCAATACTTTTGGCAATATAGTGTAAGTGTTGGATCAATGAGCTTGTTTACATGACCATAGAAAATAAACAGGCTGTTCACATATGAAAAAGAATGAAATAAATTAAATTACATACATGAAGACATCAAAGTATTGGGGAGAAATCCAGGTGTATTAATCCGATCACATAACTGCTTGTATCTGATAAAGCATATCAGATCATACTGTTACATGATCACTTGAATAATCTGATAACTCCAGAAATCAAATAAGGATCAGATTTTAGTATGCTTTTAGTGTGAGTTTCACGCGCATATACTACAGTGATGTCACAAAGTATTTTTTAGTCTTTATAAAGCATTCTCCATTGATGTTGCCCTATAGTAATAATATTACATCACTTTATTGCTGTTCTCTGAAGTTCGGCTTCAACTTCTTTTTCTTTTCCTCTTTCTATCTCTGTGTAAAGGACATTTAGTTGATTGATGGTGGTCCAGACATTTGTAAAGAGGCTCCAGGTGGATAGCTGTTATCAGCTGTAGGCCGCCAGATTACCTCCAGCAGCTTTTCTGCTCAAACTTTCCCTTTCTAAATCCTCCTTTTCACAACTCGCTCTCGAGACAGACGCACGCACGGCACATGCATACAAAGACACAGGCGAGGATGCAAACACACACTGAACTGCTCTTCCTCCTATGTTTTTCCACTATATTTCATGCTCACCTTTGTCTCCATCGCTCTTCCTCTATTTCTTTTCCATCCCTTAAGTCAACACATGTGATACCAAGTGTCGACTTAAAGAAGACCTCTGGCTACCACACTTGAAACCAAAACTCTTCCATATATTGACCTTGGGAGTCATTCTCCCTTAACTGTATCCTTCACTTTGCCAGTTGGAGCGTTCAGCTAATAATCACTGTTTCCCATCTCCGTCCCTGAGCAGTGTTCCATGACAGTGTTGACACCAGAATATGAGGAGACTAACCCTATAAGACACAGGTGTCAAACATGCGGCCCGGGGGCCAAATCTAGCCGCGAAAGGTTCCATTCGGGCCCTTGGGATGAGAATGCAAAAATGAACCCGAACAGTCCAGGTTGTCCAAATCATTTTGGTTCAGGTTGCACATACAGACCAATGTGATCTACAGTCAAAATAACAACACAATAACCCATAAATAATGACAACAACAAATTTTCTTTGTGAAAAATTATGTGGAAAAAATTTGAGTGAAAAAAATAACATTATTTTTACTGCAGATCACATTGGTCTGTATGTGGAACCTGAACCAAAAGGATTTGGACAACCTGGACTGTTCAGGTTCATTTTTGCACATTCATCCTGCGGGCCGGAATGGAACCTTTGGCCGGCCAGATTTGGCCCCCGGGCCGCATGTTTGACACCAGTGTTGTAGTATCACTGGAAAGGCCTCTGGTGAAGGAATTCCTCCCCCCTTGTCATGTCTGCTCCCAGACTGTGTCTGTCTTTTCTGTTTTCTCTGTCATTTCCCGTTTTATTTTGTTAAGTTTCCCTCTTGTGTCATGTCTGGTGTCTTTACTTCCCCTCCTTGATTGTTTCACCTGCTCCTGATTACCTGACTCCTCCCTGATTATCTCCACCTGTGTCCTATTGTCTTCCCTCCCTCTTGTGTATTTAAACCCTGTGTTTTCCCCTGTTTCTTTGCCAGTTTGTGTTCTACCTTTGTGTGCTCACTTACCAGCGTTTTTGGATACCTGTCAGTCTGTCTGCCCGTTCTTGACCCGTTTTTGCCTTCTGACCACCGATCCTGCCTGTTCCTCGTCTGCCTGCTCGTCTGGTTCTGACCTGGTTCGTACATCGACTTCTGATTCTGCCTATTCCCTGACTACCTCAGCCTCCAACGTGTTACCTTGTGTTTCGACCCTCGCCTGGACCCTGACCGTGAGTAGCCTTTCCCTCATGTCCCGTTGCCTCCTGAATTGTCCTCCTGTGTATGACCTGGTTTGTTTTTTGACTATCCTCTGTTTTGCCCTAGTCGGGGTGTTGACGGGAATCCTCCGGCTCGGCCGTGCTGACCATCCATATTCTCCGTTCACAGCCCGGACGAAGAGTCCAGTATCACACGCCTTCATAGACGTGTTAACAATTTTGTGCTGTGTTTTTACTACCGTGATTGTGTTTAATAAACACTCTCAATTGGTCATCTGTGTTCTGGTCTTGCATTTGGGTTCAGCATTTGTACTAGTCCCATTACAGTACAAACTGGCCAATAAGATGAACCCAGCAGACCTAGACCAGGTCCGGGAGGCAGTTCGGTCCCAGGGGCAACGCTTAGGGGGACATGAACAGATTTTGCACTCCCTAATGGATAAGATGAATCAGCTGTCCGTTCAGTTTTCCCAGTATTCTGGTAACCAGGCTTCTGCTCCGGTCCCACCAGTCGAGAACATTAACTCTGTCTCACCCGTTAAAGCCTTGGAGGAACCTAACATCCCACCTCCATCTAAGTACACAGGTAACCCTGATACTTGCCGTAATTTTTGTACGCAACTGCAGCTCATTTTTGATTCCCAGCCCCGCCGTTTTGCTAATGAGTCAGCTAAGGTTGCATATATTGCTAGCCTGTTGGAAGGCCCTCCTTTAAGCCTTTTCAACGCAGCCTATGAACAAAGGTCTCCCATCACTCAGTCAGCCTCGAGTTTGATGGCTGAGCTAAAAAGGATTTATGACCATCCTATCCGTGGACCACAGGCCGGTCAAAGACTCATGAGGCTGAGGCAGGGAGATCGCCCCATAAGGCAGTATGTCAGTGAGTTTCGTTCGTTGGCAGCAGAATCTGAATGGAACGAGAAGTCTCTGATCTCTGCGTTCCAGAGCGGTCTTAACCGCACTATCGGTCGTGAGATGGCGCTCCGGCAGGAACTCCATTCACTGGATGAGGTCATCAAGGCAGCTATTCGGGTCTCTGACCAGTCGGCGTTTTGGCAGCCAGAACCATCATGGAACCGCCAGCCTTCTGTGAGTAAGCCCCACTCAGAACCCCCTCACCCAGTACCTGAGTCCAGCGGGGGTTCGAAGGTGGAACCGATGCAAGTGGGTCGGACTCGTCTGTCAGCAGAGGAGCGTCATCGCCGCCTGGTGGCTGGTCTGTGTCTTTACTGTGGTCAGGAGGGGCACCGAGTCAGCAACTGCCCAGTGAAGCCTAGAACGATGGCAGGTGAGGACTCTCTTTTGAGCAGAACGTTCTGTGTGTCCAGCGCCTCTCGTGTTCAGCCCTTGGTCTGTGTGTGCTCTAACTCTGTGTCTCTGCAGCTTCCAGTCCTGATAGACTCCGGGTCAGACGCTAATCTTATGGACGAAGAATTAGCTAAGCAGCTCCACCTCAGTCTGCTTCCGGTTCTGAAGCCCCTGGAGGCGAGGGCTTTAGACAATCACATTATCTGTAGAGTGACTCAACGGACTCAACCAGTTACTGTCCGGTTCAAAGATGGTCACTCTGAGGAAATCAGTTTTCATATTTACCACTCTGACTCTCACCCTCTCATATTAGGTCACCCCTGGCTTTCTTTCCATAACCCCTGTATTAACTGGCAAACGGGGGAGGTCCAAGCTTGGGGAGAGAGGTGTGGTTCCTGTCGTGAGGGGGTCCGGGATCCTGATCCTCTGTCCAAGCCAGTCCAGGTCACTGTGGCTCCTGTCATTTCTCCGGAGGAGCTGGAGACGGTGTTTCCTGCTCTTAGTAAGGTACCTGAGTGTTATCACGACCTTAAAGAGGTATTTAATAAGTCACGCGCTACTGCGCTGCCCCCTCACAGACCGTATGACTGTGCCATTGATTTGCGTCCTGGTACCTGCCCCCCTAAGGGGAGGCTGTATTCTCTGTCTGGTCCGGAGACGGCTGCTATGAAAAAATATATTGATGAGTCCCTGGCGGCCGGCCTGATTCGACCATCCTCATCTCCAGCTGGGGCAGGGTTTTTCTTTGTCGACAAGAAGGATAAGACGCTACGCCCTTGTATTGACTATCGTGGCCTTAATGACATTACCATCCGTAATAGATATCCGTTACCCCTCATGTCTTCAGCCTTCGAACTATTACACGGGGCCAAAGTATTCACCAAGTTAGACCTCCGTAACGCATATCACTTGGTGAGAATCAGAGAAGGGGACGAGTGGAAGACTGCCTTTAACACCCCAAGTGGACACTATGAGTACTTAGTGATGCCGTTTGGTCTCACTAACGCCCCCGCTGTTTTTCAAGCATTAGTCAATGATGTGTTACGTGACATGCTCAATGTTTTTGTATTTGTGTATCTGGATGACATTCTTATTTTTTCTTCGGATGAGAGGTCACATGTCCAGCATGTCCGCCAGGTGCTCCAAAGACTGCTCCAGAATCAACTGTTTGTAAAAGCTGAGAAGTGTGAGTTTCACCGCCCGTCTGTTTCCTTTCTGGGTTTCATCATCGCGGAGGGGAGTGTCCAGATGGACCCAGACAAGGTCAGTGCTGTCAGGGATTGGCCCACGCCCACCAGTCGTAAGGATGTCCAGAGGTTCCTTGGATTCGCTAATTTCTACAGGAAGTTCATTAGGGGGTTCAGCAGTGTGGCTGCCCCTTTGCATGCTCTAACCTCTCCCAAGTCCGTTTTCAGATGGAATCCCGAAGCTGACGCAGCGTTTGTGAAGCTGAAGAGGGCGTTCACTTCGGCCCCCATTCTGTCGGTTCCGGATCCAGCTCGTCAGTTCGTTGTGGAGGTGGACGCCTCTGATCTGGGGGTTGGGGCAGTCATTTCGCAACGCTCCCCAAAGGACAACAGACTTCACCCGTGCGCTTTCCTCTCCAGGAGACTGTCGAAAGCGGAGAGTAATTATGACATCGGCAACAGGGAGTTGCTAGCCATCAAGGTGGCCCTGGAGGAATGGCGCCACTGGCTGGAGGGGACCGAAATACCATTCATGATCTGGACGGATCACAAAAACCTAGAGTATCTGCGGTCGGCTAAGAGACTCAACTCCCGTCAGGCCAGGTGGGCTCTGTTCTTTACACGATTCAACTTTTCACTGTCATATCGGCCTGGTTCTAAAAATGTGAAACCTGACGCTCTGTCTAGACTCTTCATGCCCGTCAACTCTGATTCTGAACCGGGACCTATCCTCCCTGAGACCTGTGTGGTGGGGGCGGTGCAGTGGGAGATTGAGAAATCTGTTATTGATGCTTTACAAGACTGTGATATCCCGGCTGGCGTTCCGCCAGACCGTCTGTTTGTCCCTGATCACCTCCGCCCGCAGGTCATCCACTGGGCTCACACATCCAGGCTGACATGTCACCCGGGAGTTCAGCGGACTGTTTTCGTTATTAAACAGCGTTTCTGGTGGCCCGCTTTGGAGAAAGAAGTGGCGGAGTATGTCGCTGCCTGTCCCGTCTGTGCTGCGTGTAAGACCTCCAATAAACCTCCGGTTGGTCAATTACACCCTCTACCTGTTCCCAGTAGACCCTGGTCTAATGTTTCACTAGACTTTGTGACGGGGCTGCCCCCGTCTGATGGAAATACCACTGTGTTGACCATTGTTGACCGTTTTTCGAAGATGGCTCACTTTGTTCCACTACCTAAGCTCCCCTCTGCTAAGGAGACAGCAGAGGCCATGTTATATCATGTCTGTCGATTACATGGTTTTCCCAGAGACATTGTTTCGGACAGAGGTCCTCAGTTTGTCGCACGTTTTTGGCGTGCTTTTTGTTCCCTTATTGGGGCATCTGTTAGTCTGTCCTCGGGCTATCACCCACAGTCCAACGGTCAGACTGAGCGGCTCAATCAGGTGCTGGAGGCCGGTCTTAGAGTTTTGGCCTCCCAGAACCCTGCTTCCTGGAGCCGCCAGCTGATCTGGGTTGAATATGCCCACAACTCGCTGCCCTGTGCTTCTTCTGGTCTGTCTCCTTTTCATGTAGTTTGTGGTTATCAACCTCCTCTGTTCCCGGCCCTGGAGAAGGACGCCAGTGTCCCCTCAGCTCTGGCGCTGATAAGGAGATGCAAGAGGACTTGGATTCGCGCCAGACAAGCTCTGTTAAAGGCCTCGGGGGTCTACAAGACAGCTGCAGACCGGCACAGGACTCCAGCCCCAGTCTACCAGCGCGACCAACGTGTGTGGCTGTCAACCCGTCATCTTCCCTTGAGGGTGGAGAGCCGCAAATTGGCACCCAGGTTCGTGGGCCCATTTCCTATCTCAAAAATTATTAATCCTGTCTCTGTCCGTCTGAAGCTACCTAGGACCATGAGGATACACCCGACCTTCCACGTGAGTCAAGTTAAACCGGCTAAGGAGAGCCGGTTAGTTCCTCCCACCCAGCCACCACCGCCACCCCGGATCATTGATGGAGGTCCAGCCTACACTGTACGCCGGCTCCTAGCGGCCCGTCGCCGGGGAAGAGGATTTCAATACTTGGTGGATTGGGAAGGATACGGCCCTGAAGAGCGTTCCTGGGTGCCTGCCTCTTACATCCTGGACCCGGACCTGATCCGGGACTTTCATCGCTGCCACCCGGAGGTTCCTGGGCCGTCCGGTGCCGTCCCCTAGAGGGGGGGGTACTGTCATGTCTGCTCCCAGACTGTGTCTGTCTTTTCTGTTTTCTCTGTCATTTCCCGTTTTATTTTGTTAAGTTTCCCTCTTGTGTCATGTCTGGTGTCTTTACTTCCCCTCCTTGATTGTTTCACCTGCTCCTGATTACCTGACTCCTCCCTGATTATCTCCACCTGTGTCCTATTGTCTTCCCTCCCTCTTGTGTATTTAAACCCTGTGTTTTCCCCTGTTTCTTTGCCAGTTTGTGTTCTACCTTTGTGTGCTCACTTACCAGCGTTTTTGGATACCTGTCAGTCTGTCTGCCCGTTCTTGACCCGTTTTTGCCTTCTGACCACCGATCCTGCCTGTTCCTCGTCTGCCTGCTCGTCTGGTTCTGACCTGGTTCGTACATCGACTTCTGATTCTGCCTATTCCCTGACTACCTCAGCCTCCAACGTGTTACCTTGTGTTTCGACCCTCGCCTGGACCCTGACCGTGAGTAGCCTTTCCCTCATGTCCCGTTGCCTCCTGAATTGTCCTCCTGTGTATGACCTGGTTTGTTTTTTGACTATCCTCTGTTTTGCCCTAGTCGGGGTGTTGACGGGAATCCTCCGGCTCGGCCGTGCTGACCATCCATATTCTCCGTTCACAGCCCGGACGAAGAGTCCAGTATCACACGCCTTCATAGACGTGTTAACAATTTTGTGCTGTGTTTTTACTACCGTGATTGTGTTTAATAAACACTCTCAATTGGTCATCTGTGTTCTGGTCTTGCATTTGGGTTCAGCATTTGTACTAGTCCCATTACACCCCTGGTGGATTATCTGTGTGTTGCATGTATCTAATTGTATACATCAGGTTTTTCAAGAAAAAAAAAACCCATCACACTGATCATGTAGAGGGCTTCAAAACTCATGTATCAAATATGATATGTTTGGCATTACAGGGTTATAGGGTCATATTTTGCTAAACCTGTTTGTTTTATTTTTAGGTTAATAAAGCTTTAAAAGCATATTTCAGACTCTCTCCAGGAGGGTCTAATCACAGGGCATTCCCAAAATATATGCCACTGGTTTGCTTCCAGAGACCCACATTGTCTCCAACATTTGGCATCACCTGCTAAGTATGCTTTCTGCTGTGGTGTAAAAAAAAAACATGAACAATACATTTCAAACCAAACTCCCGCCAGATGTGAGAGTTGGTGCATTTCCATTGGGATTTACAGGCATCCAACCAAACTTCATTTGACACTGAAAGATTACCTTCTCCTTCCCATCTGTCTTTGATATATCCTGTATTGTGGCAACTTTTTATCACCTTTGTAAAATGGAGAAATAACTCCTTTATCTTAATTTGGTAGGCATCACAAAATATTTTCAATACAGGATTGCCCATGTCAGTTTTGTTTCTGATGCTGTGCTCGGAATGGTTTCGTACATGGAGGTATCTATAAAAATCAGATTTTTCTAAATGTGTTCTTTTCTCAGATTCTCAGTCTTTTAATTTTCCGTAAGGCAGGGGTGTCAAACTCATTTTAGTTCAGGGGCCACATACAGCCTGATATGATCTAAAGTGGGCCAGACCAGTAACATAATACAAATAATAAGAACTTTTGAGTGAAAAAAGTAAAATTCCGTAATGAAAATGTTTACATGAACAAATTGTACTCGAACATAACATGAACAAATACACTACAAACAAAAAGTTTTTTTGGGTCATTTTTTTGTCATTTGTAAATAAAACTATGGTAAATTAAAAAATGTGTTTTAATTCAATTCACACACAAAAAAGTAAGAAGCGCTGTGCAAGAACCCCAACTGAAAAAAAATTGCCCCAAAATAAAAAATATTCTTAACTTTTTGTTTATAGTGTATGAACAACCTGAAAATTCCTAACAAAAATAAGTGCAGTGTTAACAATATTACATCTCAGTTTATCATTTATACATGTGAATCACAATTTACAGATCACAGTAGATCTACAGACACACAAAACAATAACAGGGAGATTATTATTAAAATTCCACATACTTCTCTTAAGACATTTCAGATATTTACATTTTTTATAAAAGGCTAGTCTATAAATTTAAATATTCTTGTGTAATGTAACTTTTTGTACACTAAAACAAAGAGGAAAAAATTGCAGTTTTCATAATTTATTGGTTATTATGATAGTATTTTACTGGTCTGATCGTTTTTAGACTGAAATGACCTAAAATGATTTTAACATCCTTGATTGTTGATATCTTCAGTGTAAGTTTTGCATTTCATAAATTCATCCCAGGGGCCGGATTGAACCCTTTGGTGAGCCAGATTTGGCCCCCGGGCCACATGTTTGACACCTGTGCTGTAAGGGAATAGAGTGTTGTTATTCCCTTCAAAATCCAGGATTTGAATCTGTAGTCCATAATATTATACTTTTCTTTTTCCTTTTGTTCAGACAAGGTATAGTTTTGTCTGAACAAAAGAAAAAAGAAAAGTATAATTACATTAACAGAAGACAAAATGAACGTCATTAGCCTTAGTCCATAATATTGGACTTGAAACCAGGGTCATAAGAACACCACAGAATTATTTGTAATTTATGGTTTGGATTATATTCTTCTCTTATCATGTTCCAACTCATTTTGCTTTTAACTATCAACAAATGACCAGTTCCCAACAGAAAACAGACACTACTAATACGCTAGACCTTTTTTCTGTTTTTTTGGTATCAAATGCAGTTCATTGAGAGGATTTGGATAACCTCGTTGTTTGGTGATGCAGGTAACTGTATTTCTACACTAATAGTATCTCTGTATTGCACGCTGTTGCTGCTGTAGAAGAGTAGCACTGAAGAACTCATAAGGAGCATAAGGATTTCTTATCAGCTGTTATCATGGATGCAGTCACCATCTTGGAATTGAAATCAGCCAGTGTCAACAACAACCAGCTCTCAGCATGAAACAAGCTCCTACACACAAAGCCCGTGAGTATGCAGGAACCTTATGGAACCTTTATTCTAGTTTATTTTGATATTCTTTTGTTGTTTATACACTGTAAGCCCGGACTTTGTATTTACTAAAATGCTTTAATTACAATGTACTTAAATGATTTAAGTTTTATTACATTACTATAAAATGTTAAGTATATTCTATTACTCTGTAGACATAGTTGAAAGTACGAAAAAGTTTAAGTTGAATGGATTTAAATCACTAAGTTTTAGTCATGACCACATCTTTTTATTTCCGCATTGCATTATGGGTATTGGGCATGTTGTTGAAAATGTGTTATTTTTCTGTGCAGGGGTTCAGCGGGGTTGTGGTGTTAGTGTTAATTTGGACTTAATGTGTGTATGGCAATGTTTATTGGCCTTTTTGTGTTTGTTTTTGTATTTTTGTAGAGCTGCACCATGAGTGAGAGCCATAGGAAGAACAATGGCTTTCCTGTTCATGTCTGATTGACATTGAATGATGTAAATCTCAAGCCTTTGCCAACTTGTAAGCACTTCCAATACTGGCAATTTATAGTGAGATAACTTCCTGCCCAACTTTCATTCACAGTACAAAACATTCAGTTGAATAATCATTTGAAGTCTCTTATATTGCAAAAGATTTTAATCTGAATCAACTTGGAAACGAGCACAATGAACTGGTGATAAGTCTAATGATTATACAAAGCAATTGACATTGCAACAAATTTTAAGTTTAATTGACTTGGCATTCAGTGTGTTGTACTTAAAATAGCAATTCCATTCAAATCAAGCATTTAAGTTTAATAAACTCAAGTTTTCATTACTCATTACTTAAATTTTTGAAGGCAATGAGTTACCTGAGTTTTTTTAAGTAAACTCAACTTATCCAGTCTTGCAGCGTATTAGATTGTTGGCATCGTCTTCCCAAATTAAGTCTTTCTGTCAAATTTCACACATTTGCGGTACAGTATGTCAGTTTCAGCCTCGAGAAAAAGGGCTGCCACTAGTGAAAGATCTCTGTAAGTAGTGAGTTTCTGTATGAGAAAGCAAATTTAAGGGCTGGCAGAGGCATAGCACAGCCCTCGCAGGCTGCTAAAGGGCATAATAGGAGGTCTGTAGAGATTGGCAGCAAGATGGATACACGGGCTATTATGCAGGCAAAAGAGATAAAGGCAGCCAGGTTGAAAGACAAAAGTGCTATGAAGTCAGAAGTACTATGAAGGTGACTGTCAGTGTCAGAGAACACAGAGCTGCAATACCTCAAGAAAAAAAGACATAAAAATGTGTTTTTTGAGCAGCTATAAAAAGTAATGTATATTTCTTAAGGCTGCAATGGTATTTTTCAACAGCAGGGTCTGGGTATGATTTGTTACGAGGACAGGGTCGGGAGTCAAGAAAGATGTTCACCAAGGTGAGAAAAGAAGTCCCCATTTAATCACCTGCTGCATCGCAACCACGACACAGACAAATCTAAGAAACTACAGGTTCAGCAGCCGCTCTGGAAGTGAAACTATCTTCACTGATGTTAACCCTTTATCGGGCAAGTGACTGTTTTTGGTAATTTCCGAATGCATTACAAGACAGTGACAGCAACAAATCCAGTGAGGACAGTGAGACAACAATCTCAGGTCCAATGTGGTCTACAGGGTCTGTAAGGTCCACCTCTGCATGAACAGTGAGTGGACCTGCTTTGTTAGGTACCATGAAGTAATGGTACTAATGTAAGGAATGATGTTCAAAGGGATAATGTGGATGTGGACAGGGGTCTGGATTAGAGCCTGACCGATATGGGATTTTTGGGGCCAATGCCGATACCGATACTGGGGGCTAAAAAAAGCTGATATCCAATATATATCAGCCGATATCCTATATTGGCCGATAACCGATATGTTGGCCAATATATGAAATAAGAATACTGATCTACACAGGATATAATAATCAGACATTAGCAGTTCATCCTTGTCAGAGCACGGAAGTGGGGGGGGGGGGGGGGGGGGGGGGGGGGGGGGGGGGGGGGGGGGCTGTAGCTCCGTGATTATGTGATTGTGTGTGTGGGGGTGATAGTGTCATTGTCCAAGCAGGAGTGAAAGTGAAACTAACTCGCTTGACTGTTCCTCTAACTCTCCGGGCAGCACGCACACACACACACACACACACAGGAGCAGTGAGTGACAGAATCTCCGCACAGTAAAAAAGTTAATAAATCAACATATTGACCGATGTTGATTAATCGGTGATGCACTATAATCGGCCCGTCGGGCTCTAGTCTGGATCAGCACTTGTGGTGGTCTAATGCTCTTTTCACTTTACATGTGTTTTTCTTATATATACACTTCTTGGATTTTTTTCTTTTTTGCCACTTATGGGTAAGGAATCAAATATGGTAACTTCATTAACCTTGATTTTCTAACTAAGAATAAAATTAATTTTTTTTTTTTTTTTTACAAAAGTAATGAAGTCTTGTTAGGTCTTCCAATAACACGAGTGACCTATAAAGTGTTAAGGTTTTTGTTTTTTTTGTTTTTTTTACCCCATAGGAGCCATTTTGAGTACCCATAGACCAGCACAGACTTTAGCTGATACAGTATGGGAACAACTGAAAAAAATGTGTGATTTAAGATATGAACATCTAATTTATTAGTTTCATTCAGTGGTCGTAGCATTATACACTGGACTGTTGCTAATACTGACGGGTGAAGTGGTAATAATGTTGATTATCTCATTATATTGACATCTGTCACTGTGTGTGGTATATTTGTTGGTTGGTTTAGTTTTATTTTGAGCACATGAAATCATCAGATAACAAAGAACAATATAATCAAATAAAATTTTTAGTGTTCGAAAAGGAGTGGGAAGTAGTATGACTTATAGACTCCCAGCCCCTTTTTACAAACTAACTATTAAATTGATTCTGCTTCCTTTGCTTTGTTGACAAACTATACAATAATAATAAAGTACAAAAAGTAAAGACAAAACATTCATGCAAACCATTCACCAAACCCTTTTTTGGTCACCTCACACTCAATCAGATTTGCATAATCAACCTTTTTTTATAAACTATAATTTTTATATGCATTTTAATTATTTAGTACAAATACAATTATTAATAAACGTGATAATATCTCCTAATCATGATAATCTGTGTTAATTAATTACAAATAAGCAATACACAATAATGAGTAATAATAATAATAATAATAATAAGTAATAATAATAATAATAATAAGTGTTGGAGACAAAATGGACAACTGTCATAATCTGGGTGACTTTGACTACAGAAATTGTGTCGAGATGGTGAACTGGGCTGGATCATGTCCAAAACTACAGGTATTGTTGGGTGTTTGTAGTCTGCAGTAATGACTTGAGTAAATCAGACTTAAGCTGCTGTTTTTAGGACTTCAGACTGACTTAAGATTGATGAAAGATTTCTATTTGATATTGAGAAACTTCCAATTAAAATAAGAGACATACAGTAGAACGCAGTAGGCCTTTAGAACGCCCCCCATTAGTACTGTTCATGTTAGAGGCTTGGAACTGATGGCTCAACTTCTTATGTAGGATACACTAGTGTTCATATAACTACACTCGTCACTTGCTTGACATGAACTGATTTGCTTTTACCAGCGACACCACTTTAGTTTCTTTCACCACAGATATTTAGGACTTCCTTGGAAGGCTGATCTGCTGCTAAAGTCAGAGACACCAACACAATTTTTGTCAGGCAGCAAAAATGTTAGATTACTGCAGGTGCTTGATGGAATTGAGATCCAGTTGCACTTCCATCAAATTTGACCATTTATGCTCCATCCACATGAAGACAATTTTTTTCCCTCTACATAAATCTTGGTCACTAAAACCTTCACTTTGAGGTATTTTATTAAGCAATTTTTTTTTTTTCTAATGGGTGGGGGGAAAACACTCATAATAGTGTGGACCATTGATGTTCACTTCTTGTCTATTACCATACATCCCACCTGCTGACAGGTGCCTTCGCAATGAGATAATGAACATTATTACGACTCCACCTGTCATTGATCTTAATGTTATGACTGATCGGTGGGTACCAGCTGCTGTTTATAATCAAACATCTCCATAAATGAATGCAAACAAATCACAGCATTGTTAATTAGGGCTGGGCAAGTTAATGCATTATTACTGCGTTAACGTATTCATTAAATAACGCCAACAATTTTTTTTTATCTCACATTAATGCCGATTTATTATAACTCCTATTCTTCTGCCGCGCTTGTGTGCGTGTAGCGATTAGCTCGGCAGATAGACAACAGGTTTCCCAAGAAAAGCCGGACGCCCAAAACTTCTCTCCAAATCTTTTACTTGAGACTCACTGTAAAACTGCAGCATACATACAAAATATGTCTTAGTTATGTTCATTGCCTTAGTACATTTTACATGACATTATACATTTAAAGTAATGGGAAAAAGACTGTTAGCTCGATGCTAGCTTGAATGGGAAAATCCATAGACACGGCAACGATTAGCATTTACAGATTAAGATTTACAACGTCTTTTTATCCAGCAACAAAGGTTCACATCAGAGATATTTTATACTATTCATTCTAACAACAACTGAACATAAAATACTCACAGGCAAACATTTTTCGGGCCATACAAACAGAGTGAAAGAAACATGTCTGTTAGTTCCTTCTTATGTCCAAACTGACTACGGTAACACCGCAAGGACAAAACATACGTTAGTGCAATTTATTCTGACCACTAGAGGGCCCCCTTTGCTTGCTTTGAACAACTGAACATCACATATTTTGAAAGTCCGTTGCTCTCACTCTGAATACACATAGGTAAACCATGAGTCCCAGGAAGAGGGGGATGTTGATCAGGGTTGGTTTGCCAATGGGCGTCATCATGCATTTCAACCAATGACAGCATTTAGGGTGGGCTTAAGACTCCTGTCAATCACTCACAACTGGAAATAAACTGGTGGGGACATAAACATGTGTAAAAGTATCGGTCTTTTCCATGGACATTTTCATTTTAAATGTCTTCAGATGGTGGGGTTGAGAAGGACACAGTTGTTTGGAAGCACTGCAAAGTGGAATTATTTTTTATCACCGGAGTACTTTGAGTCTGAAATATCACTTAAAGGCAAAACACACTGTTGATGCCGGCAACCCCCACCCCCATAACTATGTGATTAATCGTGATTAATCACAGAAATCCACACGATTGATTGCGATTAAAAATTTTAATAGCTGCCCAGCACTATTGTTAACCCTTTATAGGTCACTCACAGAAATACTCTGAAATTCAAAATATCAACCATAGTGTGTTATTGGAGGACATAACTTGACGTTATTACTTTTGTGAAAATTTCCACAATTTTCTATTGTCATGTAGAAAATCAAGGTCAATGAAGTTACTGTAAGTGGCAAAAATAAATGAATAAATAAATAAAAATACAAGAAGTAAATATAAAAAATACAAGACACATGTAAGGTGAAAGAAGCATGTATTTTAGAACATTAGAACATCACTTTTAGAACAGAGGTGGACCTTACAGACCCTGTAGACCACATTGGACCTGAGATAGTTGACTCACTGTCCTCACTGTAACTGTTGCTGTCACTGTCTTGTAATGTATGCAGAGGTTACCAAAAATAGTCACTTGCCCAATAAAGGGTTAAAGGGCTCAAAAGATGGCAACTAAATTTAACATAAGATACCAGCAGTACAGTGTTGGTAAGTAGATAGTGTTAGGCACTTTTCTTACTGACACTCATTTATAACAGTCTGTCCGTGTAGGTCATCATTATGCCTTTGTTATATAATTTATCTGTCCAATAACACAGTTGTATTACACTATTTTTAGTTGACCTTGTTGCTGTACAATAAGATTATGTTGTCATTGCCTAATCTCAGTGATTTGTCCTTGTTTAGATACCATTTTGTTGTTCAGTGAGTAACACTATCCTTTTTGCCAGTATTCTCCTCACGGTTATGTACGTATGTGTTCAAAGACAACACAGAATAAACACTGCATTTAGAATAATGCTTTTCACTGATTGTCCACAGGAAGAGAAAATGACATTTTATTTAGACTCAACACCATAGTTAACCCATAAAAGCCCAGTGCTACTTTTGTGTCAGTTCCCAAATTAATTTTTCTCTATATTTACCCTTTCTTAAGCAATTTATCTCCATTTATCATAATATTTTCTTCTGTATTTTGCATTTTATCAGCATAAATCAAGTATTTTCCTGTATTTAATTCACTGATCATGTAAATGTTCTTAAAAGCTCAAATTAAAGTTGAGGGTTATTGTATCAAAAACAGAGACAACTGCAGAAAAACATTAACTGAACATAAACCAGGCATTTACATTCACTATTACTGATCCAACTCTGTGGGTTTTACTGGGGAATCAATGTTGTAGAAGATGACGGTATTTTCACGGTAATTACGGAGCCTCTGAACATCTAAATGGATCGTATCTGATGACCATGAAAAGATGACAAACTGTATTTTACACCAATTATTACATGTATTAATAGGATTAGTGGATCAAGTGGTATTAAACAGTTTAGATCAGTAGATGCTTTTGGTCGGTGATGGATGTTTGGGTCTTTGTGGGTTTATGCAGTGGTTTCCAACCTATTTTTGGCTCGTGACCCCATTTTAACTTCACAAATTTCTGGCAACTCCAGACATTCAATACGGAGACTTTTTTTTTTTTTCTGATAAAATTAATCAGTTTTCATCATGTAATAGTTTCCTATACGATGTTGCTAATCACTGTTAATTTTAGACGACATTTAGTCTATATAATGTATATTATTATGGACGGAGGCAGAAAAGCCAGGTGTAGATTACTGCACAAAGTGAGAATTTTATTTCCTTGGTCAGGATATGTACAGTCAGTCCAGCCTGGATTTACAAGGCTGACAATTAATACTGAACAAACAATTACTCAAACTATGAATTATGAAAGAGCTGCAGCATCTGAAACTGACCACAATGAACATTTGACAGATAAACAGTACCACAGTGCTTCAGTTTCAGCTTCACAGTTTGTCATGTCTTTTATGGATTGTGATTGTCTCTGTCAACTCAACATATGTTTTTTATTCGTAAGTTGTTGTTTTTTTTATTTGTATTAATTACTAGAAATTTCAGGCGACCCCATTTGAATTCCATGCAACCCCACGTGGGGTCCTGACCCCAAGGTTGAAAAACAGTGGGTTAAGATAAACCTTAGTTCACTGTGATGCAATGAAACATCGATAAAGCTCTAGTTCAGTGTGAACTTTGAACTTTAGTTTTACCAGTTCTATAGAAGTTTTTGACGTTCGACACTAGATTGTTCCAATGCAACCACTCTTCAGTACTGTTTCAAATTGGAAAGCCATATGTGTGGAAGGATGTAAGCCCTGAAACAAGCCCGTATTATCCATTCTGCTCTCCATCTTCATCTGCATGCTCCCCACCGCTCCACCACTTATTGCACTGTGGCACTGCTGGGTCACACTTCTATCACAACAAACAGGCATCAGTTCAAAACTGGGGGGAAAAAAGGACCGAACAGACTCAAACAAGACGCCAAACCGAAACAAAAAGAGTAAAAAATGGCCGAGCAGAGTGAAGGAGGAAACAGAGGGAGACAGAGAAAGGGATGGATGAAGAGAGAAGAGGAGACATACGGACGGACACAGTCCAACAGACGGAGAGCTATGGGGACATTTGGAGGATACATGAGGCAGTTATGAACCTATTTGGTTTCTTCTACAGGAGCGCCCGAGTGTCACTAATGGCAAAGTAGGGGCTGGTAAACACATTTCTGTAGCGGCACGACACTGCCGAAAAACAAATTAAACTCTCTTCTCGCATTTCACACTCTCTCAACCCTTTTCTTTCCATCTTCTTCAATTACTCATTTTTTCGCCTCTCTCCTTCTCTCAGTCTTGCTGCATCTGGCTATCCCTCTTTTCCAACATAACCTTACATCTTGTCTTTCTCCTACTTTCCTTTATCATTTATTCTCACGCTCGTCCTCTCGTCTTCCTGTTTACACCCCAAAAAAATGAAAAACAGGGCCATATGTGTAGGGACAGCTAACAGAATTGCACTCCTGATGTTCCTGCTGAGGCAGTTAAGCGTCTCATGGCGGGCCGCGCCCACTTCAGCCTGGCCCAGGACGTGTGGACAGTTGGCAGGCATGCACTGCAGTGCACAACAACACGGTGGTTGCATTCTGGCTGTGTGTACTGTGATGAGACTGGGAGTGTAATGAAGCTTCTGGGTCCTTGTATTGACTCGCTACCGCATGTACAATGGCATTCTGTGCTGCTGGTGTAGAACAAGATGAGTGGTGTTCAGGGCTGAAGGCAATTAAACTGAAATATTGTCTTTAAAGTGTCCTGGTTTCTGATTGTTCATACTAAAACACTCCAGGAGATGAAGAGATGAGCTGTTCATTACAGGCCAATGAGATGCTTTAACTCAGGGGTGTCAAACATGTGGCTCCTGGGCCCAAACCGGCCCGCCAAAGGGTCCAATCTGGTCCATAGGCTGAAATTACAAAGTGTAGAAATTACATTGAAGATATTAACTGTCAAGGGTGTCAAACTCATGTTAGTTCAGGGGCCACATACAAACCAATTTGATCCCAAGAGGGTCAGCAGTAAAATGATAGAATAATGACCTATAAATAATGACAACTCCAAATTTTCTCTTTGGTTTAACCCATAAAGACCCAGTGCTTATTTTTTGTCACAACAAACCCCGCCCCTCACACGAATTGTAACTTATTTTGGCATCAGTTCAGCTGATGTCATCATGTCTATGCTTGTGCTGATGTCAGCATATCAGTTGACTCTATACATGTGCCAAGTTTGAAGTAAATTGAAACAAAATTAATGTTTTTATGTGAAATTTCGCTCATTCTAAGTAAATGGGAAAAAAAAAAAAAGATTTTAAAAAATTCATAAAAAATTTGAACTTTGACCTACTTTTCCCAAAATGTAACCATATCTGTTCTGGGTCACTGGCAATATATAAACCAAATTTTAAATTTTGTCTTTGGTTTAACTCATAAAGACCCAGTGCTAATTTTTTTGTCAGTTCCCAAATGAATTTGTCTCTCATTTAACCTTTCTTAAGTAATGTATCACCATTTATTACAAAGTGATCCTGTGTCTTTTATATTTATGTGTATTTTCCTATATTTAATTCAGATGTTCACGAAAACTCAGAGTAAATTAAAGGGTAATTATATCAAAGCAAAGAAAACTGTAGAAAAAGTCACTTTTCAGGAAAAGATATCAGTAACTGAACATAACAAGTGGTTCCAGACACAACAAACCCCGCCCCTCGCACATATTGTAGCTTATTTTGGCATCGGTCCAGCTGATGTCATCATATGCGTGGTCTTATGTCAGCATATGAATTGGCTCTATATATGTGCCAAGTCTGAAGTAAATTGAAACGAAATTGATGTTTTTATGGACATTTTTTAAAAAATTCATAAAAAAAACTTGAATTTTGACCTACTTTTCCCAAAATATAATGATATCTATTCTGGGTCACTGGCAATCTATAAACCCAATTTGGTATGAATTCAACCAATAGTTTTGCCGCTGAAGTGTTAACAAACAAAGAAACAAACAAACCGAACCAAAATCACTACCCCTTGCCTCCCCTTCAGGGGCGGGGTAAAAACAAGCATCTCCATCCACTGTCATTGATCCAACTCCATGGGTTTTACTGGTGAATCAATGTTGTAGAAGATGACAGTGTTTCCATGGTAACTATGGAGCCTCTGAACGTCCAAATGGGTCATATCTGATGACCATGAAAAGATAAACTGTATTTTACACCAATTATTTACATGGATTGATAGAATTAGTGGATCAACAGGTATTTAACATTTTAGATCAGTGGATGATTTTGGTCACTGGTGGAACTGTGGGTCTTTGTGGGTTAATGTGTAAAATTTACAAACTAACCTTACACAATAAAATGGGAATAACTTGAACAACCATGTGCAACCTGAAACGTCTGCTGCTGTTTTTGTTCCGTTACGGGCTTCCTCGCCTCGTAACTATTATCGTAATACACTGCTGCTGCTATTGTAAATCGATGCGATTTATATCTATTATATTCTATTATAGTTTATACCACGTATTTATTCATATGGCATTTAACAGCAAGGTGAGATAAATGGTATCTCAACTCTCTGTACTTCCTGTGCATCTAGTGAATTGACAAAAAACATGAAATTTTAACAATATTATGCCTGTTAGTAAATGTTTTGTGCATTTGTAGATCTACTGTGATTTGTAAGTTGTAACGCACATGTGTACAAAATACGCTGAGACGTAATATTGATAAATTGCACTTTATTATTATTTTTTTTTATATATAAATCTCAGGTTGTTCATATTCAGGTGATTCACATTTTATTGTGAAAAGATGTACACATTTTCATATGCAATTTTACTTTTTTCACTCTGAAGCTAAGAAAAATTTGGACTTTTTTTTTATAGGCTATTATTCTGTTATTTTAATGGTTCGCTCTGTTTAAAAGCAAATAAAATTAGTTCGACAGAGTAGAATGCACAGAATTAGCCTCTCCAGACACATTCTGCCGAGTCTCCTCTGAAAAGAATTTTGAAACAACGTTCACCTCTTCCTGACCTTCACTTCAGGAGTACTCAACATGTCACTTCTGTTCACGATCATTGCCGGCTGTCCTTCATCTGATCGATCTAAGCGTTACATTTTCTTTCTTTCTTCCTTTTACAGAGGTCAGAGCACTGATGAGGCTAATTTGTTATACACCTAAATAAAAGAACTGTCGATGTCTCCCCTGACCCGTGCAGAATGAAGGTATTAGAGCACAGTTTAGTACGCAACATCATCCTGCATTCAAGGTGTTTCAGAGGCCGCACTTGTGTTTTGTTTCCTGTTTTTTCTGGTAGATGCGATTTTTGGGTAAACTCAAAATATGTGGTGGAAGAAGTGCTTTAAATAATACAACTTTAAAAACATTTAATATACTGAACAACAAAAGAAACGCAAGTTTTGGTCATTCATTTAGGCAAGAGTTCAGCTGTCCTGTTGAGTTGTCAACTGAGATACACCTTAAAATAAGTGAGTTGTAACCATTGGAGCGTGTGTTTGCAGGCAAACACGACCATGAGTGGTGCTGAGCACGTGTACAAAGTATCGGAGGTGCGGTATGTTTTGAGTGATATGGTAGTGGGAGCAACAGATGGGAGTGGCAATTCCCTTTGTTTATTCGGGGGCTATAAAAAGAAATGGTAAGTTTCAAAAGTTACTGCATTACCACGATGCCTCGCCTTAACGATAATCTGAAAGAACGTGCCACTGGTATGCTTGATGCTGGTTTAACGGCTCGCAACGTTGCCAGACGTCTGCAAGTGCACGAGTTCACCATCAGTGGGCTGAGGACACGATTCCGTGACACAGGGACCACTCAGGACAGACCAAGATCCGGAAGACCACGTGTGACCACCCGTAATCAGGATCGCCATATTCGCTTGGCCCATCTCCGTGACCGTCAACTCAGTGCTCATGGACACAATGTACTTCAATGTACTGCCACTGTAAATTTCACAGCTGGATGTAAATATCTCATATGAAACCAATATTCATAATAAAACTCCCATATAAACCAATACCGAAACATACTTGTGTTTCTTTTGTTGTTCAGTATATATACTTTTACTGTTAAAGACCCAAACAGCCAACAATGACCAAAACCATCTACTGATCTACAATGTTTAATAACTTCTGATCCACTAATCCTATCAATACATGTAAATTATTGGTGTAAAATACAGTTTTACATCTTTTCATGGTCATCACATATGACCCATTTGGACGTTCAGAGGCTCCGTAGTGAACATGGAAACACTGTCATCTTCTACAACACAGGTGTCAAACATGCGGCCAGGGGGCCAAATCTGGCCCGCCAAAGGGTCCAGTCTGGCCCTTCGGATGAATTTGTGAAATGCAAAAATTACACTAAGATGTTAATCATTTTCAGTTAGGTTCCACATTCAGACCAATTCAGTCTCAGGTGGATCATAGTAACCCATAAATACTCACAACTCCAAATTTTTCTCTTTGTAAATGTTTTCATGTATTTACACTAAAACAAAGTAGAATTTCGCAAAAATATCTGAATAACCTGAACAAATATGAACAGCCTGAAATGTAAAGAAGTGCCATTTTAATAATATTCCACCTGTTACTAAATGTTTTGTGTATCTGTAGATCCACTGTGATTTATAAGTTATAATGTACATGTGTAAATGATAAACTGAAGCATAATATTGTTAAAATTACACATTTTTTCCAGTTTGTTCATATTATTCACATTGTTTCAAAGGATATTTTGTAGATGCAAACATTTTCATAATGTAATTTTACTTTTTTCACTCTAAAACATAGAGAAAAGTTTGGAGTTGACATTATTTATATATTATTATATTATAATTTTACTGGTCCAGCCCACTTCAGATCAAATTTAGCTGAATGTGGCCCCTGAACTAACATGAGTTTGACACTCCTGTTCTACAACATGGATTCATCGGTAAAACCAGTGGAGTGGGATCAGTGACAGTGACAACATAAACATTATTTAAGAATAGTATAGAATGTCTTTATTGTCATTGTACAGGTACAATGAAATTAAAAAGTGCAATCGTCCTAGGTGCCATATAAAAAGTATAAATAATGTATATAAAAGAATATAAAAACTAAAATATAAAAGGAAAACCTTGATGGCATAAATATCTAAAAAGTAGCATAAAAAAAAAAAGGAGTGTTACTAGAAGTATAAAAGACACGTAAAACATTATCATATACTCTGGACAACATTCAGCATTCTACACATTTAATTACTGTCCAGCAGTATTCAGTGCAATTATGGCTCTGGGATAAAAACTGTGTTTTAGACGGTTTGTGTTGGAAGAATGACAATTTTTCCTCATATCCCTTTAGGGGCTTTTTTTGGTTTGTTTGTTTGTTTGTTTAGAGGAGTTGGTGCCACTTCTAAAAATGTCATCATCCTATAATTTGTTTTCCCCTAAATCATCAAATACTCAATTTCTGGTTAAGTTTTGTTTTTATGTTCCCAAAAAAAATCTGAAAAAAATGCCTGATTATGAAGACACAGTTTGCAGCTGATGATGATGTGCTTCATGGTTATACATAATCAACAGCCCATAAATACTCAGAAGGACATGTAAAATGTTCTGAAACCAATATCTGACAAATCTGACGAGTTGAAACGCTCACGACTAGATCCATTTTGCACTGGTGCAACATTTACTTGTGTTGTTGTAAAACCGATTCGTCTCATCTCAAACTTCTCAGATTCTCTCACACTGGCCTCTATTTCAAGCCTTGGTTGTTCCCATTTGCATCAAATCAGCCATTTTATCTCAGTTGGGTGAAGCTGCAAGCCAGAACCCCAATTTTGCTTTCTGCTTTTGTTAATCATCTTCTAATAGGCCTGATCATGACATTAGATAAGTAAAAAAAAAAAACAGGAATAGAGGAAATCAGCCATAGTAGAGCGACTGTACTGTAGATGCATTGAAATACAGCTCAAGTGCTCAACTGGGGCCTTGTTTTGACACCGCATTACACTAATGCTGACAGTGTGCCACAGCTGCTATTAGCTCTCCATCCAATCTCCCTTTCCTCTTTCCCTCACTCTCTCTCTCTCTCTCTTCTATTAACATCACAGCCTACATGCATTTTGTTATCGGTAAAAGGTGTCAGAAAGATGTGCTTAACACTTACAGCTAGCGGTGAGTGTGTGTACTTGTAAGTGTGTGCCCATATTTAGTGAGGTGACACTTTGGATCGACCATGCGCTACTAGAGGGGGCTTATGTCGGCCCTGTGACGGGGTTGGACGGGTCACTAAGTCACTAACTACAGTCGAGGGAAAGCCAATAGGGGGTTGCTGATGTTTACAGGAGCCCCTCGCTAACACCTATACCGAGCTGACAGCGTGCATGTGTGTTTGCGCCCTCTTCCTGGACTTTAATTCTTCCGAGGAACATTAGTAACAGACCAGAACACTCCCATCTGCCGCTGTTCAGTCCTTCGCATTCTTTCTCTCCTCTTGTTTAATCAACTTCGAGGCTTCTTCCTCATTCTGTATCCAATCACTGGATCCTATTTTTTTTTTGCTTTCCAAGTCCCTTTTTTCGTCTCCTTCTTGAACAGGTTCAGCCACTCAAGTCTTTTTCTTTCCCTTTTCCCATTTCCTCCCCTCTCCTCATTCTGTCATTCCCGCCACCTGTTCTTGTTGACGACTCTCCATGTACTGTATCCCTCCCAGTGTGCCGCCATCCGTTTCTACAGCACGTACACACATTTGACTACAGCCATATTCAAGAAAATAACCAACATAAATTAAACACTGGCTGATACGGAGCCAAAAAAAAAAACAAAACACCGCCACTGCTTAGAGCTCTCTTCATCTCTGCTTTTCTGTCTAAATATCTGCCTGTCTTGCTGTTTCTTTCACTAAAACCCTCTTTCACACTCACACACAGCTCTGCCTCCAATGTGGGAAATGGTAAAACCGAAAACAATAAACCTTATCACAACAGCCACTGAATTCAGACAGATAAGAAATTCATTAGGCGCCAGCTTGCTAATGACGTGCAAAGAGATGAAATTATGGCAAGGACAAAAAGGGTGTAAGAGATGGGGAGGAAGAGGAGGGGAGGAGGTGAAATGAAAAAGGATGTGCTGGAGAAAATGTTCCTCGGGATGGTACATCATATCACGGCGTGCCAGCTCGATTGGCTTGTGACCTCTGTATGTCAAAGAGCTTAAACGAGGCCTCGCTTGTTCAACAACACTCCCAGTTTGTGTCCCGTGCTTTTCTCTCTTCGTCTCACTCTCAGTTCCCGCACAGAATCGAGAAGAAATAGAGGTTGGAAGTCAAAAGTACATTTTCGGTTTACTGCTCACATGCTATTCAAGGTCACAGTAAGAACGTAACTGCTAGTAAATAGAAGGTCGCTGCCCCCGAGCCGGAGGTGGTGAAAGTTCACATGTTCTTTACTCGAGTGGAAGTAGATGATACTTGTGCAAAAACTAGACTCCTGTAAATGTTAAAGCACTGATTCAGCATCTTTAACCCATAACGAGCCAGTGGTATTTTTTTGGCAGTTCCCAAATGATTTCCCCTCTCTTTAACCTTTCTTTAAGTGATTTATCAACATTTATCACAATATTATACTCCCTGAAAATCAGGAATTTCCCTATATTTAACCCTGTAAAGCCTGAACCATTAAATCATTGACAGAAAATTCCATTTCTTTGAAACTGGAGCCTTTATTGGTCCTTCTGAACAACCCCCAAATTCTTTTTTCAAATATCAATTTCCATGTATGATTTTCAGTTTTGTATCATATTTGATACATCGGGTCTCAATGCTCAAATATTATTTTAAACAAATAAAAACATAACACAAACATGTCTAACAAATTGGTAATTCCTTTTCAAAATTGGCAAAGTTCTGCCTCCTTCCTCAGTGTCACTGGAAAGGCCTCTGGTGAACGAATTCCACCCCCCTGGTGGATTATCTGTGTATTGCATGTATCTGCTTGTATACATCAGGTTTATCAATAAAAAAAAATATCACACTGATCATGTAGAGGGCTTCAAAACTCATGTATCAAATATGATACATTCGGCGTTATAGGGTTAACTGAATATAAAACAAATGGTGCCAGGTACAACAAACCCCTTGTGCATATTGTATCTTATTTTGGCATTGATCCAGCTGATGACATCAGCACCTGATGTCATCATATCAATTGCCTCTATACATGTGCCAAGTTTGAAGTTAATTGAAACAAAACTGATGTTTTTATAGACATGTGAAATGTCACCCACTATAAGGAAATAAGAAAAAAAAGATTTTAAAAAATTCATTAAAAATTTGAGGTTTGACCCACGTTTCCCAAAATGTAACCACACGTAATCTGGGTCGCTTATAATCTATAAACCTAATTTGGTATGAATTCAACCAATAGTTTTGCTGCTAGAGACATGTGAAATTTCCCCATTATAAGTAAAAGGGGGAATAAAAATTAAGAAATTCATTTTAAAAAATTAATTTGACCTGCTTTTCCCAAAATGTAATGACATCTATTCTGGGTCACTGGCAATCTATAGACCAAATTTGGTATGAATTCAACCTAACGTTTTGCTGCTACAGTGTTAACAAACAAAAACCAAACCAAAAACAATACCCCTTGCCTCACCTTCAGGGGTGGGGTAATAAGTGTGTCCATCCACTGTCAACTCCATGGGTTTTACTGGTGAATCAATGTTGTAGAGGATGATAGTGTTTCCACAGTAACTACGGAGCCTCTGAATGTCCAAATGGGTCATATCTGATGACCATGAAAAGATGACAAATTGTATTTTACACCAATTATTGACATGTATTGATTAGGTTAGTGGATCAGGAGTGTTTAAACATTTTATATCAGTTAATGCCTTTGGTTGCTGATGGTTGTTTGGGTCTTTATGGGTTAAATCAAGCAAAAAGTGAATAATACAGACTTGGAAATTAACTCCACACCCTGTGAACCTCTGGTAATTTGTAAAAACTGAGGTGTTTGTCTGCTCAGCCCCGTGCAAATCTGCCATTTCTGTAATCTATGAGGAAAAAAAATACTACCACAAATTATCCACCCTATTCAATGTGATTTGGTACAACATTTTATTTATTGTTTTGCTTTATTCAGCCTATTTCCTGGTTGATGACTATAGAGACTGGCCAGTGATGGTGAATGTAAATTTTAAAAGTATTTTGGGTATAAATCAAGGAGGCTCATGTCACAATATTCACTGAAAGATCAAACTTAGATCCTTCAGGAATAACATGACAGCCATAGCATATATTTCTCTAAGTGGTGATCCTACCGTTGACATCACTACCAGGAATTAATGTCAGTAAAGTCAAGTGAAAAACAGACTTTGGTTTTCCCCTGCAAACACACCACATGAAATATAGATACAGAAGCTAATTTATAAGTCACCAGAAGTCCACAGATTATACTAGTCCCATGTGAATAAAGTGTGATACGCAGCACCACATTCATATATAGTTAAAACCCTGAAATAAACACTGAACAGACCCTCATGTCACTTCAGTGTTCTATTACTTTTCAAGATCAGTGACAAAACTCTGAACACTGCGACATTTTTCTTCAGTATCTTCTTTCTCCAGTTTTCTATTCATGCCTTTTACATCATTTCGTTGCCTCATATGATAAAATAAGATCTTTTTTTCTATCATCACGTTGACAGTTATATATAATACAGTGCACAATAAAATGCATTTTCACACCAGCACCCAGTAGCAGAAAAAGAAACTACATACAGTACCAGACAAGGAAAATATAGCTAGGTATATATCTAAAACAAATATAAACGCTAATTTGCAGTATTTTCATGACATTACATCTTTTTTTTTTTTTTTATCTTACACAGTGCATTATTTTCCTCTTGTGTCATTTACATCATTTTTGTTTTCATTTTGACATTACTTTCATTTCTGTACACTGCAAAAATTAAAATCTTGCCAAGTGAATTTTTCTCATTTCTAGTCAAAATATCTCATCACACTTAAAATAAGACATAATCACCTAAAGAGTAACTTTTCAGTGAGATATAAGAACAAATTTATAGACAATAGATCCTGAAAATCTTATTTCAAGAAATCTTACCAGATAATTTTCATATTTTTCATTGGCAGATGTTTTTTTTTTTTTTTTTTGGCTTAATTCAAGATTTTTTGCTTAATTCAAGCACCAAATCTGCCAGTGGAACAAGTGAAATTTCTTGTATTTGTATTTATTTATTTAGTTTCAGGACAGTGTGTATTGGCATTAGTTACAAAGGACAAGATGCATGCACCAGATTTAGCAAAGAGGCTAATTTCCATCTGTTGCCTTGGACAAACAATTAACATAACAAATCATCTCGTTAAGATTTCTTGAAATAAGATTTTCAAGATCTATTGTCTAAAAATAAGCTCTTATATCTCACTGAAAAGTTACTCTTTGGGTGGTTATGTCTTATTTTAAGTGTGATGAGATATTTTGACTAGAAATGAGAAATATACACTTGGTAAGATTTAGATTTTTGCGGTGTAGATGTTTTGTTTTACATGATATTTGCCTTATGCATTGCTGTTTTTTTCCTGTTTTCATTCTTGCATTCATATGTGTAACGTATCAGTAGATAGGGGATAGGAGATCGTCTTTTCTGTGTATTGTTGCATCCATTTAGGTCGAAAACGGTCTTAATGTTGGGAGGACGTGCAAATAAAAAACTGATAATCCCTTCTTTAACAGGCTTTAAAACTAAAGTAACAGGAAAGTAGTGAAATCGGAGGATGGCGTGTCATGTTTAGGGTTATAATCCACCTGTATTTTGTGTTTGGGAACAGAACATTGGAAGTCCATCTGTGGAACATCAAAAACAGACAACCATAATCCCGATGTCAGTGCCTCAGCATCCTTAACATTTCCTGTCTCACACGCACACATACACAGACACACATACACGCACGCGCGCACACACACACACACACACACACACACGCACCTACCATCTGGTGGCCGGCCTGCCCTGTGTTGTAACCCCCTCTGTCCCCCTCTGCTGGATTACCCCCTCAGTATTTACATCTTTCAAATCCAGCAGGCAGCCTCTGATAGGGGCCATCTGTAATCTGAAGGTTATATTTGTGGCATGTGTGTGTGTGTGTGTGTGTGTGTGTGTGTGTTTTCATGTGTGTATCGGCCTGTAATTTGTTCCTGCTCAGCACAGGGACGGTATCAGCGTCTGCGACATCTGTTCAGCACAGGGCCTACACAGCAGAACTGAGCGCATCATCTGCACCGCACAGCACAGGGGATGATGCAGACACACACACACACACACACACCACATTTGGATAGCATTATCTAATTGTATTATATATTTTTTTTTTTTTTCTGTTTCATCCGTTTTATCTAAAATAGACATATTGATACTGAATGATTTAAGTCATGATGTAGAAGGAAAACACTTGCACATCATTTTGACATTTCAACATACATTTTTTAAACTACAAAGCAATAACACTTAAAAATAGAACATTTCCAAGTCTTTTTGGAGCAACAATAGGCTCTCAAAATGGAGCTGAAGATCACAAGTAAATTTTTGAACATGGGTAGGGTGTGTTGAGTCAAAGCAAAGACTGAAGTTAGAAAAGAAAAAGATATAAGCACATCTTTTCTCTGAGAGTGAAAATGCATTGGAGTGTACCTATCTGGAACATTGCATGTATATGTACATACAACATATGCTGTATATGCACAGTATATACGTCCAGGGTGCATGTAAATGTATGCAGATATCAGTTTATGCACACAATATTTAACCTGAAAGCAGATGTGTTTGTTCATATATCAGTACAAACCTAATAAACAGATTTACATAAATCACATTTACTTTGAGGTCGATGTGTGTGCTGGGATAGTATGCTTTTGTGGGGGCCTTGGCAAAGGTTTTTCCTGTCTTTGAATTTTGTAGCTTACTTTTAATTTTTACCTCCGCCAACGAATGACGGAGGTTACGTTTTCATTGGGGTTTGTTTGTTTGTTAGCAAGATAACTCAAACAGTTAGGGACAGATTTGGATGAAATAGTCAGGAAATGTTGATACTGGCACAAGGAACAAATGATTAAATTTTGGTGGTGATCTGGGGCCGGGGGGGGGGCTTGGCCAGTGTTTTCAGAGTGCTTTTTTTAGTTTTTAACACGTTTTCTTCATCTCCTCAAACAATATTTTGCAAAAACATGTATTGATCACAAAAAATATAACCAAAAGCATAGACTAAAAAAAAAAAAAAAAAAAAAATCCAACAGCTTATTGGACCCAAAGAAAGATTAATAGGGAATCAAATAAATGGGGTGGGCACAAAAGGAATACAAAAAAAAAATGTCATACTCTGGTCTGTTTTTTCTTTCAAAGGGAAAATACAGGGACATCCAAATACAAATGCTGGCTCCTCAAAGGTGACAAACAAACTGAACAGTGAGTTTCAGCCTCCTTAAATCCATACCCACCAGGACAATCACCCTCAGCTGTGGTGGGTTCCACGGGTGCATCCGATCACACCTAATGAGCAGAACCTGAATTCCCTGCACAAATTTCACCCATACACTGATCTAAATCTTACATACCGCACCCTTTATTTCATTCCTAATTAATTTGTGATTGTAAAGACACCACTAGAACGGACTGTATATGCTTATACTTTATCTGTGTTCCCTTTGTTATTTACTTCTGTTCCTGCCAGTTTTCAATCAGCTGCACTATACTGTGTCCGTGAATTCATAAAACACATCCTGTTATCATTCGACCACTTTTCATGTGATGATAAAGAGCAGAGGCAGTGGATTAAGTTAGCATTCACGCATTAGGTACCCCATGTTAGTTCTGTCTGCATCTGCCAAACCGGTTGTGTATGGATTACTCTGATACAGAATAAGGCTTTGAGGAGGTGTTTCACATCTTCACAATTCCTGTTTCATTTCTCAGCCCTTTTAACTTTTAACTGTACAGTTCTTTCCAGGTCAGGGGATGATGAATAAAGTATTGATTTATAACAACACAGCTGAGAACAAAGTAAAGCACTGCTGTAAACGGAGGAAGAGCTTAAAGAGTGTTTAAGACATTTAAAATCACAATCTACTGCAGGTCAAACGATGCAAAATTGCAATAATCACTGTATTGGAGTTAAATGAATGTAGCCCCTGGTGTCTTGTTGAATGAAAACTACAGTAAATTAACATATATAGGGTGGGGAAGCAAAATTTACAATATTTTGAGGCAGGGATTGAAAGACAGTGTATGACCAATTAGTTTATTGAAAGTCATGACAAATTTATTTGCCACAAGAAAATTTACATAATAGAAAATGTTTTTATTCTATGTGTCCTCCTTCTTTCTCAATAACTGCCTTCACACGCTTCCTGAAACTTGCGCAAGTGTTCCTCAAATATTCGGGTGACAACTTCTCCCATTCTTCTTTAATAGTATCTTCCAGACTTTCTCGTAATAGTTTTGCTCATAGTCATTCTCTTCTTTCCATTATAAACAGTCTTTATGGACACTCCAACTATTTTTGAAATCTCCTTTGGTGTGACGAGTGCATTCAGCAAATCACACACTCTTTGACGTTTGCTTTCCTGATTACTCATATGGGCAAAAGTCTCTGAAAAGGTATGGATAATAGTGTTAGGTATGATTATGACATCAATATATGTTTGGTTTCAAAACAATTGACGTAGTGCCTGCTGAGAAAAAACAACTAAATGTTCATTGTAAATTTTGCTTCCCCACCCTGTAGATGTTGTCATTTTGAACTGTTTGGAACCAGGAATTAGTTTTATGGGACCATGACATAAGCCTTAAGAAACTGATTCTGTTTACTGAAGAAAATCTGTCTTTTTTTTTTTTTTTTACATGTAGTTTGGTTGAAATGTTGATAAACTGGACAACCATGAAGGTAGGCAACTAAGGGTTCATTCACACCAGCCCTGTGAAATCAAACTCTGTTTTATTTGCTTGGAAAGTTTGGTTCATTTGGGAAGGTTCAGGTTCAGGTTCCTTTATTTATACCATCACACAATGACACATAACCAGAACTAAAGTGATAAAAGTTCCACCAATCAGGACAAAAATAAAAGAGAGACAGATTAATAAAAGAATGACTGTGATAAAAGGCAAAAATAAACCTCTGAACTAATCCTGCCTTCACATGCTATGGGAATTACTGTAAATACTTAATACGAACTTGAAGATTGCACCTGACTGCCACCTCATGTCATATTTTTCACTGGAGAACTGGGTAAAAATATTGATACACGAGCTGCCAAGGTGAAATGACCTTTGACCTCTTCAACATGGCAGAGAGCAACGAGGGATTTTTCATGAATGATAAACAATGCTTTCATTAACATTCTGCTGCTGTTAGCTGATGCTTTTGCACATTTATATCATGCACAATTTACCCAAATTTACCAACTAAAAATTTTAAAAGGCTGCAGCAGATGAATTAACACATCCAAAACTTTTTGTACCCAAGCAGCAGGTCATGATAAATTGTGTGTCAGCCATTTTTCATTTTGCTACAACAACAAAAGCACTAGAACACAACACACTTGTAATTTCAAATTCACACGTGGAGAGGTTCATCTTCCTGATAGCAGCATAAGACCAAGGTTAAAAGAAGTCTGAAGAAGTTAAAAACCCAATGAAATGTTTCAAACCAAGTTAATACCACCATAATTAAAAGATAAATTCCCATATAAGTAAACAAATAAATAAAAGAGAAGGTGAAGGTGTTAATGAACAATCAAACTCTAAGGGTGAAGACATATCAACCTGATTTTCAGCAGTCAGATGTCACTGGGCAGTCTGGTGAGGTCAGTGACATGAGTCTGTTTGGTGTGTTCCGTGCGATCGGCCGCCGTTAATGCCGTTGCCATTCTTTTCAGCTGATTCAACATGTGTAAATCAGCCAGTCGTTCAGTCTGACCAGTCTGATTGGTGGAGGCTCTTGACCAGCGAATCACTGAACAAGAAGACCAGAATCTTTCTTCTTCCACAAGAAGAAGCCTGAGAGCTGGCAACACCAGTATCTTCTTATTAGTAGCCATCCGTTCAACGAGTACAACAACAATCCTTCCTGACTACTCAACACTCTGCTGACAACAATGACTGACGACACATCAAAACACAGTACAACAGATTAAAAAAACAAGTAAAACACATAAAATAACTAAAACACAGTGCAGTTTTTTTGTATTGTTACGAATGGGGGGGTTGAAAGATTTTTTTTTTTTTTTTGGGGGGGGGGGGGGGGGGGGGGTCCTCAGTGATGGGAGTGGCTTTCCTCATCACTGAGCTTCTATATAATTCACATGAAGGGTTTGGACTGTTTGAGTGACTTTACAGGTCTGATTTATTCTTCAGGATAGTTTTGTTTTGTGTTTGGTGGTGAGGAAGTTGAACCAGGTTGAGATGTTATTGGTGAGGATGGATTACAATGTTCAAACTCAGACCAGATGAATGTTGGAAACCCAAGTGAACCAAGTCTATCGACCCATTAGATGTGAGAACAACTGTAGACAGTTACAGTTCTGCTCATAAGTTTCCATACCCTGACAGAATGTGCATGGGATGGTCTTGGATGTTCTAACATGACAATGACCCAAAACACAAGGCTAAGTTGACCTGTCATTGGCTACAGCAGAAAAAAGTGAAGGTGAAGAAGTGGCCATTTCCGTCTCCTGACCTCAATATCATTGAACCACTTTGGGGAAGTCTCAAACATGCAGTTCATGCAAGAAAACCCCAAATCTTAAAGGAACTGAAGGTGTTTTGCCAGGAAGAATGGGCAGTTTTACCATCTGAGAAAATAAAGTGCCTCATCTACAACTACCACAAAAGACTTCAAGCTGTGATTGGGTATGGTTACATGATGTTTTTTTAAATCTGATTTATTTTTCCAGAAGAAATTAATCCGGAACTAAAGTACTTTCTCTTCTGTTTACATAGAAATGTTAAACCTGAATAAAGGTTTACATGTGAAACGTTTATTCGGTTCTTGCAGCCCTTCTGTTAGCTTAGCTTAGCATAGTCACTGCATTTCCATGGTCACACGTAGCCAGTTTTTTAAAGGTGATTTGTAGTCTGTTGTAAGTGATTTTGTGAAATCCGATTCTCCCTAATTATTTCTTTAGATCTGCAACTTGCTGCACTAATACAATCTTGGGACTGTTGTGTTGATGGAAGTTGGAAAATCTTTTTGTTGGAAGGGATGCATGCGCTAAATTAGCTTTGCTTTACCGTTTTAGCTTTGCATTAGTTTTTATTTCCCCAAATTTTATTACTGCAGTAAGTCACATCGCCATGATTTGAGCCTCAATTTGTGATCATATTGACCCCACCGGACTAAGGTAATGATCAGGGAGAATTGAATTTCACAAAATCACTCATAAAATACTACAGATCACCTATAAAAGCCTGGCTACATACCATAGGACCATAGGAATGAAGCGATTATGCTAAGCTAGGCTAAGCTAAGCTAATGGAAGGGCTGTGAGAACAAGGCAATCGGTGCACTGCAGTGCAAACTGGAATAAGGTGTTTACATAGGCATCTTAAATAGGATCTAACCTTTAATCAGTTTAAACCAGGAATAAAAGTTGTCATGTAAACACACAGATTGATGTTAAAGGGACCAATACAGTGGATTAAGAACTAGGGTATGTAAACTTCTGATCAGGGTTATGTGGATAGTTTCTGTTGTCAGTGTGATTTAAAAAGAGCAAACACATTTGTTTGATAATAAATGGCTTCACCAACCACTAGCCACGAGTGAAAGAAAGTTTTTGTATTATCATTCATATTTTCTGAAAAATGGCCAAAGAATCACAAATTTTGCTAGAGTATGTAAACTTATGAGCACAACTGTATTAGCTTTCATCAATAAATAACCAGTTCGTAGACTCCCATGCAAACCTTACATAAGCACACACAAATCTTTTCCGACCTTTAACTGTTTTTGAGGATTAAATGACAATCCAAAAAAAAAAAATGCTTGGACGTGTAAGAAGCTTTTCTGTTGTGCACATGAGCTCCACAGTAGAACAAATGTCCTGTACTCGTGCACATCTGTGTGTTTGGTCATCCACAATCAAATCTTTTTCATTTTACATCACAGCGGGGAGAGGAAATACTCAAAGGCCAGTATTTCATGATAACAACCTGAGTGGGAGAAGCAGAACAAAAAGATTGAAATTAATTCATAGTTCAGCTGTTGGGGGGGGTGGGGGGGGTGGCAACAGAAGATGAAGTGATGATCAATGCTGTTCTCAGCTAAAATGAAATATGATGGGGTGGGAGCCGGGTGCCATTTCCTGCCTGGCACAGGAAGCGCCCATCTGGAGTTGAGTGCTGCCTGTCCTTTGTCGTTCTGTTGCATGGTGTTGTAATAGCTCTTGTCACTGCTGTTGCTAATCTCGAAGCTGTTATTATTTGCGAGAGCAGGAGGAAGGAGTGATATTCCTGCTACAATGTGGTGTGGTGGGATTATTGAGGAGGGGTGCTGCTAAAAAAAAGGAAAGTGAGGAGGTGATCATTTCATCCAGGAGGGCTATAATGGAGGCGGCAGAGGGAGAATCTGTCGGAGGAAGAGTAGCAAGACACATGCTGGCAGCTGCCCGTACGACTGTCACATCCCACCACCCGCCAGAAAGGCAGAAGGAAGCCACTCCTCATCGCCGTGACAACCAACGCATGACGAGAGGAGGGAAGAAACTTATCCATCAAAAAATGATGCAGGGATGAGTGCGCCCCTTCATCTTTTCTGCCGGCAAACACATACACATACACAAACACACAAAGGCTTCATATTTCATTTAGGTCATCAAGAACAACTGTCTCCAAGAGGAAATCACTGACTGAATCTCACGCTTTTTCTACTCAACAACAAAATAATGTATTTTTCCTCATAATGAAGTGACTGTAACCCCCCATAGGGCTAATGTTCAGAGCGAACAGACAAACTGAAAGCAGAAAAGGGGGAGAGCAGCAATTCAAGTGTAAACTAAAAGAAAGAAAGAACGAACGAAAGAAAGAAAGAAAGAAAGAAACACCCCAGAGCCTCAGACTGTCACAGTGACACTATCTGCTGCTGCAGGAAAAAGCAAGAATTAATTTGAAGGAAATTAAGCTATGAGTCAGAGGAGAGTTTTCTAACAGATCTTACATCATATAAAACCACATCAGCTCACTGTGATTAAATTCAATTAATCCAGCTCAGGTTGAATCGCACATTCACTAAACCAAAAATGCTATTTCTGCTGCAGACTATGTAAATATATCTGCTGTAAACACTCTTCAAGGGGACTTGCCAGATGGACTTATCATTTGTTATACGCTTAACAGGAAAATGAAAATCACCTATGGCCATCCAGCAGACGCATCAAGCATCTGAAACTGCAAAGTGACGCTTGGATATCAGAAGGGGAAAAAAAGGCTGAAAAAGGAGCTACTGCACACAAGAGGAGGAGGAGATGCAAACTGTGGGTGCTGAGCTCCACCTAGTGGTTGGTTAAAGCACAGTCTGAGGGTACAGGTGTGGGCCTGGGGGCTGATTGGAAAATGGAAAATCAGCCCTTCTAATTTATACACCAGGTACTTTTACTGGTTTAAGAAAAGAGGAAACAAAACGCATCCAAGCTGCAGTTTATCAGGGGTAAAACCTCAAATATAATACTGGAAATGATAAAAAATGGCTCCACATCTGAAAGCATCCTCTTATACTTTAATACAACAGATAATCTTCAGAGATATTATTAAAAAGGAGTAATCACCTCCTTTTAATGCAGCATGAATCAAGACAAAATATCAATATAAGATGTTGTCTTTAAAAAAACAATACTAATCTAATCAACGATGAAGTTTCAGGCAGTTGCAACAAAAAATACAAGTAAAAACCTTTACGTCTTCTATCAGGTTATTTTATGTCATGTTCTCCTGAAACCCAGGAAAGTTTTTAAAAAATAAATAAATTAAAAATTAAAATTAAAACAGAAAAAAAAAATGTTTTTTTACATTAAATAATTGTCTTGATTGGAAACAGCATGATGAAACAGATTTTTCGGTTACATTTTTCTTCCTTTTTTTTTTTTTTTTTAATGGGATGTCCAATCTAATACATTTTTATTTGTAAGGCAAGGCAAGGCAGGTTTATTTATATAGCACATTTCATGTACAGGACAATTCAAAGTACTTTACATAGAACATTAAAGGCATTACAGCAGAAGGCATGAGAAAAACAAATGAACAAACAAAAATCAGATAAATATATAAAACAAATAAACAGTTAAAACAGACAAGGAGATAAAACAGATAAAAACTTTTAGCTTAAAAGGAATAGTGCAGATCTGAACTGATGAATCAAAAGTCTATTCAAATGCGGCTGAGAACAGATTAAAGCACAAATTTAAATAAACACAAAGGTTTCCAAAGTGCAGTACAGTAAAATAAACACAGTAAAAACACAATAAAGAGACAAAATATTAAGATAAAAACACAATAAAAACATAATAAATAAATAAACTGACCACCCCAGACAAAATATCTGTGCACATAAAATCAACTACTTACGAGATGTGAAAAGCCAAAAAAAATAAAAGACGTGGATTTAAGAAGAGTTTTAAAATTAGACAGTGAGGAGGCTTGTCTGGTGTGCAGCAGCAGTTCATTCCATAGTTTTGGAGCTGCGACAGAAAATGCTGAGTCCCTTCTGAGCTTCAGCCTCGTTTTGGGAACCCACAGGAGTAGCTGGTCAGCTGACCTGAGAGATCAGCTGGGTATGTAGGGGTGCAGAAGCTCAGAGAGGTACACTGAGGCAAGACCATTTACACATTTAAAAGCAAATAAAAGTTTAAAATGAATTCTAAAATGGATGGGAAGGCAGTGGAGTGAAGCTAAAAGGATGTCCTTTGCAGTGGACACATTTATGAGTAAAGCTGTGAAACTCTTGTCCCCTACAGAGGACAACAATGCAGATATGAATGAATGCAAGAATGAAGAATATTTATGTTACAAATACAGAGAAAAAAGAAACAATGCAAAGCAAAAACATACAAAAATTTCAGTTTAGCATTAAACAAGACATACATGTTCCAAAAGGAGTATGAGTAACCATACATGTATTTATTCCCACTCTTTTTACAAGTGTTACTCTTATAGCTTATACTTAATTGCACTTATTCTCATACCTATGAATATCTGTTTGAATATTACCCCAATTTTACTTACAATGCAATACAATATTAACCCTGTAAAGCCTGAACCATTAAATCATTGACAGAAAAATTCCAGCTCTTTGAAACCGGAGCCTTTAATGGTCCTTCTGAACAACCCCCAATTTTTTTTTTTTCAAATATCAGTTTCCATGTATAAGTTTCAGTTTTGCATCATATTTGATACATCGGGTCTCAATGCTCAAATATTGTAATTTTTGAATGAACAAAAACATAATATAGCACAAACCTGGAAAACAAATTGGTAATTCCTTTTCAAAATTGTCAAAGTTCTGCCTCCTTCCTCGTTAATGATATCTTGTAGTGTCACTGGAAAGGCCTCTGGTGAATGAATTCCTCCCCCCTGGTGGATTAGTTGCAGTACCTTCATCTTTTATTTTTTCCAACGTAAATAAGCGTGCCTTCTTACTGTTATTTGTTGTGCCTTGTAATTTCTTGCACTGAACCAGAGAGCTCTACCTCAATTTCGTTGTACTTGTACAATGACAATACATTGTGATTCTGATTATCTGTGTATTGCATGTATCTAATTGTATACATCAGGTTTTTCAAGAAAAAAAAATCACACTGATGAAGTAGAGGGTTTCAAAACTCATGTATCAAATATGATACGTTAGGCATTATAGGGTTAACAAGTATCCTCATTTTATATACCTCCCTAACTAGTGTAAATAAATTTTCCAACTGAGGCTACAGCCCAATTATCCACCAAACATCAGCAAAATAAAACCAGCAATTAGTCCACCTGCTCATTCATGTGCCTCCGTAGAGAAGATTATTTGTACGTCTTTTTAAAGTGATTTATGTTTGTACCTTTCTTCTTTTAGTTCTAGCTCCAAGCCATTGCACATACTTTTCATTGTCATACAAACACTGAGGGCTTTTTTTTTCCACCTGGGAGTAAATTATTTCTGGCTTTGTACATCATTTTTGTTGTCTTAAAATGTACTAAATCATAAACATTAAAGTGGGTACCATTAAAAACTGTGTACTGTCTTGTTAACTACTCGTATGGCTCTTTTTTGATGTCGTTTTTGTAGCATGCGGTCCCATACCTCTACATAGTAACATAAATATAGCAATACAAGTGTACAGTACAGGATGTACAATGATGTGTGAGCTAGAACGTATTGTGTTTTTTCCCAACGCTGTAATACTCCTTTACTACCTTCACTCTCATGTGGTATATTTAAGGTTTCCTGCTCATTTTGTGGCATGAAATCACACATCATGAATTAGCAAATAGAAAAAAATTGTTCCTATATGCAGTTGTAATGCAACACTATGAACAGAAATGAGCAGTATTTCAGTTAAATCTGATTAAAATAGATGCAGACTGTCATACTCTGGGGCATTTTGTGTTTTATTGGGTAGGAAAATGCATGCAATTTGTGATTAAAAGCAGATTTTTTGTTTGAAATACTTGTGCAAGACTTGTTTTAATACTCCATATCTTGCTCTTTTACGTATATTTTCAGTATTTATTATTATTACTGTTTCCACTGAATACTGCTTTACATATATTTTTTGTTTATTATATTTTTAAGACTTTTACAAATATCCCTTATGCTGCCATAAAACTGTAAATTACTCTGTTGTGGGACTAATAAAGGTCTTATCTTATCTTATCTTATCTTATCTTATCTTATCTTATCTTATCTTAATTCATCATAATCATATCATAATTTTAAGATAAAAAAAACAAACAAACAAATAATACACAATACAATCCTTGTGTCAATGATTATTCACCAAATTAGAAACCATTCTCAAATAATGTACCATTCTTTGCCTCTGCCTCAACAGAGAAACCATGTTTTTGTTTCTAAATATCACTTTAATGCTATAGAAAATACATTCCTGTTGTCTTATTATTTCCATGTAACTGACTGTTGAAATAAACCAAACTCTTCCTCCATGATTTACTGTTGTCTTGATCAATTTATGGAACATTTTAACAGTACTGTCTTCCCGTTACTCTCAGGTTTCCATACGTTCTTTGTCTTTTAAAAGTTAATGAATATGACAAGATTCTATTGTGTAATCTTTGAAAATTACACTAAAATGAATTTTTAAAAAACTAAAATGTTATAGATCTGATAAGATAATCTGATAGAATCTGATTCCAACAACAGTGTAATTTTAGTATTTTTACTTACTTCAAAACACAAATGACTTCTTCTTTTTAAACAGATTTCCTGATATCTGTATCATTTGTTTCACTGATACATTTTATGAGCTATGAACTGTTTGGGATATGTAACAAAACACTTTTTAATGCATTTTTTTCCCCATTTCCTATGATCAAAATATAAACTATATACAGTGTTCATATTACAACAGTAATCATCTGTGTAGGTTTGGTCCTAAAACACACCTCCTGACTCCACTCACACCCAAATTACAAAATAATAATGACTAAGGAGGGTTGAGTCTGTCTGACCACATCATATCTCATATCAAAATCATCCTCACTGACTTTATGATCTAAAGTACAGGTGTCAAACATAAGGCCCAGGGTCCAATCCAGCCCATACGATGAATTACAGTGAAAATATTAACAATCAGTGGTGTAAAAATCATTTTAATTTAGGTTCCACATACAGAACAATTGATCTCAATTGGGTCAGACCAGTAAAATATTATCATAATACCCTATAAATAATGAAAACTGCAGATTTTATCTTTTTTTGTGTAAAAAAGGAAAATTACATGAAAATGTGATATTAACAAACTATCCTTTTACAAAAAATGTGAATAACCTGAAATGTCTTAAGAGAAGTACATGCAATTTTACCAATATTGTGCATGTTATTAAATGTTTAGTGTATTTGTAATTGTAATTTAAGTTGTAATGCACATGTGTAAATGATAAATGGATAAACTGAGGCAGAATATTGTTCAAATTGCACTTGTTTTTCTTAAGACATTTCAAGTTGTTTGTTATTCAGATTTTTAAGGAAATGTTGTAGATGTAAACATTATCATAATGTAATTTTACTTTTTTCATTGTTGTTATTTTACTTGGTCCAGCCCACTTCAGATCTTACTGGGCTGAATGTGGCCCGTGAACTAAAATGAGTTTGACACCCCTGATCTACAGAAAAAAATCATCTACATCAACTATATCCAATTAATGCTTTTTTGTGTGTGTGTCTTAACATGACATAGTACAAAGCATATCAACATATTCTATGGAGAAAATATTAGTTTCTTTTCCTATTTTCCTGTATTTGATTATTTATTATGGACAGTGCACAGTGAGGAAGATATAAACACGTCAGATAATTTACATCTATAGTCCCAAGACAGATAAAGTTTTTATGCTATGCTATCGCTGGAGATCAAACTGGGTTGTATGCAGCCCCTGAACTACACTGAACAAAAATATATAAACGGAACACTTGTGTTTTTGCTCCCATTGTAGCCAGTTTAAGGCACACCTGTGCAGTAGTCCTGCTGTCTAATCAGCATGTTGATATGCCACACCTGTGAGGTGGATGGATTATCTGGAATATCAAAGGAGAAGTGCTCACTAACACAGATTTACACAGATTTATGAACGATATTTGACAGAAATAGGCCTTTTGTGTACGTAGAAAAAGTCTTAAACCTTTGAGTTCAGCTGATGAAAAATGGGAGCAAAAACAAAAGTGTTGCATCTGTATTTTTGGTGAGTGCAAAACAAGTTTGACACCCTCAACTGGTAATATATTCACTTTGCAAATACATCCCATGGGCCAGATTGGACTCTTTGGCGGATTGGTTTTAGCCTGCTCTAAATTAAATATACAGATGAAAATCCACTCTGGCCCTGCTGTATCTGTGTTTAGTATTTAGAAGTCAAACTGACCATAATACAACTGTAGTCCTGTGTTTTCTATGCAGTATCACTTTTGCCTGTAATGGATGCAAAGAGATAGATAGATAGATAGATAGATAGATAGATAGATAGATAGATAGATAGATAGATAGATAGATAGATAGATAGATAGATAGATAGATAGATAGATAGATAGATAGATAGATAGATAGATAGATAGATAGATAGATAGATAGACTTTATTTATCCCAACAGCGAAATTGCAGGAAGATTCAGTATTACGCTGACTTTGTGGACGGTAGTGTTTTGTGATTTTACTACACCTGATGTAGTCAAAACAAGTGGTGCCAGGCACAACAAACCCTACCCTTCACATATATTTCACCCATTACAAGTAAAGAGGGAAGATTTTTGTTAAAAAAATCATTAACAATTTGAACTTTGACCTACTATTCCCAAAATGTAATCTGATCTATTCTGGGTCACTGGCAATCTATAAACCAAATTTGGTGTGAATTGAACCCGTAGTTTTGCTGCTAAAGTGTTAACAAACAAACAAACCAAACCAAAAACTAGAAAAGCACTAGAGAGCACAGACCTCCGCCAAGGCAGATCAGCCCCCCCGATCACCACCAAAATTGAATTATTTGTTTCTTGTGACAGTATCAACATTTCCTGAAAATTTCATCCAAATCTGTCCATAACTGTTTGAGTTATCTTGCTAACAGACAAATAAACAAACAAACCCTGATGAAAACACAACCTCCTTGGCAGCGGTAATAATACCCATGCCCCCCCCTCTCGGGGAGTGGGGTAATAAAGTGCCGAAAATCTCTCCTCCACTTTTATTTCAGAATATTTTCCCTTTTTTAATGTGACCATAGTTTATTAGGAGGATGCTGCCCCCTATAGGTTAAAAAACCCCAGTATTTTTCAAAAGCATCAGTTAAAAAGAACATGAAATAGATCCTTTTGCATTTTTCTCAATAAGTTAAAGGAAAAATCCTTATTACATGTGTGTGTTCCCACACAGATATGACTAAAACTTGGTCTCATTTTTCAGCTGTCGTCTACTGGCAGGAGGGCCACATGTGGTGGAAACCAACAGGCATGACTATAGCCAGCGGTACAGACAGAGTAATGAATGAGTAATGAATAATAGCAGAATAATGAAGAATAATGACTTGGGGAAAAGACACACACACACACACACACACACACACTGACATTCACACAGTATACACACGCATGAGGCCCGACATAGATAATTATATAGTATCACCATTTGTCTTTCTCTCAGAGAGTGAGCAAAAGAGGTTCCTTTTGTCACCTCTGGTGTACACAGCTTCATTAAGAGGAAGTCACAGATGGCCTCAGGGTGTGGAGGAAATCTGCCGCTGCAAAAGTGCAAATAACACCAGAAACAACTAAAAGGTTAGGCTCCAAAACAGCCCATGTCCTCTCTCACTTCTTACACTACCAGGCAAATTTTGTGACTTTCTGTCAGGGGTTGAGCAAACTGTTGCAATTTCCTATTTTTTTTGTTTTTTTTCATTTTTTTTCATTTGTATTTCTCATTTCACAGAGGAAGTAAAACTCCACTGATTTTATCATTTCTGACTTTTTAACAAATAGATGCATTTGTGTTATGTAAAATGGACAACGACAAAGTTCTTGCGCTGCAGTTTTCTGTATTGCAATGTTAAGTACAAGTGCAGAACAAAAAGACATCTTGCTAAGTTTCACATCACAAATACATTAGTTATATACTGATATGCAATGTTGTAGCACCTATAAAGTCACTGTTTGATTAATACCCTATCACACTGTTGCCCATAAAGTTGGAAGAATTTTGTTTTCAGACACATTTGCTGTTTAATTCCTGTTTATACACATCAGTAAACACTTTTGACCAGATTTCATACTGAGTCCCAGTTACACTTTATCTGTCAAGAATAAATCACACTGTCACAATCATTTCATGAGAGGAGGAAAAATATTGTATTCCAACTTTATGGGCAACAGTGTGTTAAGATAAAATGGAGAACGAGAAACTTCTTGCGCTGCAGTTTTCTGTATTGCAATGTTAAGTACAAATGCAGAGCAAAGAGACATCTTGGAAAGTTTCACATCGTATATTCATAAAAACATTATTTATATACTGATATACAGTCATGTAGCACCTATAAAGTCATTGTTTGATCAATATCTTAAGACACTGTTGCCCGTAAAGTTGGAAGAATTTTGTTTTCAGACACATTAATCTTTTTATTCCTATTTATACACATCAGTAAACACTTTTGACCGGATGCAGTGATTTCATACTGAGTCCCAGTTACACTTTATCCATCAAGAATAAATTACACTGTCACAATCATTTCATGAGAATAGGTGAAAATATTTTATTCCAGCTTTATGGGCAACAGTGAAGTTTACATATTTGAAAAAAGAGGTTTATATATTGACGTAGCGTTTTGAATCATTATTTGCCTTCTGTTAAAAAAAAAAAACTGAGTATGACAGATATGACCAAGACCATTAGTAACTGGATCATTGTACAAAATCAGAATAAACTAGAAGGAAAAAAAACACAATGAGATGTGATCAACCCATAAAGACCCAAATATCCACTGATGACCAAAATCATCTCCTGATATTTGAAACCTAATGAAATCTACTGTATCTACTGACATTTTTTTGTAAGTTTAGACCCACTAATCCTATCAACATATATAAATAATTGGTGTAAAATGCAGTTTGCTATCTTTTTATGGTGATCAGATATGACCCACTTGGATGTTCAGAGGCTCCGTAGTGAACGTGGATTGATTCACCAGTAAAACCCATGGAGTTTGAACAATGACAGTGGATGGAGACACTTGTTTTATGTTCAACTAATGATAGATTTGACTGAAAAAGCCACTTTTAATTCAATTTTCTCTATTTTTTTTTATATAATAACCCTCAAATATATTCTTAGTATGATGATTAAAGTCCATGATCAGTAAATGAAATACAGGAAAATACCTGATTTTCATTGGAAAAAGTAAAAATGCAGAGGATAATATGATAAATGGTGATAAGAAATGTTAAATAAAGAGAAAAAATTATTTCGGAACTGACACAAAAGTATCACTGTACTATGTACTGTACTATAAGTACTATGACACAAAAACAAACCACTCATTTTAGGAACAAACGATAATGACGTACTTTATGTAGCATGCTTTATTGTGTCTCCCTCACACGGATGGTGGGATCATAAAGAAACAAAGAGAAGTAAAAAGTTCAGCCTCCAGTGGTTTGTAACCACAACTTTGAGTACAAAATAATGGAGAAGTTGTTGCGTTTCTGTGTGATTTTGTGACAGTAGAACTAAACATTACATATCACTTCTTGTCACTCTATGTTTTTTTTTTGTGTGTGTGTGTTAAGGTCAAATAAATATTATAAGCTGATAATGATAAGACATATACTTTTAGCTTACCTGAATTTGGCACAGAAAACTATTTGCTCAGAGGATTAATTGTTATAACTAAATCAGCATTTTCTTCTCAGCCAAAAGAGAGAAGTCCCACCCTTTGTGGTTGTGTCCTAACTGTAAAAAATAAAAAAATGTAGTACAGTTAAAGCAGTGTGTGGTAAAGCTGATGAACTAATCAGACAGTGAAAAGATTTAGACATAACGAATAAAAGAATACAGGTCATGTAATCATAATATATTACAATCATACCTGTAAAAATAATTATTTGTCTCCTTCCATTCAACCACCTTTAATAGTTCCCATGTGGCACAGCAGAAGGGGCGGGACTTCAGCGCCCTATATTTATAATTTTGACCAAACACCAATAAAACTAATTCTGATGGGGTCACCTGAAATTTCTAGTAATTGATAAAAATAAAAATAAAAACTTACTAATAAAAAAATCTATGGTGAGTTGACAGAGACAATCCCAATCCATAAAAAACATGACAACTTGTGAAGCTGAAACTGAAGCACTGTGGTACTGTTTATCTGTCAAATGTTCATTATAGTCAGTTTCAGATGCTGCAGCTCTTTCATAATTCATAGTTTGAGTTATTGTTTGTTCAGTAGTAATTGTCAGCCTTGTAAATCCAAGCTGGACTGACTGTACATATCCTCAAGGTTCAAGGTTACTTTATTTGTACCTGTGGGTAGATTTGTTTTGCAGACATAGTGATTGCCTTTGGCATTACAACAAAACATACATTGAACCTGTTAGGCAGGTACTTGATCGAGTGTCAAGACAAGACAAAAAGTGCTCAGTGTTCCGCGATTCATCAGTATAGCAGCATGGATAAGTAAAAGAATAAAACAAATAAATAAGATCAAATAAATAAAAATAAGATGTAATAAAACACAAGAAAAACCTCAAGAAGATGAAAACAGTCTCTGGGATAAAAACCAGGATAAGAACATACAATTTAAAAATTAGAAGTCACAGTAATAAATAGAGCAAAGAAATAGGATAAATAACTAAATTAAGTAAATAAAGTGCAATGTCACTATTTCTTTCCTGACCAAGGAAAATAAAATTCTCACTTTGTGCAGTAATCTACACCTGGCTTTTCTGCCTCCATCCATAATAATATACATTATATAGATTAAATGTTGTCTGAAAGGAATGTTTATTTGCAACATAGTATAGCAAACTATTACATGATCAAAAACAAATTAATTTTAGCAAAAAAAAAAAAAAAAGTGTCTGTTTTGAATGTCTGGGGTCGCCAGCAATTTGATGTCAAAATGGGGTCACAAACCAAAAAAGGTTGGGAACCACTGGTTTAAATGTTTTGTTTATTTATTTTTCTTCTTTTTCGGCATTTATGTTTGAAATAAATACATCAATCAATCAATCAAATGTTAAAATGCAAAATAGTTAATAAATATACCAGGTAAGTAACCTAGAGGAGTAAAAGAACATGATTGAATGTACAGTATACCTGCTAAAACTCACCAGTCTTCTTGTGATCAGGTTGGATTTGGTGGTGTTTTTCTGAGCAGTATTCATTGCACTTGTGGCTCCTTTCTGTTCAGGTCGGCTCTGGCTGCAGGTGAGTGTTGGCCTCAGGTGAGTGAAGTGGAGTCAAACTGTTCAAGCCACAATCTCAGCTGTCATCGTCCAGTCTGAGCCTGAAGGTGACCAGCGCTGCAGATGGGAAACTTTGGAGACCAAGTGTGCTGAGCCTCTGATAGACTTACCCGCCAGCTGGGAATTCTTAAAAAACCCATTAAAAGTTACTCAGCGTCTGCTCAGCGGCTGTTCCTGCAGGTTATAAACAGACTGATGGGTTTCAGATTTACAAATTAAAGATTTTCATGGGAGCAATTACATCTAATGATGATTCACAAAATGATAACTTATGCATTTGTACTTGTGTTATGTTTATTATTGAGGGTTTTTTCTGTATCCTGAGCCAGTTCCATGTGTGTTTTCAATACAATGTATCAATATCAATATAATATAATATCAAATATATCAATACAATCTATCTATCTGTCTGTCTGTCTGTCTGTCTGTCTGTCTGTCTGTCCGTCCGTCTATCTATCTATCTATCTATCTATCTATCTATCTATCTATCTATCTATCTATCTATCTATCTATCTATCTATCTATCTATCTATCTATCTATCTATCTATCTATCTATCTATCTATCTATCTATCTATCTATCTATCTATCTAATACATGTTTCATTACAACACTTTATAACAGGGGTGTCAAAGATGCGGCTCACGGACCAAAACCGTCCCACTAAAAGGTCCAGTCCAGCCCATGGGATCAATTTAAAAAGTATAAAAATTATACTGAAATTATAGTTTTAACAGCCTCTAATTAATGACAAGTACAAATTTTATCTTAGTGTGAAAAAAGTAAAATTACATGACGAAAATGTTTACAATTACAAATTATCCTTTCACAAAAAATGTGAATGTTCTAAACAACCACAGACAACCTAAAATGTCTCAAGAAAACTAGGTAGAATTTTATGAATATTATGCTTGTTATTACATGCTTTGTATTTGTAGATCATTTGTGATATATAAGTTGTAATGCATATGTATAAAAGAGAAGCTGAGACATTATATTGTTAAAATTGCACTAGAACAAAGAGAAATTTTTGGAGTTATAACTTATAATACTTAAAGGTTAACTGTGTATGCTGTATATGAGAACTAATGCTATGTAATGTGTGGGTGTAGCCTTAATTTTTTAAATGTTTCTAATTTTATGAACGCTGGCACTTTACTTCTTACCAAGGGACAACAGTTGAAAAATAGCTTTTTTGCTAATACTGGCACATTTACAGTAATGTACATTAATGTGTACTGTCCTTGCTACATAAAAAAATAAATATTTTTACTTTACACTTGAGATCATATTGGGCTGTATGTGGACCCTGGACTAAAATGAGTCTGACACCCCTCCTTTATGATCTTCATTATTATGTTACAGTCAGTGAAATGTTTTTAATACAGCTAGTGTTCTGTCTGTAATATGGGAAGTGCATAATGTTCTATTTACCTAATGGATTTGTTTACTCAGTATTTATTAGGGAACTCTCTAACTTCCTCTTCTTTCAGCTTCCCATTGTCATAATACTTCCTCCACTCTTACCTGTGCATTGGTTAAATTCTTGTTTCATTTTTGCACCTGTTGGCTTATGGTCATCTCCAAACATCATGCTGCTTCGCGTTTGTCTTGTGTTCTTATTGCATGTGGTCACAGGTAAGGGCAAATGCTACCAATGAATGCTTCATTTTAAAATGCAGTTTGTGTTCATTTGTGTCTGTTTTTGTCTTCATAGTTAATCCCTACTCCACATTTAGACCTTATTATAGCACCATCCTGCATACAGTGCTCCCCCGTCCGGAGAATGTCCAGCTTTTGGCTATACCAGATTACCCAGTTGCAGAAGGTCAAAGAGTTGACATGCACTGTACCGCTGACGATGAGTATGTTGTCAGTAATTGGACCTGGGACAGAATGAACGATAATGGAACCGTTACAACAGTAGGCAGGAGCAAGGATCTGACCCTAACTGAGCCAGAGCAGAGTGGCCAGTACCGCTGCTCTGCCGGCAACCTGAGAGGATTTTTACCGAGCTCTGTACACACAGTGTATATCGTGTCCATTCAAGCAAAAGGTAGGTGGTCTGTTCTGAATATACAGGATGGGTGAAAAGTAACTAGGCATTAAAAATTGGTAATAAAATTCTTATTCCTATTGCAAATTTATTGAAACAAATGATGCATGTTCTTTATTACATGGGAAAATGGAAGTAAATATGTTTAAGCACCAACCAGTTTCTTCAAACAGCCAGGGCTGGAATGAACAACCTTCTGAATAAGAAATAAAGACAATGAGAAAATAAGAAATCCAAATTAGTGTTGTCTGTTTAAAAAATATTTTCGTCATGACTTCAGTGATACTAAAAATTCTATAAGCAATTTCTAATGCCTGCCTAGTTACTTTTCACTCACCTGTATATCTCTATGAAATAAGTGAATAAAACCTGCAGTGAAATGTGAAGCTTACTTTAATCTCAGAATTCTGACTTTTTTCTCAGAATAATAATTAAAAAATAAATATTGGACCTTTTTTTCTGTTTTTTTTCAGTGGCCCTAATCCTCTTCCGTAGTGTTACATGCAGATTCTTGTATAAAAATAAAGTAAAAATAATATAAAAATGTGTTTTATCTGAAAAATACTTTCTCTTTTGTCTCAGTAAATATTTATTTTTAAAACAGACCCAAAGTGCTCCCAAACTTGCTTCATATCATTAGTCTACATCTGATTTGAATTTTTAGCCCCTGTGTCCTGTTTTTAGGGACCAGTTTCATAGAAGCACAATATATTTTCATTGCAGTTTGTTTCTTCAGTTTGTTCTCTCATTATTAAAACATTTGCCTCTAATTGTGTGTTGTCTAGCATCTGAAAACCTTGGAATCGCAGGTTTTGTCCTGTCTCTGCTTGCCCTCATCATCAACCTTGCTGTTGTTTTATGGCTGGTTTGGCAAAAACTTTATAGTACACTGACTGTGTCTCAAACGTCCACCACAGGTACAGAGCATTACGTGGCATTTTCTGCAATATGGGATTTTTTTCACATCATTAAGTGTCATCTTAATTTGTTTTGTTTTTAAGGTCCTTCTAAGCCTGTAACAGAACCAAAGTAAGTCTTCATTTTTACGTGTTTTTTTTCTACTTTTGTATTTTAAGTAAGAGAACTGTAAATACTGAAAGTCTGATCTAATTTTTCTGTTCATCAGGGAAGGTTTTCAACAAGATGGCGCTGATAGAGATGTGTACATGAATTACACAAGCTCTAACCAAGCCTATAGTGATCTGGATCCCAAAAATATGACTGATGATAACTTGTACTCAAGTTTGTCTTAAAAATTTAACTAAAGGTAGAGCTGTGCAAAGGTCCTTTTTACTGAAGAAACGTCTGCTCTGCAAAAAATGCTCGCTTTAACTTAAAACATTAGCATACAAATAGTAGAATATGTTCCTTGCAATATTTGAGCAACTCATTTTCATTCTGTTTGAATGCAAAAATAGACATTTCCTCCATAAACGCCTGATGCCTCAACTTAAAAGCTCTTGTTTTTATACCATTTTCCACCGAGGCAGTTCCAAGGCTAGTGCAAGACTAGGGCCTTACCTTCACCCATACAGACCTAATGCTACTTTTATGATAATTCCTAAGTGTCTTAAGTGATTTTTTCTTTTTATTCTTAAGTGATTTATTTCCATTTATTACAATATTATCCTCTGTATTTTGCTTTTCTTTTTATGTGAAAATCAGGCATTTTCCTGTATTTAATTCACTAATCATGTAGATGTTCATAAAAACTCACATTAAAGTTAAGGGATATTATATCAGAAACAAAGAAAACTGAAAAAAGTGATTTTTTCAGCAAAAATTTCAATAACTGGACATAAAACCAAGTGTCTCCATTCACTGTCATTTATTAAACTAAATGGGTTTTATCGGTGAATCAATGTTGCAGAAGATGACAGTGTTTCCATGGTAACTACGGAGCCTCTGAACGTCCAAATAGGTCATATCTTATGACCATGAAAAGATGACAAACTGTATTTTATGCCAATTATTTACATGTGTTGACAGGATTAGTGGAAGAGTTATTAAACATTTTTGATCAGTCAATGCTTTTGTTCGATGGTGGATGTTTGGGTCTTTATGGGTTAAACTGAAAAAAACAAACAGGCTCACAGCCAAACTGCCTCCAGAGCAGCATTAACACTTGACTTGTCTATGATCAAGAACTCTGTATAGAGGCAAAGTCCGGCCCCTTCTGGTATGTCCCATGAGAGCTCATTTTGGAAAAAATGTGAATGGTGGTCCTGTGATGAACTGGTGACACACCCAGGGTGTACCCCACCTTCGCCAATTGGTCGGTGGGATAGGCTCCAGAACCACCTCTGAAAGACTAAGCAGTTCAGAACAAGGTAATAATAATTTTGGAGTTTTCATTATAGTTTAGTTTTATTTAGTTTTGACTTTTTTTTTCTCTAATTCAGTTAGTTTTAATTAGTTTTTTAAGCAGGTTTGCCGGTTTTAATTACTTTTTGTTTTTTTCTAAATGCTTAGTTTTACTTTAGTTTGAGTTTTTTCGTGTAGAGTGGGGATGAGAAGCTGACTCTAAACGACACGTGGAGAGAAGTGACAAACCGTAAAATGTCATATGGTGCCACCAGCTAAAATTGCTCAAGCAAAATAAATCGATTTCATATCAATCCGACACTGACAAAGACGAAAATGAAGGGAATTTTATCCATAATTACCTCCGCCAAGGAGGTTATGTTTTTGCCAGGGTTTGTTTGTTTGTTTGTTTGTTTGTTTGTTTGTCTGTCTGTCTGTCTGTCTGTCTGTCTGTCTGTTTGTCTGTCCGTTAGTGTGCAACATAACTCAAAAAGTTATGGACAGATTTTGATGAAATTTTCAGGGTTTGTTGGAAATGGGATAAGGAAGAAATTATTAAATTTTGGTGGTGATCGGGGGTGGGGGGGCCCACGGGGGGGCCCATTTCCAACAAACCCTGAAAATTTCATCAAAATCTGTCCATAACTTTTTGAGTTATGTTGCACACTAACGGACAGACAAACAGACAGACAAACAAACAAACAAACAAACCCCTGGCAAAAACACAACCTCCTTGGCGTGGGGGGGCCCACGGGGGGGGGCCTCTGATCAGCCTTGGCGGAGGTCTGCACTCTCCGAGTGCTTCTAGTTTGTGTATGTTTTAGTTTTGTAAGCACACAATACATTTTAAGTTAGTAACCATTTTTTTCTTTTAATTATAGTTTGTATTTATTTCATTGACGATAATAACCTTGGTTCAGAAAATGAATGAACGAACGAATGAATGGTAGTCAATGGCAAGAGACAAAGAATTATCTGTTCTTTTTGAATTGCACCATCAACTCCACATATCATGTTTGATCATTTAAAAGATAATTTCATGAGTTGATGATGAAAGATTCAGTTAGTTGGTGAAGATGTTAAAGGTAACATCTAGTTCTGTGTGAAACTGCTCAGTGGACTGCATCTGTCATCACATGTGATAAATGTTACTAACACCAAAATGACCATTACTTTGACATATTTCCTTTTGTTCTTTGAGTTGGGGGCGAAAATTAGTCTTAATATTAGTCTCTCCCATGACTTTTGGGTGTTAAAGCATGTTCTGTATTTATTTTTGTCTACCATAAACTGACTTTCTTTCTTTTAAATGGACAAAAGTATAAAATGTGTAAATTAATGCATGAGTAAAACTGGATCAAACCATGGGCATTGACTGTAATTTTTTTTTTTTTTTCCAAAATAAGGTCCTGTGGGTCACTTAGCCTCATTACAGAGAACCGAAGTCCCATCCCTTCAATGAGACCTAAGTTCAGTAAAGTACGAACAGCAGTCGATGGTGGGAAACAAATGCAATAAAATTTTACAAGTCGAAGAAATCATAAAAGTGTTGACGAATCAGACTGTAAAAATACGTAAATAGAATGACTACACACTGACTACAGTCACCAAAGTGATGTCATCGTAACAACTCTCCACAGTCTGTTGGCAGCCACTGAAGATGTTTTCGCAGTTTCAACAAAATAAGGCAGAATTTCAGCTCTTATGGCCGACACGATCAATGAAAACTATGTGAATGCCATTATTAAAAAAATGGGGGGGGGGGAGCAGCGATTGCAGCATCTAGTCTGCATAATCCAAAGAAGAAGAAAAGCCTTAGCTTCTTTACTGACATAAAATTGCAGGAATGTAACTGTAACATGTGCGTAACATAATTATAATTTAGGATTTGCAGAAGTAGAGGGTTTTCTCTGTTTTGACTGTCCACTTATGTCCTGTTAGATTGCCATCGTGGTTAGCAGGATCACACATCTCAGAAAGCATCACTGCACATTTTCAGCTGACTAGAGGTTTGAGGTGTGCTTTGTGGAAAATATGGTCAGCTGATGTTAACTAACCATGTCGTTAACCAGTAAGGCAAGGCAAGGCAAGGCAGGTTTATTTATATAGCACATTTTTTGTACAAGACAGTTCAAAGTGCTTTACATAAAACATTAAAAGCATTACAGCAGGGAAGCAATAAAAAGTTAAGCATGAGAAAAACAAACAAACAAACAAAAAAAATACAAAAAGCAGATAAGCAGATAAAACAGATAAAAACCTTAAGCTTAAAAGAAACATTACAGATCTGAACTGATTAATAAGAACTCTATTCAAATGCAGCTGAGATCAGTACAATAACCATTTCTTCCATCATCTGTAGGTTCAGTCAGGTTACCGACAGGAGTAAACATATCAAAGAGGGACGGATTTGCGGGCCGGGCACCAAAACCAGCTCGCCAAAGGGGTCCAATCTGGTCCATGGGATTAATTTATGAAATGCACAAATCACACTGAAGATATTAACAATCAATCATTTTAGTTTAAGGAGCCATATAAAGCCCTACTTTTGTCTCAAGGGGGTTGGATTAGTAAAATGTTACCATAATAACCTACTAATAATAACTCTAAATTTTTCCTCTAGTGCACAGGTGTCAAACATGCCGCCCGGGGGCCAAATTTGGCCTGCCAAAGGGTCCAGTCCAGCCCTTGGGATGAATTTGTGAAATGCAAAAATTACACTAAGATATTAACAATCCTTTTAGTTCAGGTTCCACATTCAGAACAATTCAATCTGAAGTGGGCGGGACCAGTAAAATGCTGTCATGATAACATATAAATAATGACAACTCCAATTTTTTTTTTTTTTTTATAAATGTAAATATTTTCATGTATTTACACTAAAACAAAGTATAATTTTGCAAATTATGTGAATAACCTGAACAAATATGAACAACCTGAAATGTCTCAAGAGAAGTAAGCACAATTCTAACAATATTTTGTCTGTTACTAAATGTTTTGTGTATTTGTAGATCCACTGTGATCTGTAAGTTATAATGTACATGTGGAAATGATAAACTGAGGCAGAATATTGTTAAAATTGCACTTATTTTTTCAGTTTGTTCATATTATTCACATCTTCTGAAAGGATATTTTGTAGATGTAAACATTTTTGTAATGTAAATTTACTTATTTCACTTTAAAACATAGAGAAAAATTTGGAGTTGACATTATTTATATATTATTATGTTATTATTTTACTGGTTCAGCCCACTGCAGATCAAATTTAGCTGAATGTGGCCCCTGAACTAAAATGAGTTTGACGCCCATGCTCTAGTGTAAAGGCATAATACTGATGAAATTGTACCTATTTTCTGAAGAATTTTCAGGTTGTTATTGTCATTCACATTTTTTAAAGGATAATTTGTAGATGCACACATTTTTATTATATAATTTTACATTTTTTACTGTTATTATTATATTGGACTGTATGTGGCCCCTGAACTAAAATGAGTTTGACACCTCCTATGCAAATATCAATATTACTGAATTCTTTTGCATGCAGGAAACACAAAACAAGGCTATAGAAGCAAAGCAAATCATCAGAGTTTATGGGGGAATTATGGTGAGGCATCAGGATTCAAGAAAGGAAGCCATCATATATAACTTTAGATCAGAACAAGTTGGTTTTATAAGATCCTTATTACCCAAAGTTGGAACTTGTTCTTTCCCATGTTATTAAACCTATGACCTGGTTAACCTTGTACAGTCTGTGTGTGGTAACTTCCTGTTTCCCTGCTTTGTCACTCAAGAAGTATTAGTGATACAGTTTTGTCACGCAGCATGAAACCTGATTGTTTCTGTATTTCTACATGTCTAACATCTGCTTTTCATCCCATCATTCACACTCAACATGGAACATTTGATTAAACACAAAAAGACAAATACAAATAGATAGAATGAAGTCGGTGTTTATCCATTTGAGTACATCAGATTCAGCTTTCCAGCTCAACAGAGGAATTTGTCTCTATAGAGAAGGAACGCTCACAGTATGCACAGTATTAAATATATTACAGCAAAAATACTGAGAGGTGAAAGAACAACACTCAGATATTGTCGGAGTTTTTTAAAATGAGACATAGATGGAGTGTCACAACATCTAACGCCAGAGGGGAAGCGTAACTGAAACATTCCTTCATTGCCTGGTTTCACAATATCAGACATAACGTGTAGAAGATGAAAAAAAGTCTCTGCGGAGATGTCATTATCATGAATATTAGTGATACAGTGTTAGTAATCACACAAACACCCAGGAAGTCTAAGTGTGTGTGATCCTGTGAAAGGCAACACCCAGTAATAGCTGGATCATCTCTTCACGGTGTGTGTATGTGTCATTTTTCTACTGTTTTTTCTTATTTCATCATTGCATCGGTTTTAAGAGGATTTAAATACCTTGTCTCATATTTCATCAGATAATTCCACAGAATGATAAAGTGTCCCCGTGAACAGTTTTACTGGTCGTAAAGTTTATTTATGGGCGTCTGATTGCAAAACTTCTGCTTTTTCACTTGTGTGTCACACAGAACATGAAGTACACACATAGTGCAATACAAACAGTAGGTTCCATGCCAACAGCGTCAAGTTATTGTTCACTTTGTCAGTGTGTGAAGGTGTGAAACTGAGCAACCCAGTTACAACTAACAAACAGTTAACAATAAAATAATAACAATCTGGAGTCAACAAAGATGCACACTATGGTACTGGTTGCTATTTTCATATTTTTCTGCACCTTCATCGTTAGAGATCATGTGCACAATTATTAATTTTATTGTTATTAATGTAAAATCCATGTGTACTTCTTAAGGGCGCTTTATATATGCATCTGTCATTTCTGCCTATGTCTTCAGTATAAAAAACACATTATAACAGAATACACCATGTACTATCACATTTCCTTTTCCCATGTCACAGTAAAGGACAACACTTGTCCAAACACTGATGAAAACACCAACAAACAGACAAACTAATAAAATACTAATAAAGTATTAGATGATGATGTGCAGTATATTGAGCTGAGATTCCTATTAATTGTGTCTCTAACTCTAAATGCAGAGATGCTGCAGTTTGCACATCATTCTTCCATATCAGTTAAATGCTACATTGTTAGAGATTAATTCACTTCATTATTCCTGTAGGGAAATTCGGATTCTGCATTTTACCTATTTAACCCATAAAGACCCAGTGCTACTTTTGTGCCCTTTCCAAAATAGTTTTTTCTCTGTATTTGACTTTTCTTAAGTGATTTATCACCATTTGTTATAATATTATCCTTTGTATTTTGTGTTTTTTCGTGTAAATCATGTATTTTCCTGTATTCAATTCAATGATCATGTGGATGTTCATAAAAACTCATATTAAAGTTGAGAGTTATTATATCAAAAAAAGAGAAAACTGAAGAAAAAGAGACTTTTTCAGTAAAATCTATCATTAACCCTTTCATGCATAGTGGTCACTGCAGTGGACAGCTGTTCAAAGGTGTTCTCTTGTGTATTCATGGGTTTTGTTGTTTTAGTTCCATATCAGCCAACACAGTGGATGCTTATGCATCATCCCATACACTGAAATTCATACCATTATTGTAACTTTGCAGTTCTAGATAAACCTGATCTGCAGTTACATGTTTGAGTGTAAAAAAAAAATTGGCAATTGTTATTAGACTGTAATTAACAGTTTTGTTGTGTGTTTTTTTTTTTTTTTTGAGCAAAAAGGGTTTTTTTGCATATTAGCTCCATGCAGGTATGTTAAAATGTAAGTAAACGTCAGATTAGCAGCATTAAAAGTGTTTTTATGTCATAGTTTTCCCACTGTATATCAGTAAATGTATGTTTCTTTGCTTCTAAAATGAAATGCATGGTGTTCAGCTGAGTGGACATTTTTATAACTCCATGAAAAATAGGTTCATAAAAAAATCAATCAAATTGTTTTTTGTTTTTTTTTTCCCCATGCCTAAAGATGAATAAAAACACTCAGGAAAAAAATCTTGATGAAGGTTCTCATAATTCATGCATGAAAGGGTTAACTGAACGTAAACCATGTGTCTCCATCCACTGTTATTGATCCAACTCCATGGGTTTTACTGGTGAATCAATGTTGTAGAAGATGACGGTGTTTCCACGTTCACTACGCAGCCTCTGAACATCCAAATGGGTCATATCTGATGACTATGAAAAGATGACAAACTGTATTTTACACCAATTATTTCCATGTATTGATAGGATTAGTGGATCAACAGGTATTAAACAGTGTAGATCAATAGATGGTTTAGGTCAACAGTGGATGTTTGGGTCTTTATGGGTTAATACAGATTGGTTGTATCATTCTTCAATATATATTATAAAAGCCAAGTAGCCAATTTGTGCGTGTGAGTGTGTGTGTCTGGGGATTCACACAAAATTCATACAGATCAGACTGCTGCAGTTTGGCATACTTATGTAATTTTGGTCAAGGAACAGACTAGTGAAAACAGTAAGTTGATAGGACCAATATTTTGGGAGATATTGGTAATTTTGGGATGTAATAGCCTTAAAATCACGTTGCTATGGCCAGAACGCTTTAGCGGTGACTGCTGGACAAAGGCAGTACAGCATGCACCAATACACACCAGCATAAAAACTACCCCATCTAGAACCTGTGGATTCTCACAGGTCAACGCGCTAGTGCTTATTAACCCTTTAGGCAGAAAAAGCGCAATACTGTGACCAAGGTTATAATAGTTTTGGAATTTTCATTATAGTTTAGTTTTATTTAGTTTTGACTTTTTTTTCTCTAATTTAGTTCATGTTAATTCATTTTTAGAGCAGGTTTTCTAGTTTTTATTACTTTTCATTTTTTTTCCTAAATGCTTAGTTTTAGCTTACTTTTGGTATTAGTTTTAGTTTTGTTCATATCTTTTATCTTCCTCACTGTTCCAATAAATTCCATACAGGACTCTACTTTCTCCCAACTTTAGTCTTCATGTTCCCAGGTAGAGTGGGGACAAGACGACTCTAAACGACAAGTGACGAGAAGTGATGGACCATGAAATTCCATACGGTGCCATTAGCTAAAATTGCTCGAGCGAAATAAATCAATTTCGTATCAATCCGACATTTACAAAGACGAAAACGAAGGGAATTTTATCCATAATTTTTATATGTTTTAGTTAGTTTTGTAAGTGCACAATACAGTTTTAGTTAATCGTTTTTTCTTTTAATTATAGTTTTTATTTATTTCAGTTAACGAAAATGTTTTTCCAATTCTAGTTTTCGTCATTTCATTAGTTTTTGTTAACAATAATAACCTTGACTGTGACAGGCTGGTGTAAATGTCTTGTTTTGACAGATGGGCAAAAACATGCACATGTAATAATTCATTTTACAGAGTCAAAGGTGCAACATACATCATACATCTGTAAAGGCCAACACAGAGGATTAAGCCATTCATACACAAATAATAAAAACATAAATTTTTGTACAAATATATACATCTATATACAAGATTTATATAGAATTATTCCTGTTCAGGGGGTTCGCTCTGGAATTTCTTGCTGTCCATTGAAAGCTGTGAGGTGGCTGTCTGTGAGCAGCCTTCTCCCTTTGATAGTTTCTTCAAATGGGCCATTATAAACCTTCGAAACTTCCTTGTGGCAAAAAAATAAACTACAGGATCCAAAATGCAGTTGAGGCCCATTAGAACTAAAGTGATTTGATGAGCATCATTGAGTGCCTGAAGAGTCTTTTGGGACCAGTCCACATGCCCCCATCCCTCTTTGATTTGCAGAACTGCCAGTGTCCAGAGGCCTTGAACGAGATGGTGAGGCAAGAAACACAAAACAAACACTCCCACCACTGCCAGCAACATCTGCAGCGCCCTGCGTTTCACCCCTTTGGGCTTTTTCGACGGGGACAAAGTCGTGTTGGACTTTCTGGAAATCATCGTCGCAGACCTTAAACCTGACTGAGGAGGAGGCTGTGACAATAAGGTTCGAGCGATAAGCATATTGCACACCACAACGAGAAAAAAGATGATAAAAAACATCCCAATTATTGCAAAATGAGTGGCAGCCACAGTTCTCTTGTCAGAATCGTTCTCGTTCTGGTATCCTTCAAAACAGCGAGTTTTGTTATCCAAGCTGACGTTAATACCCGGTGATGCTAGAAATGGTATAGACATGGAAACGGTCAACAACCAGATGACGACACATACGATGATCCCACGACGCCTGTGATCTGAAGACGCCGCATCCAGAGGACTGGTGACCGCCCAGTACCGGTTGACACTGATGGCTCCGAGGAAGAGGATGGAGCAGTAGGTGTTGATGAAGAAAAAAGATCCGGTCATTCGGCACAAGGCGTCGGAGTAAATCCAGTCCCCACGCCTGCTGTAGTAGTCTATCCAAAATGGAAGGGCGCACACGAACAGGAGGTCAGCAATGGTCAGGTTGGTCATGTAGATCCGGATTTCCCCCATGGCCCTGGCTTCTCTGAGGCACCGGATGACAACCAGCACGTAGACGTTTGCCAAGAGGCCGAAGATAAAGATGAGGCCGTAGACCGGCGGAAAGAGGACATAACGAAACTCTGAGTCCAGGAAGTTTGAGTAATTATCAGGAGGGTAACCCTGAACTCCTGTCATCTCAATTGGTTCTGCATTTGAAGTCAGCATTTCTTTCTGTGGTTGAAAAAACACAAAACATAATCCGTTAAAAAAAAAAAAAGAAAAAAAAAGAAGAACCAGGCAATAAAATAATAAAGAAAATTATACTAATATAATTTTACATTTTGTAATATACGTTTGTCTTTTTGTCTGTATTTGGATCGTATGTTCAGCTATAACACTGTATCATTTATTTTACATTACACTCAGAATATGATATATTATCAGCCCAATAATGGAACATCCAAGCAGGCATAGGCTGTTGCTTGAAAAAAATATTATGAAGATAAAAAGAAAAATGATAAGCAGTATCCACCACAACAGTGCATAGCTTTATCAGCCAAAAAAAAAAAGCTCCCACCTGGATTTAACTCAGCAAATAAGTCAGATTCTTCCACTGGATAATAGCTACAGTGATTAATATGTTTTAGTTCCAACAAGTTCTTTAACCTTTAAAGACCTTGAAGGGAATATAATTTATTTTTCTCTCCATTTTACCTTTCATAAGTAATTTATCAGTAGCTATTTTAATATTATCCTCTGAATTTGGCATTTTTCAGTGAAAATTGGTTATTTTCCTATATTTAATTTATTGACCTCGTAGATGTCTTTAAAAAATCAGTGTCAATTCAAAGGTTATTATATCACAACTGACTTTTCTGCTAAATATATTATAGATTTTATTGGTGAATCAAAGTTGCAGAAGATGATGCTGTCTCCGTGTTCATTATGGAGTCTCTGAACATCCAAAAAAAGACTTCTCTGATACTGCTAAAAAGCTAAGAAACTGCATTTTACCTTAATTATTTCAGTGCATTGATAGGATTAGTGTTTCAAAAGGTCTTAAATATTTTACATTAGTAGATGGGTGCTTGTATGAAACTGGTACCAAAAAACAGGACAGAGGGGCTAAAAATTCAAACAAGATGTAGACTAATGTTATGAAGCAATTATTTTATTTTAAAAAGAAATATTTACTGAGATAAAAGAGAACATATTTTTCCGATGAAAGATATTTTTATATTATTTTTATACAAAAATCTGCATGTAACACATAAAAAGGACACAAAAATTATGTGCTAATGTGTTTGGTTTTTTTTGTTTTTTAAATATCTTTTTAGTCTCTCACAGGTACATTTTGGGAATCGAAGTTAACATCCAAGGCAGAATGTTTCACAAAAATTACAGCTGTTGCAAAATCACCCATGAATTATTTGTGTTTAAATGGGCAGGTTCTGCAGGTAATGCCAGTGGACAGGATGGGTTACACGCGAAACCTAGAATGAGACTGAGATTCACGAAAAACCCACATGTCTGGGTTAGAAAAACCACTAGGATAATCAAATTTAACACAGTGTCTTATATAAATCGGTATATAAGACCATTTACAGCCATGTTTTCCAGATAAAAATGCACTAACACCTAGGTAGTTTTTCCTGTCCTAATTTTGGTCATAGAAGCACCCAGATGCTATTGGTTATCAGCAGCTGTTAAGGGCTTTGACAGTTAAACAACCAAAAGTTTACAAGAAAGCATAAAGATTGAACTGGTTTCAATGGAAAAATGTATGCCCATCATGCCTAGTGCCTATAGTACAAGTTTGTGGGGACAGTGTTATGACCTGGGGCGGATTCAGTTGGTTAGGTCTGGGTTCAGTAACATTATGTGTCCATAAATTGAAATAAATGTTGTGACCTTGAATGCGTGCTGTAATTGAAGCTTAATTCTAAATAATGCTAAGACTAAGCATATCGATTAGAAAGCCCTGCAGTATACAAGTGTGACTATGGGGAAGTGGTTACTGTTTCCTCCTCAGGTTCTCTCTGAGGTATCGACAAAAATTACCCACACCCTGATAACAGATCACCAGTTCTGTCTAGTTTAAGGTGTTTTTAAACACATGACAGTCAGTATCAGAGTACAGAAGCATCTATGTTTGGTCGTTTCCAGTAACATCACTTTCGACACCTGTCGTTTTGGTAAAGAGTCAGCAAAGAGTGGTCTGTGATCTGTCTCTGCATGACAAAGCAACTGAAATGACACACTGACTATGATTTAAAAAAATGTTCTTTGATGCAATCTGAACCCTACAATACTTAACTTTCAAAATAAGTCGTGTATTTTCATTCTAACCAAGTACATTTTAATTATTTGGGATGTTGTGCATCAAGATTTCTGATATGTTCTGCTATTTAGCAAGTGTTTATTATGTTCTGACCATAATCTGCAAACTGTAAAATAAATAAATAAATAAATAATAGGAGGGGACTCACTTATTATTATTATTATTATTATTATTATTATTATTATTATTATTATTATTAATAATAATAATAATAATAATAATAATAATAATAATAATAATTTGAAAAAAAAAAACAATAATAAAAACTTCCAAACTGGATTCTCAGGAAGACATGTCACCAAATTTAGGAGTTAGGTCTAAATAACCCTGTGAGACTTACTAATACCATAAAAATATCGTGTAAAAACCTTTCCCAAAAACTGAACAAGATAACCTGTTTATTTATTGTTTGAGGGAAGTACGTTACTCTGACTGAACTGTTGTAATCTATTTCCTCAACCTGCACAATGACTGTGAGAGAATGTAAAGAGCAAGCATTAAAGTGACTGTTAAAGCAAAACAGAAAGTCACTGACAGGACTTTATTTATTGAGCGACCTTGGGTATATTATTATTATTATTATTTTTATAATTATTATTAGCTATAGGAGCAAAGGTTCAGTTGAGATAAGATGTAAAATACAACTTCAGAAAGTGAATGCTGTGTTCACACAACTCAGTATTGAATCTGCTGTGGTTAATAAAATACAACATAGTACAAGATTATATGAGAAAACTGGCAAAATGTAAGTAAATAGGTAAATTATCATATCTGCATGTGTTTGTATTATAATTCCTAATATAAGTGCAAACGTCATAGTTTTAAAAGTTACATTTACATCTATGCATTTGGCAGATGCTTTTTTCCAAAGTGATTCACAGGGGGAAAAACATAAATAAAAGAAAAATACAAGAATAGATTAAAAATGTAAAACAACCGTACAATTAAAACAGTGTCGTACAGAAGAATAAAAAGCAAAATGATAGCCTAAAACACAAGAATAGATTAAAAAGACATAAAAGCAGCTGTACAGTTAAAAGTTCACCTTAAAACAGTGACATTTGTTTAAGCAAGTGAATGCTCCATTTCCATTTATCACTAAAATTAGCAGCAAAGTTACAAGTAACAGTTTAAAATACTCTATTATTATTATTATTATTATTATTATTATTATTATTATTATTATTATTATTATTCATGAAAATTGATTGACTGCCACTTACCAGTCTGCTGCTTCTCTTTTGTTCTTCAGGATGTGAATACAACAGCACTTCTTGTCAAGACACTTGAATGCCTGAATGATTAAATGACTGTGTGTGTGTCTGTGGGAGTGTTTAAGAGGTTAAGACAGAGTTAAGACAAAGGAAGGAGGCGGGATCCTCGGTGCACCTCTGAGGAAAAACCCACATTGTGCAACACTGACATCGGACTACTGCTTTCATATTTTCCCGCTTTCAGTTCCTGCCGGTGAACGTGACACAAATGACCCATTTTGGAGCAATCCCGGGATTTTATGTACAACCGGTATTTCCTCATTCATAGAAATATGTTTTGTTTTATTATAAGCAGTAAGATAAAGCATGAAATATATTGAAAACTAAAGATATTAAGCTTAATATTAAAAGATTCATTCATTATCTGAACCCACTTTTTCCAGGTTTCAAGTCAAGTCATACAGCAAAACTATATTCTTCTTACATGTGATTATATTATACTGTGGACTCATTCTGCGTGTAAACAAATAAATACTTTTAATGGCTTTAAATCAGGGGTGCAAGATGAATTTATGAAGTGTATAAGAAGATTAAATAAGGTAAGGTAAGGTAAGGTAAGATAAGATAAGATAAGATAAGATAAGATAAGATAAGATAAGATAAGATAAGATAAGATAAGATAAGATAAGATAAGATAAGATAAGATAAGATAAGATAAGATAAGATAAGAACATTTAGTTCAGGGGCCAAAAAGCTGCCTTAAATATTGTGACTAAGCATGAGTTTATTGAAACAATGCTGCGGTGTGTGAGTAATCCAAGTTAAAGGCAGTCCAACAAAGTATGACTGTGGAACTTTTTTGGGGGGAAGTGAACATTGTGAAATTATTCCAAAATGGTATTCGATCCAACAAAATACTTCATATAAACAGATGGAGTTAGATATTCTAAACAGGATCCAGCACCTCTTCTGAGTTAAGTCTAATTCAACATGTTAGTACGTTTCATTTCTATGATATATGCACTGATAACATTAGAATATTTAGGCCACATAACTATAATTACAGGCAGTTTTCATCACAGGCCAACCTGTAAAACACACAATAACTACAGACACACATCTCCTCTAACACATTCCTCCCATTTGCTTTGAATTAAAACCAAACAAACTACATCCAACAGCAGAAGGAAGATGTTGGATTTTTATTGACATATGAAATTAATTTACTGACTATCGGGCGTCTGACTGGAATAAGAGTTGTTATCTCCTCTGTGATTCATCCACAGGGCGTCAAGTCCTGCTGATATCAGTTTATTGCGTCATATGGCCTACTTATCTGACTCAGGTTAAATTCCATCAAAATTCCATCAATATGTCTTCATAAATGTTCACACAAAAACTATTAAACCATTTCAGTTAGTACTAAATACATACAGTACATGTGGAAAGTGTAAGTTACTTTAACTTCACTTAAGTGGTTTCATTTTCCGCAGCTTTAACTCCTTTTCAGGTGACTTTTTCATCCCCTTCCCTTCCAGTAAAAGCCATGTATCCATAAATATGTAGACAGTGAAGGTCTGTGATGAAATGAAGGCTGAAGTGTTCCTTCCTCCTTCAGATAAATAAACTTTATGAAACTCCTCCTTAGATGAGCTGTAAAATGCAATTTTCAGACAAACACAGGCCTGTTTTTCAGAACTTATGAGACTCAAGTAGATTTTTTTCTTTTTTTAGGGTGATGCGAACATATACATCTAGAAAACAGTGGTGATGTTATTGTTTGGGTTTTACTCTTATGGAGACATTATTGACAGGCAATACTGTACCTCTGCCAAGGAGGTTATGTTTAATGTTTATGGTTTGTCTGTTTGTTTGTCTGTCTGTTTGTCTGTTAGCAATATAACTCAAAAAGTTATGGAAGGCTTTTGATGAAATTTTCAGGAAATGTCGATACTGGTACAAGGAACAAATGATTAAACTTTGGTAGTGATCAGAGGAAGGACGACTGATCTGCCTTGACGGAGGTCTGTGCTCTCAGAGTGCTTTTCTAGTTTTTGATTTGGTTTGTTTGTTGGTTTATTACCTCCACCAAGAAGGTTATGTTTGGAAATGTCGATACTGGCACAAGGAACAAATGATTAAATTTTGGTGGTGATGGGGGGGGGGACTGATCTGCCTTGGCGGAGGTCTGCGCTCTCCAAGTTCTTTCATACCAAGTTTGGTTTATATATTGCCAGTGACCCAGAATAGATCTCATTACATTTTGGGAAAAGTAGGTCAAAGTTCAATTTTTTTATGAATTTTTCAAATCTTTTTTTCCCATTTACTTATGAAGGGGCGAAATTTAAAATGTCTGTAGCAGCAAAACTATTGGTTGAATTCATACCAGATTGGGTTCATAGATTGCCACTGACCCAATAGATGTGATCACATTTTGGGAAAAGTAGGTCAAAGTTCAAATGTTTAATGAATTTTTTAGATCTTTTTTACTCCCTTTTTTACTTAGAATGGGTGAAATTTCAAATGTCTATAAAAACATCAATTTTCTTTAAATTTACTTCAAACTTGGCAAATATATAGAGCCAATTCATATGCTGACATTAGCATACACATAGACAAGATTACATCAGCTGGACAGATGCTAAAATAAGCTACAATATGTGTGAGGGGCGGGGTTTGTTATGTCAGCACCACTTGTTTTTTGTTTCAATCTGATGCCTGTTGACATACATGATTGACATTATTGTTTCACTTCACATTTTATGATGTCCAACAGCAGTGGTTTTCAGTTTCTATTCGACCTCAGGTTGTTTTGCCTGAATAAAATAGAAAGAAATATTAACATTTTGCACACATTCATATGTCATTTGGTTTTGGATGATACCGAGGTCACACTGACATGCAGTTTTATAATGTTCCTTCTGCTTCTTCCCATGGTTTATATAAATTTTCCATTTCAAAATTACATGTTCAATATTCCAGATCCGTCTGTTTTTATCCCAAATATTTGGCATCAGACAACAAATAGTTCGAAGCTTATTATATAAATAAATGGTTTTAAAATCCAACTGTTAAAAAAATTCACTTAGGTCCACACTCACTTACAGAAACATTTTGGCAAGAAAATAGAATGAGGATAATAGTCTCCATATACTAGTTTCTCTTTTTATACTTTTTATGAAAACCTCGCTCACCTAACAAACTCATACCAGTTTTAATGTGAGACCAACTGAGAGTCCACACAACTATTTACAAGTGCCATGTTGATATTTTCCAGCAGAGAAATATGCTTTTCATAAGAACACTGGCAGTTCAAACAGCATAGAGGAAGAACAAATATAAACCTGTGTTAAAGTCCGCCTTGTGTCTGTATTTACTCTATATTAGACATACACAGGTCACAGTTTTAACAGTTTAGGGACTCCAGGTGATGATGGTTTATCCACAGTCCATTTTAATGGTCAGCTTTGAGGTCAAAGTTCACCCACAGACACATACAATTTTTGAAATTGTTTAAATTTTGTCAGTATTGGGTGACTTTATTTTTAAAAATGTGGAATTTTAGGGCAAAAGAACAAAATGAGACTGTTTTAATTGGGCTGCAAAACTCAGCTTTTTTGCGTTTAACCCATAAAGACCCAGTGCTACTTTTGCAGCAGTTCCCAATGAATTGTTCTCTCTATTTAACCTTTCTTAAGTGATTTATCACCATTTACTATAATATTATGCTCTGTATTTTGAGGTTCTTCAAAAAGAAATCTGGTATTTTCCCATATTTAATTTTCTGACCATGCAGATATCCACAAAAGCTCAGAGTAAAGTTCATTGTCATAATATCACAAACAGCAAAAAATGAAGAAAATGTGACTTTTTCAACCAAATTTATCATTAATTATCATTATTTATCATTAATTAATCCACTGTCATTGATCCAACTCCATGGGTTTTGCTGGTGAATCAGTGTTGTAGAAGATGACGGTGTTTCCACATTCCCTCCAAATGGGTCATATCAGATGACCATGAAAAGATGACAAACTGCATTTTACACAATTATTTACATGTATTGATAGGATTAATGGATCAAAAGTTATTACACATTTTATATTGGTAGATGATTTTGGTTGCTGTTAGTTGTTTGGGTCTCTATGGGTTAATAATCATCCTTTGATAAAGCATTGAAACTTGTCCCCTGCACTGCTTATATAGGAGTTTTACTATATTTGTCTTCCAACTTGTAATGCAGAATGTGTTAACTTTCTAAATTCTTCTGGTTTTGTTGCATATAACATACAAATAAACAAGATGCAGAGGACATACAGAGAATTTAAATACTATTTCACTCTGTCTTTGTTATTTAAATGCCATAAAATTTGGTAAAAATACAATAAAATGAAATTAAGTGTCATGAATAATAAACTATAGTAGAATATAAAAGATATAAATCAAACCTACTTGGTGCAATATAGTAATGGTGATGAGAGGTGAGGAGGTGCATAATGGAACAAAACAGCAGCATATATGACAAGATTCACAAATATCAAAATTTAAGGATGTACATATGCCCAGTAAGACTAAATAAGTGCAGTATTTTCACAGGCTGTGGTTAGTGTCAGTAGATGTGAATACTTTCTTTTATGGCTCATGCCTGCAGTAATACATTTTAACCACAAGAGGGCAGAAGTTGATAATAAAACACTGAATAAAGACTCAACTAAAGCAGATAAGCAGCACATGAAGAGCATTAACTTCCTCTCTCTTACTCTGGGGCTGTTCAATGCTCTGATAAAGTAAATGTTTGATTCCAGCTCCTGTGCACAAACGCAGCACGGCCTCCTCTCCCTGGTGCCACAGTGTAATTCCTAGATTAAGGTTAACGAGCCTCCCCAACCTTATTGCTGTTATTATGGTTTGGCAGCAGAACAACAGAGCAGAGCTTTTTGGTGGTTGTATCCTGCCATCACTGCCAGACATGCTGTGGCACCGCTGCCGGGTATAACAGGCTCACACTGTAAAAGAATGTACAAAAAAAAAAAAAAATCACGATGCATCTTGTTGCTGGTGGTTTGGGTGTGGATTTGGAAGATTCCACAGCAACTAAAAGAGATTTGTCTCAGTCATGAAATGGAGAGTAGCTCGTGTGAGATGTGGTTTTAGTTCGAAGTATGGTAGATAATGCATATGTGTTGGTTTTTAATCTGTTACACACTAAAACCACACTTATCATGACTAATTTTATATTATTACTAATTATAGCGATTTCATGTTTTGTGAAAGTTTCATTGTTGTCATTTTTTAAGATTTTACAAGCCATGAATTGTTTGGATATCTGTGAATTATGGATGGATTATTATGGAACACTCAGAAGTAACAACTGTCTGGTGACTATTTGTTCGCTCACAAACTCTACATCATTTTATATATTTGAGATGACTTAGGCCAAATTATTCATGTTTAACCCATAAAAACCTACTCTTGTTACTTTAATATCACTTCCAAATAAATTTTTCTCTCTTTTCAACCTTTCCTAAGTGATTTATCACCATTTATTGCAATATTATCTTCATTATTTAGCATTTTTTCAGTGTAAATCTGGTAATTTCCTATATTTAATTCACTGATCATGTAGATGTTCATTAACCCTGTAAAACCATTTGTATCATATTTGCTACAACAGGTTCTGAGACCTCTATCTTATCAACAAGATCAATACTTTCCTTAAAAACCTGTTGTATGTGTTCTGGAAGGTGTTTTCTGTTCCCTGGTGGATTATCATCCCACTATAGTCAGTGGAACGGCTTTTTATTATTATTATTTTATTTATTTATTTATGTATTTATTTATTTATTTGCCTTTTTAAATATGGCCGCTATTGTTAAATTGTCCACATGCTTTTTGCGTGAAAGTCTTTGATAATTTTCAGACGGTTAAGAAGAATATTTATATTGTTGTATTTAGTATTTTTCTACATAAGTACTTCATGTACTGAAACAATGCATAGTTACTTAGTAACTGATTCATTAAAGTAGAGTTAAATCGTGTTTAAAAAAAAGGGTACTTTATAAAAAAATGCCCAGTGTATCAAATATGATACAAACATATATCATAAACAAAATTATATTGTAAAATGTTTTGATTGGATATTATTAAAAGGTCTAATTAACATCTCCATTCTAAAAAAACAGAATTTTGTGATTAGTTTTTGATGGCTCAGATTAAAGTTAAAGGTTATTATATTAGAAACAGAGAAAACTGATGAAAAAGTGACTTTTCAGTAAACTATATCATTAACTGAACAACAACCAAGTATCTCCAACCACTGTCATCGATCAAACTCCATAGGTCTACTTTTATACTTTATCTACATTTCACAACTTGTACTTTTCAACTTCTACTTGATAAATGACATTGAATCTATACATTTACTTTCACTGGAGTCTCATTTTTTAAAACAGTGATCTAAACTTGAACTTAAGTACTTGTTCCACCTCTGGCTTTAAATTTCCCAAATTCTTCTGAACACCTGCCTCTTGGTTTTGCCTGCATGCAACTAGATTCCTTCACTCAAATAAATTCCTGTGTACAGCTTATGAGGGGTCTGAAAATGCAGAGTAATCAGACACAGATTCATGCAGGTGATCCCTGATGTTCTGCACTGCTGCACAGTTCGGTACATGGTATCCTTCACCTCAACAGAAGCGGCTGTGCTTTCAGTCCAGGTGTGCAGACACAGAGGGAACGCTGCCAGTTCCTTAATATCTCGTTCTTTTTTATGGGATATCTTCCTTTCACCCTGGAAAAATCTACAGTCAGAAGTCATGCATTCCTCTGGGAGGCAGGAAGGGAGGGATCTGCCTGTGCGGAGAACTTCCTGTCCCATTAACACCCTTTTCACCCAACCCTGATCCAACGCACCTTCCCTCTGGCTGATGTAAATGAAAGATCATCTACAGTCAGGTATGCTGAGGGAAAAGAACAAACGCAAAGTACACAGCTGGGAATTGATAAGTAGGCAGCGTCCTGCCTGGCAGAGGGTTCTCGGCAGATTGGAGAGGGCAGGTCTGTCTCAGGCAGATTTACTGCATGCCAGAGGCTGAGGTTTGAGGAATGTCCCCCTGCAGTGAGAACGAGAGGGCCACGGGAGGGTGAGTGAGACAGGCCGAGGCATCTGTACTTCAACATCATATAGAAGCTGACAGTCAGATGGGGTTTTCATGTGTTGTTTGTTTCTGGAACAATGTGTGTTTCTACATTCAAACTCCAAAGTTCAGTTAAAGCTGCGAAAAGAGACTTAACCCTTTATACAGTCGCGGAAAAAATTATTAGACCACCCTTGTTTTCTTCAATTTCTTGTTATCACTAATGAGGAAGGAGGCAGAACTTTGCCAATTTTGAAAAGGAATTACCAATTTGTTAGACATGTTTGTGTTATATTATGTTTTTGTTTGTTCAAAAATAATAATATTTGGGCATTGAGACCTGATGTATCAAATATGATACAAAACTGAAACTCATTCATGGAAATTGATATTTGAAAAAAAAAAAAAAAGAAAGGGTTGTTTAGGGTTGTTTAAAGGCTCCAGTTTCAAAGAAGTGGAATTTTCTGTCGATGACTGAATGGTTCAGGCTTTACAGGGTTAACCCTTTATTGTACAAATTACTGTTTTGGGTCATTTCTGCATAGACAGTTTTGGAAAAAAATTATTAGACCACCCTTGTTTTCTTCAATTTCTTGTTAATTTTAATGCCTGGTACAACTAAAGGTACATTTGTTTGGACATATGTAATGATAACAACAAAAATAGCTCATAAGAGTTTAATTTCAAAGCTGATATCTATCCATTTTCCATTTTTTCTTGATAACCAAAATCACTTCAGTTCTTACATCAATAACTATGGCGTTGTACTGACAAAAACAGTGCTTTTAGGCATTCCATGTTTTCTTTTCTGTCTGTTTTAATCAAATGATACACACAGGAGTTAGTACTTGATTGTATAACCATTGTTTCTGATGACTTTTGATGGTCTAATAATTTTTTACGTGACTGTAGGGCACTCATAGAAATGCTCTGAAATTCAAAATTTCAACCTTAATGTGTTATTGAAGGACATAACAAAACTTTATTACTTTTGTGAAATTTTTCACTTTTTTTTATTGTTATGTAAAAATCAATGTCAATGAAAATACTATATTTGGTTCCTTACCTGTAAGTGGCAAAAAATAAATAAATACAAGAAGTAAATATTAAAAAAAAGACAAGAAAAACAGATGTAAGGTGAAAGGAAAATGTATTTTAGAACAGTAGAACATCACTTTTAGAACATTACATCAACATAAGTGCTGATCCAGACACCTGTCCACATCCGCGTTATCCCTTTGAACATCATTCCTTACAGTGGATTTTGTCAGGATGGCACCAGGGTTTCTGTGTGGCCACTTGACTGTCCTCAGTTTTGCTTGTTTTATGTTGATTTTGACATCTGACATAAGGACCATCGACTCACTGCTGGTGTATGACCATCAGGAGTTACTGAAAATCAAAGAATTAACTCCACGTGAGTTGTGTGGTCCTCTGTGTCTTTTATTTATTTATTTATTTATTTATTTAAATGTATTTTATTACTTTTAACTATTTGATTTTATTGTTTTATTTATAGCATTGTTGTAGTTTTATGTACTTATTTATTGTTTTTAGTGAATTTCTATAAATTGTTTTATTGTTTTATGATGTGGAGCACTTTGGAAACGTTCTTATTGTTTAAATGTTTTATATGAAAAAAGTGGAATGGATTAGTACCATGGTACCTAACAAAGCAGGTCCACTCACTGTTCATGCAGATGTGGACCTTACAGACCCTGTAGACCACATTGGACCTGAGATCCTCACTGTCTTGTAATATATTAAGAAACTACCAAAAATAGTCACTTGCCCAATAAATGTTAAAGACTGCCAAGGAGTGATGATAGTATCGTACTGTGAGTTATTCTGAAATTCCAAACCCTAAGAATATACATTTCTGTGTGAAAGTCTTAGACCACATTTACCTTTGTTGTTTCTGCAGAGGAATGAGCTTATAATGTGGTCTACACTCATAGTTATCTTAATGGTATTCATTTGTTTAAAAAACATATGGCATGCGCAGTATATGTTCGAATATCAAGAGTGATATTGGTACAGTTTTTTGGATTTATTCAGATACAAGATGGACAAAATTTGTGGCAGTGACATAAATTGACTTTTGTGTGTGATTTATTTGCCTAAAAAAGTCTTTAAAACTGACAAAATACTTGTAGTTGTGCTTCTCTTTCTTTTAGCCACATCTGTAAATATACAACACATTACAATTTGCAATTTTTGCAATCTCAAACTTCACCACTAGGTGCCACCAAGAAGCAAAAGTTACAGTTCAGATTAGTATTAAATTCTAATTATTGATGCTTTAAAGCTGCAATGCTTGATAGTTTTTGGTGTTATTGGAAAAAACTTCCATAACAACCTTTTAGCATATTATAACTCAGATGGACTGAGAGGATGAGACATCTGCATCTACTCTAGATTTTGGCTAATCGCAAGTGTTTTCAGACAGGCAGGATGGTTACATTATTGACAGCTGTGGTTATACTGCTCTCAATACAGTAGCTTATAAAGTACCTTCATTTCTCAATAAACAGCTTGAAACATCATCAGATTTATCTATCTTTATATCAAGTCTTTTGATTTGGACTAAGAGGAGAAAGCTGCAGAAAGTTTTCTTTTGTTTTTGTTTTTTTTTCATCCTGATTTGACTCCTGCAAGATTAATGTGTTATCTTTAATGATACAGCTTGCAATGATAGGGCTCATATAGTTGCAATAATAGATCCTAATTCATTTCTTGACTTTTATTTTACATTTATATAAATCTGTAAAGTAAAAAGGACAGTATTTTCCTCTAAAATGCAGAGGTATACAGAGGCACACAACTGATAATACTCAGGTAAATTACAAATAGCTCAAATATTTTATTCCACCTCTGCATAGATCCACACGACATTGACAAGACATTGCATGAGTATTATCTGGTTACACTGCGTTACACAATGTTGTAAATGCTTGATGACCTCGGATAAGTACTTGTTCCTCTACATGACAAGCTGCCCCACATTCTGATCCATCAGGGTTACATCTGTTTAAATACTAAGCAAAACCCACTCTGAGAGCGGAGTGAATTAAGCACATTAATCCTTATCCCTGCTGTAAAAAGGACATAAAGTAGAAATCTCTCAGTATAAGCCATATTGTAGGGTAAAATCCCTCTACTTTGGTCTCATTTTATTTCTTACATTTGTCATGTTGTTGTGAATAGAGCTCTGTCAGCCGAATATTGACCCGATCCTTGCACTCTGTACTATTGGCTGCTTGCGATTTTGGTGATCTACACAGGATTATTAAAGATTACACTCTTGTTACAGTCACAATGCTACGTTTACTTTGCCTTTGCCGAGAACTAATGCACTCAAAAAGACGTTTATATACCGAGCCTTCTCATATTGGAATACGTTACCTCCAGAAATGATGTTAATAAGTAAGCATGTTGTTTTTAAAACACATCTTGAGAAATTTATAATCAATAATGTAACCATGCTAAATTAATGTAACTATATGGAGAGACATTTGTTTCTTTCTTTTTGATTGATGAATAAAGAAACAAATTTCTCTCCATGTAACTCCTTTTTTTTTCTTTTTTAATTTTCTGTCTGTGTGCTTTGTAAATGTATAAATTGTAATATTTTTATATTGAGAAGTAATCATGTTGTTTTTGAAACAAATCTTAAGAATCAAATAATAAAACAATGCTAAATTAATGTAACTATGTTTTGTTTAGTTTTTTTCTATGTGCTTTGTAACTTTTAAAATTGGAATACTTTAATATTGGGAATGGACCCCTGGAAGAATAGTCTCTGCTTTGGTCGAGGCTAACCCTTGAATGAAAAAATAAAGACATAAAGTCCATTTGAATGTGACAAAATACCTTTCAGAGGTTAGATTGAGTAGAATTTGCATTGTTCATCTACAGAGTCGTACTGGAACAAACATGCTGTTAGCTGGTGAAGGATGTTTGTGATTAGGAAGGATGTTGGCTTGAAAACGGCTCTTCCTGAATCAGCATGTCTGCGTGTGCTACACCATGCACGGCAGGAGATTACATTCCCTATCCTTACGCATAAGATTGCAGTCTGTGTTATACATTTGCATTTATATCACTTGATGTATTAAGGCAGATTCCCAAAATGACAGAAACCTGTCTGTGCATGAGCCAAACCACTCAAAACAGATGAAACATGACCGATACTCATCGCCTTAAAAAGGACGCCTTTTCCATGCCTGTCTGTGCTTATATGTCATCTAACTGTTTCTCTGGCTCTGTTGGACTTTTGTGTGTGCCGCTTGAGTTGTTTTAATGTTTAGAGCAGACCAAAGGCTTGGATACTGATTGACAACTCTATTATACGGCTGCAATGACACTCTTTCTCTCTTATGCTGGGCCTTTGCCTTTAGGGGGATGTTTACATAAGAAACATAAAGACAGGCATATCATTTCATACAGAAATATGAAGATGGCACACATATTGACTTACAGTACACCTGCTTAGCTTTTTTTTTTTTTTTTTTTTTTTGAGGTGGCGTTCTGGCATCTGGACATGTCTGGTTATGCCTTTTGCTTGCAGCAGCTTTGAAAGGATTTAATTTCCTTTTGATTACTCCATATCTTTGGCCTTTTCCCACCTGGAGAGAGCAACACTGTAATATTATTTATATCTCAACCATTCATTCATGCTAAATGATATGATTATAGCAGCATGTCTGTGTGAGAGTGAAGTCCATATGGTTAATAAAGGGAAAACAATGGCTTGACTGTGGGAATCTCCATAAAAAAAAACAAAAAACAAACCCTTTATCACTGATGGTCATGATGTTCAGTATTCAGTCGCTTCATCCAACAATGTCCTGATACTTCTCTGAGTTTGATGTTTTTTATGACGTCCTCCACAACTGGTGACCTCACACGGATGAATGAAGTAGTGTTTCACTGATATCAGTGTAAACCATTCAAGAGATAAAAAAACAAACACTTAGACAGACCGCCTATCATAGTCATAAATGCTGGCGGGTTTGTTTTTTTTATCACTTTGCCTCTGAAATTACATAACAAACAGACACTATAATGGTACAGCAGCAGACGGACTAAACAATATGTCTTTGTTATTTTTTATCAAGGCACATTACTGACTCTACTTGAAGCTAGTACAGATTTGGTGTCATGATCAGGTCCAGGGAAAGCAGAGAGGCTGCAGTAAGACCTCAGTGTCTTTAATTTGTTTTAAGGTAATTTGAGTAGCTATTAGTATTATCGCTACAGACATCTAGAAAGTTGTTTTTTTTTTTTTTACTTATTTCAGCATAACTTTTAGCCAAAGTCCAACCAAGTGTATCTACTAATTATCTGAATCACTAATCCTAGCAATGCAGTTCAATAATTCCAGTAAAATGGACTTTCTCATCTTTTCATCTGCATCAAATATGAGCTATCTGGATGTTCAGAGGCTCTGTAGGTGTCAAATATATGGCCTGTGGATCAAAACCAGCCCGCCAATGGGTCCAATCTGAATTTGTGAAATCAAAAAATTATATTGAATACATTAAAAATCAAGGGTGTCAAAATAATTTTAGTTCAGGGGCAAGATATAGCCCAATTTGATATGACGTGGATTGGATCAGTAAAATACTATTATGATAACCTATAAATAATGAGAACTCTAAATTGTCTCTTTGTTTGAGTATAAAAAAGGAAAATGACATGATTTTTTTTACATTTACAAACTATCCTTTTACAAAAAAAAAAGTAAATAACCTGAACAAATATTAACATGGTGAAATGTCTTAACCTTCTTCTTGTGTTAGCTTTCTGTCACCATCTCTTATGTTAACCGGTCGATTTTGACCCCTGTCTTAAATCAGCTGTAAAATACACTAAAAACAATTATCTGTCATCCAGTTTGTTTCTCATCTCTTGGTTACCTTGTTAGACTTCCTTATCCATAAACATATTAGTTTTAATGTTTTTGGTGTGAGCCCCTGGGCCTTTTTTTTGTCACTATACCCCTCGATGTGCACTCTGCAAGTCACTAACTCTAAACTGAATTGACCTCACGTGTGGACATGCCCGTCTTTGCTTGTTGTGTTTTTGTGCAGATGTACTGGATAACAGGGTAAAATGAGAATCCCCAGAAGCTCACATGATTGGCAGAGGAGCTGACTGTCAGTGTGTTGGCTGACAGTGCACTTAGGATTTCAGTTTTGACTCTAATTATTGCTTCATAATCTAATTTTTATAACTGGATTGAAACCGACCCTGACAACACAAAGATCATAATTTCAACCAGAGCCTTTAATAATTTAGTGAAAAAAAAAATTTTGGGATTATTTTGTTCAAAAAGAGATCCCTGACAAAGTCAAAAAGCCTTGATGCTATGAACAAATTTTATACGGTTAATTTATACATTTAAAACCTGAAATGGGTCGGTGCTGACCCAAACACAAGAGGAAGGTTAGAAGAAGTAAGTGCAATTTTAACAAAATTCTGCCTGTTTCTAAATGTTTTGTGCATTTGTAGATCCACTGTAATCTGTTATAATGCACATAAAATTGTTAAAACTGTATTTATTTTTCTTAAGAAACTGCAGGTTGTTCATGTTATTTACAGTTTTTAAAGAATACAGGGTGGGGAAGCAAAATTTACAATGAACATTTAGTTGTTTTTTCTCAGCAGGCACTACGTCAGTTGTTTTGAAACTAAACATATATTGATGTCATAATCATACCTAACACTATTATCTATACCTTTTCAGAAACTTTTGCCCATATGAGTAATCAGGAAAGCAAACGTCAAACAGTGTGTGATTTGCTGAATGCACTCGTCACACCAAAGGAGATTTCAAAAATAGTTGGAGTGTCCATAAAGACTGTTTATAATGGAAAGAAGAGAATGACTATGAGCAAAACTATTACGAGAAAGTCTGGAAGATACTATTAAAGAAGAATGGGAGAAGTTGTCACCCGAATATTTGAGGAACACTTGCGCAAGTTTCAGGAAGCGTGTGAAGGCAGTTATTGAGAAAGAAGGAGGACACATAGAATAAAAACATTTTCTATTATGTAAATTTTCTTGTGGCAAATAAATTCTCATGACTTTCAATAAACTAATTGGTCATACACTGTCTTTCAATCCCTGCCTCAAAATATTGTAAATTTTGCTTCCCCACCCTGTAGTTTGTAGATGTAAATATTTTCAGAATGTAATTTGACTTTTTTCACTCTAAAACATGGAGCAAACTTTATAGTTGACATTATTATAAAGTTATTATGCTTTTATTTGACTGAGATCCTATTGTATGTGGCTGTACGTGGGTTTGACACTCCTGCTTTTAGGTCTCCAGCTGCAAATATTTGGGAACTATTACAATAAATCACCAAGAGGAACTTAGATTATTCATCTGTGTGACTAAAATGGACTCATAATTTTGCAATAAACGCTTTTGGAGCATCTGGAGGGACATATATAGGCATAAATATTCAGTATGTGAGTTTCTGATTAAACTGCACCACATTAAGTCTGTTCAGTCTATTTTCAGAGCCTCACACTCTCATTCAGATCCAGCTTAGAGCCAGACTGGGACTTGCGCGTGCATGTATGTGGGGGAGAGAGGCGGGACCTCGCAGCCGGGAAGGGCGTTCTCTTTGCGGTCAGACCGGGCAGAGTCATCCCGAGGGGTGGGTCCTCCGGCAGCAGAAAAGGAAAACCCACCTTTTTTCATTGTTAAGGACGCGGTGGAATGTGATGGTTTGATCTCAGCCTGGCCAGGGAGGGGAATATCCGTGAGGAAAGGACCAACGAAAGCGGTTTATGTTCAGGGGGAGCCGTGAACGCACCACCAACCCCCCCTCCTCCGGTCGCCTCCGGTTCTCCGGTTCCTGCCTCTAGTCGGAGAGTATGCGGATGAACTTGTCCTCGCCGTGTCGTCTCCGTCCGCATGAAGTCATATGAAGTTGTGGATTTACGGTCGTGTTTTCCGAGCCGGAGCAGATAAAGGTAAAGTTCAGGTCTTTATTTCAGTTTGAGTTGAGTGTTTTTTCAGGGGGTGGGGGGGTTCAGACCATGGTTTCCCAGACTGCAGAAGTCTGAACTGCGGCAAGTTTTTCAACCCTCCTCCTCCTCTTCGCCGTCCTCCTCCTCCTCCTCCTCCTCCTCCTCCTTCACCACCTCCTCCTCCCGGTGCTGCTGCTCGTTTTCCAGCCAAAACGAAGCATCCCGGACTGCGGTGAAAACCTCAGGTGGTTGTAATGTACCCGTGAACGCAACAATTCCATCATACTCCATAGCGCGTGTGATGCGTTTATGGTCATATGTATCTACGTACATGATAACATCCATGTATGCTCCAACATAAATATGAGATTAACTTAGCACATTCTGCTATGAAAACCATTTTTCCTCTTTGGTTCTTGAGTCATGAGGCACTTTAGGGTATTTCTGTTAAGTAAAAGTCTTTCAGTTTCTTTTGTTGACAACGAGCATCAGTCGTAATACCTTAAATACTTTCTAACAGACATGTCAAGGCTGTTTACCTCATACACTCCACCTACTTCAGATTGATGTCTTATAAGGAGCATGTACAGTGTATTGCATGACTATTATCTGTAGGTTATGCACAGTAATGAGCTGGAGGTATGAAAATTATACTCCAGGCACCCAACAGTAAACACCAGCATCTCTGAAACAGACTAGTACATTACTGCCATAATCATAATGGAAAATTCAGCACCTCCCCTTGTTCAGCTTTTAATCTCCTCAATGATTTTCCTGTTAATTGAGTCATTTTACAGCTGGAAGACAGTCTGTAATGGCAAATGCACTTGTTCCAGTCCCTCAGAACAGTCAACTCTGGATTAAATGGAAAACATGGAAAGGCGTGCTTGTTCTTCTCCAAGTGTTTGTTTTGTTTAACATATGGTGCACTGGTTGCAGGTATGCAATGTGTGGTGAATTAACCCTCAAAGACTTGGAACTGTTTTCATAGTGACTTCTCACTGTGGCATTTTACAGTGCAGATCATGTAGTTTCCTCTGTTTAATTCATAGAGCTTGTAGATGTTGGAAAAACTTTGATTTAATTCTTTATCAAAACATGAAAATTGAGGAAAAGTGACTTTCGGCAAGACATAATTAAATGAACATAAAAACAAGCGTCTACAATCACTGTCATTTGTCAAATTACATTGGTTTTACTGGTGAATCAGTGTTGCAGGAGATGCTGGTATTGCCATGTTCACTACAGAGCCTTTGGCGTTCAAAAAAAGACAAATAAAGAGAAACTGCATTTAACCTTGATTATTTTACTCTATTGATAGGATAAGTGTAGGACAAGTATTAAGCATTTTAGATCATTGGATGCTTTTGGTCGCTGTCAGTGGCTGGTTAGGTCTTCAAGGGTTAAAGGAAGGACATGGTGGAAGGTGTCTCTTCCAGGATGCCCACATTCATAGGACACCAGGGTTCACTAGTGGGTAATGAGTATGAATGTATTGGTTTCTCGCCAAATACATTGCAAATTTTAACTTGATTTACAGAAAGCAAATCCAGTTTTATGCATATTTCCATTCACTACTGTTATGTGGATGTTTGTACATCATCATGGTTCGGAAGTACAGGAGATTCTACTAGATGTAAAAGGTATTTGTGAAAACGCATGAAGTTGCTTGAGCTTTTGTCTGCTCAGCTGAACCGCTGAACCGCTGGTTTGGATAATGTTTCAGAGGCTTTCACTTGCTTCTCTGAATGGGCCATAGTTTCTCAAATCCTTTGTCTGACATTTGTCTTCCACAGCTCTACATATGTGGCAATTTTTCAAAAATAGCATTTATGTATGTTTCTCATCCTCTACATTTGCAACATCTGCTTTCATTGCACTTTTTTATAGCCTACTTATTTTTTTCTCAAAAAATCTGAGTTTTTATATATATTTTTATTAGTTTTGTGTGCATAAATTGAAGTTGTGAATGAGAACAACTTGACTGAAGCTACAGCGGCAAGAGCTGATCAATAACTTGTAGATTCATGCATAAGTTGACAACTATTTTGAAAACTGTTTCTGTAATTTTTTAAGAAACAATTCTCAGATCTCTCTCAGATTTTCTGGATTCTTTCCTCCTATTGGACAGTAACCTAAATATCAATGGGATGGGACCAAACAAGACATTTGACAGCATCATGTTGGGCTTTGGGAAATACTTTTTCACTATTCCCTTACACTTTATAAGCCATCATCAAATTAGCCAACACTGAAAATAATCATTAGTTGCAGACATAATAGAAATATGCCTAATGAACCCAGCTCAATATTTATGGGAGAATATTGATTTTGGAGCAAAACGTAGATTCTGTTCTTGACAGGCATCAACAAAACCCTACAATATCAGAAGGATGGTGTTCTTCCTTCCAGGAGAGTTCACAGACTTGTAGAATAAATACCAAGGTGTATTGAAGCTGTTCTGGTAATGGGTCGACACTATACTGAGACTCTTCATATTACTTTTTCCCTTTAATTTGTCACTGTCTGAAAGAAAACAAGCCGACAGAAGTGCAAACATAAAGTTCCCTCTCCCTCCTCAGTGTAACTCTAACAGAGGAGTGTGTGTGCATGTGTCAGTAGCAGAAAAGGTAGTTGTAGTGGTGGAATACTAATCTGCCAGGTGGGGCTCGTAAAGAGAAACAGAAGGAGGGAAGGAGATGGAGGGGACCTGCCTTGACCTGTTTCAGACATGAAGGAGACAAAAAAAAAAAAAAAAAAAAAATCACTGATGACTTTCCAGTAAGGCTCACCCTCCCAGCCAGCTGTACATTATAGCTGAGCTACCAACGCGTGCTCCTGTGAAACCACTTTTCTTTTAGATTCTGCACAACAAGCACTTGCAAGTCTGCTTGTCATGGTGGTGGAGGTGCAGCAAAGCCATGTGTGAAAGGGTTCGGGGAATTATTAGACCGCATGTGAAGGGAATGCCTGCAGTTTTTTGGGTTTTTTTTGTGCTGTCAGGTTGGAAATGTTGGGAGAAATGTGAAGGGAAAATGAAATGAGAGTAGCAGCAAAGTGAAGAGTGAGATGTCTAGATTTCCCGTGATTACTGCTTGATCCTTGGATTTACAGTCTTGGGAAGTTAAGGTTAAAATTAGATTTGGTTGCTTTGGCACTCAATAGGAATATTTCCCACTGGAGCCACCTTTTGACCCCCGTCCATGTGTCTGATGGTTACTGTTGACTAAGTAGGAGTGCCATCAGCATTTCCACCTGTTTTATGATCTTTAAACTTATCACGCTTCCCAAAAATGAAAATTACACAAAGACAGAGTTGTCCAGGAGTTGTCGCCTGCCATACAAAGTAATACTCATACCCCTTTCTCCTCTTTTACAACCTGGGCTATACCACGCATGATTGGTTTTCCACTCCGCAGAACACCACGACTGCCCTATGAAACTGCCTGCACTGCTTTGGATGAAACCAAAAACTAATCATTATGGGTGTCCAATAAGGGTAATTATCAGACTAAGCACTGGACCTGGGGATTATGGAGTGGCTAAATGACTGCTCTGGGGATTAAATTAAAATATTGAGGTTTTCTGCCTGGGAGAATCAAACCACTGGGAATGTCAAAGGCTGCCTGGCGGTGGTAATATTACTGCCACTTGGCACATCAAGGTTTATGCACAGAGCCCCTGCTGTTGGTGTAGTGCGATCACATCAGTATGGAATTACATTACATGAGCATTGACGTCATGTGTTGCAAGTGAATGAAAATGCAAATGCTTTATTGCTTTGGAGGACAGTATCATATGTTCAGAAATTAGGGATTGGCATTTATTGGCAAAAAAAAAATTCAATCTCAAAATTTTTTCCGCTAATATTGTGGTGATTCATGATGTTAATGTCATTTATTTATGTCTACATGAATTCAAGGCAAAGAATGAGTGAAGAATAGATTTCAGAAAGGTCCACTGCAGACATTGTCACCTAAAAATCTGTTAAAATGTCTCTGTTACCTTGTATAAATCACAAATTACACAGGGAACTGGTTATTCACCATGTTGCGCTGCTGTATTTCTACAGTAGATCAGATCAGACAGCTTCTTTCCAGCATCTAGTATTAAGATGCATTACCGTCAGCTGATGTCTGAGTGTAAACCTGAGTTCTTAACCCCTTCACTAAAAAAAAAAAAAAAAAACAACCCACACTAGCTCTAATATGGGCTTATTACTGTATTTTTTAGGCACTGGTCTGACTCACTTGAAGCACCCCCTTGCTACATGGCAGAACAAATACCTCCAAGCTGCATCAACACCATAAAAGTAGCAAGTTTCGAACAGCAAGTGTGCTTTTGTTTTTGTTTTTTTTTTGTAACAAAAATGCTTCCTCATGCAAAAATTTCCCCCCACAAAAACGTTTCTCAGCTCTTATTTTGCAAACGCGCAGCTGTTGCATCCTGTGCTCAAGCTGATCCAGAACTAACCCAGATAAGTTTTACCTCTGTTCTAGAATCATAATGGATGATGCTAGACTTTTCTACAAAATTAGCACAGGGCTAATGAAGCTTGGAGAGCCAAGTGGCTACCATATAGAAGAGTGAGGGGAAGGGTTTTCAGTCAGTTTTAATCTGCAACTTTTCCACTAGATGTCACTAAATATTGCACACTGAACTACATCATAAAGGATTAAATTGTTTTCTTTAAGGTGCTAGAACAGCTCTGTTGTTCATATTTAGTAGCTACGATTTTGTTTTTAATTAACATTTTTTCTATTGAACCATGTTGCATCTTGCTAAACCTGAATGTTACTATATCAGTGAGACAACATTACAGCCTCCTTTGCTGATATTTCATTGGCTACAGCTGCCGTACCTGAAACAAGTTCTTCGAGCACCAGACTGTGCTATTGTCATAACTACAGAGATCTGCTGGTGTTGAAAAAACATTAACCTAAATTGTCTGAATTATGCTTTTTTAACCACCATTCAAGAGCTAAAACCCCATTCACTTTTATTAATTCAGTTGAATCACCGATATTTGGTCAGTAGTAAAAATGTTAAAAGATATTTGATCAGGCACTTGTGTGGGCAGCACATGAAATTCAATAAATGTTAAGAGTACTATGTGTACGTGTATTAATTATATTATTTACATTGCTGCATAAAATTGTTAATTATCTGAGTTTTTCAATTGTATTTTCCGGTCAATATGCTTAAAAAAAATTTAAAAATTGCCTTAAATATTGGCCTCAAAAATCAGCTGTAGATATCGGCCATCTGCTGACCAAATTTGTAAAAGTCGGCATCAGCCATAGAAAAACCCATATCAGTCGACTTCTAATTAACTTGTGTTATTTGGAAAATAAACACAGCTAACCATTATAGATTGTGTATATAGATATATTGATATGATAATAATGGTAACAGTAAATCCAAGAGTCAATATAGTCAAAGATAATTTCTGCTTATGCCAGTTATTTGTTCTTAAAGCAGTAAAAGTAAAGTCAGCATCAGCATGAGGTGATGAGTGTCCTGTGCAGGGTAACCTATACATTCTAATAAGCTGTAATAGATAGCGGAGATAGAATTAGGACCGGATGGTGTTGGTGTTGGTTACGTCCAGTGCTAGACTCTCACTTTTAGCCTCAGTAACCCTCTCAGACAGAAATAGAGCGGCAGAGGATGCACACACACACAGGACACAGAGTGATGTTACAGGTGTTGTTACAAAAAGGAGGGGCTCCTTAAAATAGCTGGCATGAATCATGGTCTCTTATGAGGCTTGTATTAAAGCCCACACACACAGCCTGTGAATGTACATCTTTGTGAGTGTGTGAGAGATAATGCAATGATGGTCTCAGTATCCCGCTGCTGTTGACAATACGCAGGCCAGCTGGAGTCGGTGTGTGTCTATTAGCTGGCTGTTGGCTGGTGTGAGACTGTATGTACACACTCTGTCTGGGTTTATATACTGTATATGTGTGTATGTCTGCTGAAGTAAAGTAGTGGTTTAATGAATAACTCAATTTTCAAGTGTTGGCAGTTGAGTTCTTTTTTCTTCTGTTACTTCCTGCTTCTCACTTGAGAGGATTTGACACTTTCCTCTGTGACTGTGTTTCAGTTTTGGACATTTGGTAATGAAACAATGGGTCTAACAACTTTGCAACATTTGATAATTTCACCATAATATTTGAGGACTTTGTCATGTTTTTTTTGGACACTTTTTAGTCTTGCATTTGAGTCAACAGTGTTTGGCTTTTGAGCTGTTGCTTTGTTAAAACAGTCACTGAAGACATCATGTTGTCCTCAGAGAAGGAGAAAGGGATTTTATTCAATGTTTATTTGGTTTTTAGGGGTGTGTATGGTCAGGAACATGGCAAGATGACGCGTATGGGAGTATTGCAGGAAAATGACATATATTGGGATTGTTTTTTTCAAGCTGTCATAGTAAAAATTAAAATCCAACACTGAGAAATCATCATCAGCAATGTAAAAAATGTAGCAGTAACGTTCTATGATCTGAATGTAAGGAAGCACTGCATTTTTGCCTCCTTTTGCAAGCCTTTGTGTACATTAGCACTTGGATTATTTGTGTTTACTGGTTAGCCATCATCACTGAATGTCAGACGCGATTGCCTACATTATCTTTCTTTCTCCGATCAACTTGCAGGTGTGTCCCTGATGTGGAATACATGATGAAGTGCTTTTATACAACATTATTTTGATGATGGAAGAGTTGATTAGCAGTGTACATGTTAACATTCGTGATGTATTTTGCTGCTGGGTCTCAAGCTGAAAATGTTTTAACTCCTGCTTTAAGCTTGAAGTTTCTGTCTTCTAGTTTTCTCTCACCCTCCTCCCTAGTTTGTCTCATTCATATTCTCCTCTGTTCCTCCCATCCTCTCACTTCTCGTCTCCTCACCTCTGTCCTCTTCCTGCCCACCCACCGTGGCGGATCTCTTTATCTGAGGTGGACCAGTGACAGGTCAGGACTCTGTGATTCCAGCTGGAGTTCAAACTACTTGAACTTTGCGTGTATTAATGGGTTTATTCCGTGTGTGTATGTGTGTGCTAAAGTACTTTCACTCTGTGCTGTTCCCAGACATGTAGATCTGTCATCAGATACTAGAGGCTAAGAGTGTCAATCACTCAGCACACAGTCGCCAAGTACATCTCAACTCCTAGTGTTCACACGCCCCTCTCAGGCTCTCATTAACACACACACACACACACACACACACACACACACACACACATACACAGAGCTGCAGATCCAACAGATAGGTGTGCTCACTCTTAAAGAATTCCATGCCAAAGCAAGAATGGATTCTGTTCATACAACCTCTTCTGCGTGTGTGAGAATGTGAATGAATCCCTCTTGTTAGTGCGCCAAAGCGTGCCAAACGGCCCCCTCATTACCGGCTGCTCTGGTGGGCCCTCGGTCCTGCTGTGGTGCGGTCACCCACTGAGGCCTCCACGCTCTGCAGGTAACTGTCATCCACCAGCTCCTTCATGGGGGAATTTTCTCCATGCAGGCCCCACATGACTGAACATCATCTATCAAACTTGACAATACGGCATGTTCTTTTTCCTCAGAATAAGCAAAAAAAAAACTGATGAGGTAGGAATTGGAACTGAACAATTAACTGAGCAAAGTGTTGCCAAACCAGTTAAGTACAATTTTAAATTCACTGGAGTTGCAGTTTGTAAAATTTATTACAGCATACAGTTTATCAAAGGTGATGAAGTCCAGTAGAAGCGCTGATGTTTATGTGAGTTAGTGTAGCTCTGAAATGTATTCATACTATAAAGTACTATCCTTGTTTCTTAACCCCCTAAGACTCAAGAAAGTACAAGTTTCTGCTTGTTTTGCTTGGAAAAAAATTGTCTTGAGTGAAAACAGCATGATGCAACATGTCTTTTTTGCAGGGGACAACTTTTATGTATTTTATTATTTATTTATTGTTTGTCATGTCCTTAAAAATGGACAAAAACTCATAGCTTGGTCTCAGGAAGTTAATTTGTTCCAGTTACTATCATTTATTAGCAAAAATGTGTTTTGTTAGGACACAGTGACCTTGACCTTTGACCTTTGGCCACCAAAATCTTATCCATTCATCCTTGAGTCCCTGTGACTGTTTGTACCAGATTAGAGGATGCTTTTTCAAGGTGCAATGCTCTTGAGATCTCAGTTACAGTGACCTATGGCCACCAAAATCATTTCACTTTTTCCTTGCCTCCAAGGAAACATTTGTGCCAAATTTTGTGACACACCATGAAACCATTTCTGAGATCCTGATGAACACATTTTAAACACAATGTTCTCTCTGGGTACTCCGGCTTCCTCCCACCATCCAAAGACATGCACTGATAGGTTAATCGGTTAATCTAAATTGCCCATAGGTGTGAATGTGAGAATGATTGTTTGTCTCTATATATCAGCCCTGCGATGAACTGGCGGCATGTCCAGGGTGTACCCCGCCTTCGCCCATAAATAACTGTGATTGGCTCCAGCGACCCCCGTGACCCTAGTGAGAATAAAGCGGGTTCAGATAATGAATGAAAGATTGAATGAATGAGGCCGAACCAATCAACAGACAGACATAACTTCTTGTAGAGTGGATACAACTGAAAGATGAGACTTATTTTTGCAGGAAATTCATTTGTACAAACTTTAATTTAAGTAATGTAAAATGCTTTAATTCTTTATTTTCTGAACTATTTTGTGTCGAACTGTTCCTGAGATAACATTGAAACATAATCAGTACACTTTTTATAGAGATGTATTATGACTGCATTTGTAAACTGAGATTTATTTTTGCAGAAATTCAATTTGTATAAACTTGTCAGACATGGAAATTTTTTGTTTTGAAGTTTTGTAAGTTGTGGAACCAAACTGGCTACACATGTTTTCATGAGTGGAGAAATAAACCTCACTAATGTACTTTACTTTTAGACTTAGATATAGAAATGAAGCACAAACACATAACCACTTTCCTCAGCAAAAATAACACCAGTAAAGTCATGACTCATATTGCAGCATCAGTATCTGCCACAGTATTACAAAATAAATCTTTTTTGCATTTCATCCTCCAGGTCTAGTAGAAGCCTGACCTTCTTCTGTTTCCATTCAAATGACTTTAAATAGATGACCTAATTTACTTAAGATCAACTGACTAATCAGTTATGAAAATAAGAAAGGTGTTTAGTATGAACACATCATTTGTCATACACATGGATAACAATGACACCCATTTAAGCTGTCAGCCAAAATGACTCCTCAGGTATTTACTGACCTGCACTGGGTTTTATTGAGTTTCTGGGTGGTTATAAAACATGTTATATGAGCAGCTGGTTATGAAATGTTATGAGCTGTCAGTGAACTCACAGTTCAGTGGATAGCAGTACTGCACCGGTAGTCATGTGAAGCTGACAGGTGGGTGGTCAGGATAGCAGGACTGTTTACTCTATACGTACCACCTTTCCTTTGGCAACTCCATTATAGTCTTCAACATTGTATTGAAACTTAAAGCAGGACAAATCATGAATCGCATAGGCAACCCCATTCAAGGCATTCTTATGAGATCTTATGTAAGTGTCAGACAATAGAAGTTGTAACTGTCAATAATTATCTACAGGTTGTTCACAACAGATTTCTGTCCCAGATTTTATGTGTTTACAGTTATGGACACCTATTGGACCAAACCAGACACTTGTCCTGCAGTTGACCATGTGAAGCCTCATCATCTGGTCTTCATTTTGGCTTCTGCACCATTCACTGTCCTCCATGAATCTGACTCTTGTACTGTAACACCAGCATGTAATGGATTAATTGTTGTTTTCTGGATTAATTGTTGTTTTCTGTATTAATGACATGCACATTGCTCTTGGTCTCATAGATTTGATGTTGATTTTAGAGTATCAAGCTACAACTTTGGAGATGTCTTATCCAAGTCATTTTGTGTCTGAAGTCTCGTGTCTGTTTCTTGGTGATGCCCCAAACAATAACATTGTTTAAGAGTAATCACAAATTTTACATATGTACTTTCAGGTTGTCTCTTCAGCTCTTCTTCCACAGCTTGTTCAAAGGACAGATACTCCGGTATTAAAGTTACGAGTATGGAATGATGAGGGGCATTGTTCCACCTCTAAGTCAGCAGCCGAGGAAGTCACAGAGCTGAGGCAGCGTTTGTGTAAAAGGGAGAGCCGGCATCGTATTAGAGGGATGTGGCGTGAATCCCTTTTCAGACCACAGATTCACGATGAGGAAACGGTTTTATGATGTTGTAGAGAAAAGTTGCTGCGGTGTCAAATGGCCTGTTTCAGCTCCACTCGAGCTGGCTGATGATGATGCCTGTGACTCAGCTTATCAAATCGCCAGTGGCTGGTTTTAGAATGTAGTGTTAAATGGTGCATGTTTTTCCTAGTATTTATGGGCTGTAGCTCACTTCAACGACGGAACTGCTGCTGGAATAGAAGGGGGAAAATTCTCAACCCTCAGGTTTATTTTTTGCAAATGTAACTGTGGCAAGTAGCTCACTATTACTATCCCCATTCATATTTTAAGACATTGCGAATTCTATCCAGCAGTCAGAATAGAATTACAGAGAGACATTGCTATAGAAATGATCATCTCGCCTGATTTTATTGGTGTAAACTGGCAGAACATTGCAGACCAGCAGGGTGTAAGCTGATGCAAGTTTGAGCTTGTCTTGTCATGAATCTTTGGTTTGTCCAGGGCTTTATGTGTTTCACTCATCATTTAGTGATTAAAAAAACTTTGAACAATGAACAACTAACCTACAGATGCCAGTGTTTACAATCACTGATTCAACCTGTGGTGGTCTGCCATCACCACAGTTCTGCCGTCTTAGAATGAAGCAAAAGTTTCACTTAACCATGTGTCTAACGATGTAAAATTGGGATAAAACATGTAACACTGTCAATGTTACAATGCACAATGGTGCACCTATATTTCACAATGTGCACACATTAGCATGGACCCCTGCGCTCAGAATGCACAACTGAACCAGACCCTGAACCAGCAGCATCTGAAAACACAAGAGCTGCAGCTGCAACAGAGAAATCAACCCAACTCAGTGAGATAAGTTTGTTAGCAGTATTAACAGTGATGTTACTGTAATGTTTTGGTCATTTATTTACTGTTTGTCATAATCCAATGTTTAGTTTTAGCTTGTATTGAGTTCAGCAGCTAGCAAACAAGCACAGTAGCATTGATAATGTTCATCTTTGGTAAAACATTATTTCTAGGTAAATCTAACATGAGATGATCAACAAATAACTTATAAATTAATCCATGTTTACTTCGATTGAACTTAGATATGTGGTAAACAATTAAAATCCAAACTGCCAGTTTTTAGATGTAACATCCAGTTGCTCACTTGATGAAAAATAACTTCATGACTATTAACTTGAAAGAGCAAAAAGGCAACATTGACAGAACATCCATGAGATAAAGCAAAGCAGCAAAACAGTAACCCAGACAGACATAAAAGCTGATTACCAGGAAACAGGGATACTGGGTCTGTTTCATCAGGATCAGGATCTCAGTAGTCAAATTTAGTCATTTTACATTTTTGAGTTTAACATTGTACACACACTAAACAGGTTCCAGACTGGTCTCTAATGTGATCTTTTTCGTTAATTTAAATTTGATTTCAAATTTTAAAACGTAATGAGAATAGTCCTCCCCAGTACCATTGATTCAGTGGGAAGCCAGATAGATAGAAGATACTAGTATGTTATTGTTGAAAATGCCTTTAAATTGCAGTATTTCAAATGCCGTGTTTCCACTACATGGAAGTGGCTTGACTTGGGTACCAGGTACTATTCTTGGAGACCGTTTCCATAACGGGATGCTGCCGATTTTACAGTACCTGGACGTCATAGCAATGCTGCGCGTTACTTCCATGTTGTCTGCTCAGAGAGTTGCTGATAAACTCGCTCGTTGCGTGTTGTCTCGTCAAGCTCATGCTGAGTTTTTACATCTGAACCTCCTCAACTGACCATGGTGTAGTTTTGCGGGCTGTCATCATGTGGATTAACCTACCGCTATATTTACTGTCATCTTCCACATCTGTTTTTTGTAAAACGGCAGGTCACAAAGACAACTCTCTGACAAATCAGTGGTCTGTAGTGCTTACACATCACGTTTTAGTACCTGTTCCCCAGTCTTGGAACCTTGACAGAGGTGATACCAAAAAACTAATACCGGGTACCAGATTCCAGGTCCTTTTTCATAATGGAAACACAAAAAGGCCGAGTCGAGTTGAGTCGAGCCGGTACCATGTAGTGGAAACGCGGCAAAAGTCTCACAAGGAGCTGAGAATGTGGTGAGCAGAGTCACACTCCCAACAGTGTGACAACATGTCCTTATCACAGAGCCTTAATTTGGAACATCTTCATTCAGACATTATTTTAACTTTAATCCTGTGTCTCAAACCAGCAACTTTGTTAAATAACACATTACATTATGATTCTGTAAATATGAGAAATAGAACATAGACTAGCTGAACATGGTGTATCATTTAGCTCATGTTCCTGACAGTTTACTAATACAGAAACTCACACTTCCTCATTATGGCCACTGTGCACAGCATCTGAACTTAGGTACTTGTTTTGACTTTACTGTGTCACTACTAGGGATGTAACAATACAAAAATTTCATATCACAGTAATTATGACCAAAATTATCACAGTTATTATTATTATCATCGCGGTATTGTTGAAATGGGCTCAAAATGTTCAAAATGTACTAATACACACACTGAAATAATTTAACCAAGTTGTATTTTGAAAAAAACTAATAAAGTAACACGCACAATGTACTTTCTGTTTTAGAAACATTCAAGTAATAACATGTAAACAACAAACATACAAATGTACATTAAAGTTGGCACCTTATGGACTCAAGAGATATCTGCACCAGGGGTGGAAATTAATAGGATTTGATCAATATTAATGCCATTATCAGTTCTGCTTATCAATCCAATTCCTTATCAATTCTCCTATTGATTCCTGAGGTGTTTTTGAGTGTGGAAAAACAGTAGTTGGACAAGTCTTAGTGGAGTTTGTTTGAACACTTTCCATTATCAAATCATTCACAGTGTCACACATATACACTATTGTACACACACAAACAGAAAGTGAAACACAGTCATATTTTCCTGAACTATTTAATGAACAAATGTAAATATTCTGAAAGAATGAGGATTTTAAAACATGTTAGGCTGATCTGATCCAGTCTGTGCGCTTGCTTGCTCCAACGGACCGGGCCTGTGCGCTCTGATGGACCCGTAGTCAGACGGACGGGTCCGTGCGCCTGCGCCGACGGACCGGGTCCGTGATGGAGCTGCTATCCCCAAATCTCTGGAGCTCTGTCCGTGCAGGTGCCCTCCGCCATGTTTTCAGAGGTCAAACATTACAAACTGCGCACACATGCCTGGAGTGCCGCTGCTTCTTCAGGAAATGAACAGTATCGTGAGTTTTCTAGGTGCGGTAATCGAACATGGTTATCATAATAATTAGAATTTAAACGGTAATACTAACCGTCGGAAATTTTACCACGGTTTATCATTATACCGGTAATCGTTACATCCCTAGTCACTACAAATAGATGGACGCCGCTAACCTAGAAGCATTGATGTTACAAACAGTACTATATGTGTACTTCATGCATATCTACACATCTGCTGCATATACAAAACCCAACACAACTCTGTACAAATACTGAACTGAAATGGGAATAAGGGGAAGTCCATGAACTTCTTTACCCTTTCAGTAGAGGATGAAATCACCTGTATTTCTGACACACATTATAGATGCTGATGCTGCATGCTTGAGATGTCATCTCCCCAGCATTATAATGTAGTATACCTCTGTTAAAAAGGGCCTTTTTTTCTCACGCTCCCTGCTCTCCATGCAGGGTTTTTAGCACAACACTCCTGCCAAGAATGTGTTTGGGCTGGTAGATATACCCAGATAGCTGCAGGTGACAAATTGTCTAATGTTTAATCGGTGGCCAGACCAGACCAGGCCAGCTGCCCCACATGGCTGGAGTTTGGACTATGTTCACTTACAATGTAGGTCATTCTGCTACAGTGTTTGTGTTTTACATAGTTTCAAGTTGACCCGAAACACCAGAGCTCCCTCTTGGTTTTTCGGATTTTGACTTTTTCCTACCAGTTTCTGTGTGGGATGTGGATTTCGCCTTCCAACAAGTTGTTTTACAGAAGGTCCCCTGTGCGTGCCTGTTTTGTTCCTACACTCTACAGGCTTCTCAAAAAATGGCTACCTCAACCATCCTGGAAGAAAAGAGGAAAAGAAGTGCAAAGGAAACAGACTTCAAAAGCATGTAGGAGGCACAACGAGCAGGAGGGAGGGAGGGCAGAGCAGGACGGAGACGGTTTAACAGGGGAGAGCTAAAGTTAAGACACTTCTTGTAAATTCCTCAGCCTCACTTTTTATTTTTTTAGGTGTTCTTGAATCTGTTCCTCAACAAGCCAATATTTCCCGCTCTCCTTCTGATTGTTATCTTGTCTCCCTCTCTTTCACCTTGCTAAAGAGGAGCACCCGCTTTTTACCTCCTTCTCCTCCCCCATTTTCCTGTCACTCCCCCCCTTGCTCCTGCTTGGTTCAGGAGTATTTTTGGAACTTAATGAAAAAAGAAATCTGAACCGCTTACCCTTAAAAGGCATGTCTGGGTCAGCTGGGTGGAAACTTGTGTTATTAATGTCCTTAACATTTTCTATGCGAGTGGGTCGTCTGTGATCATAAGTATGCATGTGTTCGGTGCTGTGTACAAGCGCAGGAATGCTGTGGGTAGGGGGACTCGAAGGGAAGGAGGGTGGGCTAGCAAGCAGACTTACGTCTACAGGAAAGGAGGGGGGTCAGGGGCATATTTGGCATATTTCAGGAGCCATTCCAGTCTGGTTCAAGATGCGTTCTTTCTAGAGATCAGCCAGACGGTAGTTGATCAAGACAGGGAATGAGAGGTGAACATCACGCTCTACTTCCCATCTGTCTTGTGATGATGATGTTGGAGGGCTGCATAGATTACACATAACCCTTAGATGGTCAAGTTCTGTTATGAATGAGGAAGCCAGAAAGCCACAAACACAGGTGGTAATAAGATATGAAAATACCACCTACGTACTGACACAATTGTCTCACCTCAGTCATATATCCATAAAAGGTTGAATGTTGAACCAAAGTCCTTCACCCAGCAGCATGGTTTGTATGTCTTGGGTACCATCACTAGCATTTAATGAATGTTTATAGGCTCTGAACTGTAATATGTCTCTCTCAGCCTCTCTTCTGTGGCATTATAGTGACCACTTCTCTTCCCTAGAATTTATGATGTTTTAGCCTGTTATTTGCAGTCAGATGGCTACTGACTGATGTGACAGCGGTTGGCAGAAGGTCACTGTGGTGGTACCAGTCCAAGGCTCAGCAAAATTTGGGTTCATCTGGAGGTCACAAGTCAGTGCTGAAGGTCCAGTTTGTGCTCGTCCAGACTTCTTAGTTAAATCCTGTATATGTGAAACTCAAACTAAAATGTGTTTTTATTCAGATGTTTTTTTAATGTTTACTCAAAGCCCTTAAACAGTGCTCTTGCCAAGCAAAATAGATGAATTACAACCAAAATCTTTGAAAGATGCTTATTTTTCTGCTACTTGTGGTCACATGGTCTCTTTTCCATCAGCACAAACCTGTTGGCTGATGCTAGTGCCAATTCAGAGTTTGCTCAACAGTCAGAGAGGTGTTTTGCTTCTCAACAAGCTGGAGCCACCATAAAGGCATGTCATTATGTCACTGAACACATCTGTATCTCTTTCCCAGCAACACTTGTGCCAGCTTTGAGCATGATGACAACAATAGCGCACTATATTGCCAATGAAAGTTGAAGAAAACAGATGGTTAATTGTGGTTTTAAGTTATTCTCTAGTGTCTGTGCTGGTTCTTTGGCTGTTGAGATGAAGCACTGTCTTTGAACTGGCTCTTGAACTGCTTTGGTGGTAAAAGGGTACCAGAGAGGCGATCAAATGACAATGAAATGTCGCTCTGGTACCCCTTTGTTCATCTTGTGCACTGTTTGGAATGGCCAGTGTAAGGTAATCTCAATGTGGATTCACTTACAGTTTCTTACCCATATTTTAAGATGACTTGTGAAAATTGTTTAGATACAAAAAGATGTAATAGTCACCAGAACATAATGCACCTGAACATAGTTTTTTTTTTTTTTTTTTTTTGCCAAAATGAAGCCACTGTACTCACAACAGGCACTTTGTTTTTCTCTGTAGATACAGTACCAGCCTCAGTGTAGCCTCAGTGTTTCCCCAAGCAGTGTGTTCATCCAACATCAAGACTCAAGCAAGCAAGCAGGTATGAGGCAGAGTCCAAGTGAAAAATAGTTCAGCAAGAGAACCAGCGGGCAACCTGTAAAACATGACTTTTATAATAATCCTCAGCGATGATTTATCTGTTCAGTTCACTCAGAGAGAAGACAGAAAGGGGAGAATATAAAACAAGAAGGGATGTGAGCATCTTTTCAGGTCTCGAGGGTGTATGGAGGCTTGGTAATAGTTATGGAGTCTTTTCAGGGTTAGGGCAGCTCTTGTGAAGGTCAAATTTCCTGGTCTCATCTTTCTTTTGTCCTCGTCTCAGTGATAAATCATGCTAGCTCATTTTCCCATAAGCTGAGTTGAAAAAAAAACTGGCATCGTATGGAGCTGAGGAGGAAAAGAACATGGGTTTCTGCTCTGGACTTTCACACACGCTTCATTTGCAAATGATAAGTGGCAGCTTTAAGCCTGTTGTGCCTTTACCTCAACTGTATGTAGGATACACACTCTGTCACATGCACGAACACACCAACACACTCCTGTCTGACCTGTTCTAAGCTTTGGATCTACAGGGCGGCTCTCAAAATAAAATTCCTCCTGCAGATTATTTTTCTTGTGATCAGAAAATATACATGTTCTCAGTGAGAGGAATGTTCGGACGCCATGGCAACCTGGCTTTTGCTCACTTCCCCCTCTTCAGTTTCCCTCGTCCTCGGGTGTTTTGTCTCCCATGCCCTTTCTGTTTGTTCACTTTGTTTTTTTGTGATTTTACTTGTTTACTCCATTGTCAGAATCAAGTTTCTTTCTGTCTTTATAAACTGTCTGGCTGTTCTTATGACCTTCATTTGTCTTTATGGGTGATATTTTCTGCCCCCCCCCGTCCAAACTAAACTGGTGAGATGTTTTTAGTTTCTACAGGCATCCCACCCTCATTTCATCCATCCATCCATGTATTAGCATGTCTGGTTTTAGTGGCTTTCATCATTGTGGTGCTGATGCATGCAGACCCTGACAGCTCGGCTATTTTCAGCCTCTTTTCCCTCCTCGCCACCCTTTTCCCCCTTTTTCTGCTTTGGTTTTAATATGGAGGAGGTCTCTGCTCGGCTGCCTTTTATAAAGGGCAGCTGAGGGCTGGGTTGGCTGGTTTTCCCCTTCATGCCATGCTTCTCCAGCGCCTTCTCATGCTAGCTGTCCCGACCAGGGGAAGTGAAGCAGCAAAATACGAGCCATAAAAATAGGCAGAATCTTAAAGTGCAGCTCACAGAGACATACTTGAAACCCTTTCATGTCTGAGTATGTTTTCACATCTGCACTGTTGAGTGGAAGTTAACTGAGTAACCAACCCTGCTAGGATGTTTTATAAACTATCAGGGTCCACATATGTCATCAGTCATGTGGAGGATGTGTGAATCTGTTGGAACAAAATTGAGAAAATGTCATTGTGTACATCAGATAATTCATATTTAAGTGGAAGCTAACTTTATATAGGATGACTTTAATAATGAATTATAAGCATGATAGCAGAAATCTGTTTCCTCAGCAGGTGAAGTCAAGCCATCAACATTCCCTGCTCCAAACTAGTTTTATTATATATCATCCCCTAAAAATCTACTGTTGTTTGATCTCTACTTTTTAATCTGGTTAAGTCAGACTCTGCTTCATTTTCCTCTTTGGTCTGATTCGTTTGAGCAGATGTAATTGCACAGTAATTGTACTCAGGTGTGGACTTCAACAACAACTCTGACACCCATTTAGGAGAGGTCATCATATGCCCTTTCCACACTAATATAATAGATAATAATAATAATACGTAGGCTTTATATTGTGCTTTTCTAAGTACTCAGAATATAGATATTTGGCAAAACAAACAATTTTCTCTACAGTGTTTTGGTCACTGAATCAGAATTATCTTTAAGTGCCTCCCAAAGTGACAATTTTTAAAAACTCTGGGATGTGTGAATCCATATAGACATAGAGACGCAGATAAAAGTTTGGTATCACAACTGCATACATGCATGTCTATTGTTGTTTTGTGTAATAAACCTGCACCTGAAACATTAAATATAGGTCTAATGTAGGTCGTGTGTGTGTTTAAGTCAGTGTATTACTTGCAGTAGATCACAATCAGTACAGACTACCCTCCAACAACATGAACCAACACTGTCTAGTGACCTTAAGGTTAGAACTTAACTTGTCATTCCTGTTCAACTTCTTGTCAAACCAAAGCCTTTGTCTCCTATGTCCAATATGGTTCACAGAAACAGTAATTTATCTGAATTTTTTAATGGTTTGCAGTGTTTTATGTTCTAGTGTGTGGGCAGAGATATTTGTCAAAATGACAGTCACATGGACAGAAGGTCAAATGGAAAATATCCTTGTCAAAAAACATTTTCCCATCCTAAACAAACTCCGCAGTGTTTCATTTGTGGTGTAAACATCTTCTGACATAGATTCTAACCAACAACCACCTGAATCCTACAAGTTTGACTTGAATGCCTCTTATAGCCACATGCATTGCATTTTGGGATATGGCAGAGTACATACTTGCAGGGGTATTCAGATCCGGTCCTCGAGGGCTGGTATTCTGCATGTTTTAGATATTTCCCTCTTCCAGCACACCTGGTGCAATTAATGATCAGCTCATCATCGTGCTCTGCAGAAGCCTGATAACGATGTAATGGCTTCCAGGTGTGCTGGAAGAGGGACATATCTAAAACATGCGGGACACTGGCCCTTGAAGACTGGATTTGAAAAGCCCTGAGGCAATCACCTTTTCAGCTCACCAACCAATGGGCTCTATGCACAGCCCCACTACTTCCTGAACTTCAGATGGGTCCTTCATTTCCTGTCTTTCATTACTGGATACACTGATTAATCCAGGTGTGCCTAATTAATCAGTAATCACAACAAGTAGCAGGCGAACCTGGATTAATCAGTGTGTCCAATAATGAAAGACAGGAAATAAAGGACCCTCCTGAAATTCAGGAAGTAGTGGGCTGTGCATAGAGCCCGTCGGCCACGAGCTATTGTGAAGGCGCTGTGTCTGGAGTCGTCTTCAGGTTTTGTTGATCAGGTTGAGGATGCACCTGTTCCACCACAGCTGAGGGTGATCGGCCATGAGTGGGTGTGGCTATAAAGAGGCTGATACCTCACCCCTCCTCATTTGATTTCCACTTAGTCTTTGATTTTATGGGTCTGATTACTTTTTTTATCCATCCTTTTGATAGATTTAAGGGGCGGTGAGGGTTTCAACCCAAACTACCTGTTATAACCATTTTTGACCCATATTTGTGTTGTGTTTCTGTTTGTTTCCCTTGGTTCTACCCCAAGCTTTCACTTAGTGTCCAGGAAACATAACAATCTCCTATAGAAGTGTGTTCGAGTCCTGAACACAGAATCTATTTGTCTTTATTTTCTTGTTTCCACCCCATACATATCTGTCCAATGAGAGGAGAGAACATTCTCACGTGGTTTGTGTTAGATTTTTAGGGTTTCTTTTTTCTCTGGGAGGTCTTTAAACATTAGCTCTGGTTCTTGATTTGGTTCTGTTCAGGATTCTTGGAACCGGTGGCATCTAGTGAACCAGCCCACATTTCCACTAGTTTGGAAGAGACCTATTGTAGGACACATCACTGCTGGAGGGCAATGTACAAGCCTCAGTAGAAGTCTCTTTTTTCAGTATTCCTAAGTTTTTCCACCTCTGCACATTATTTTTTTTTCCTCAGACTTATTTTTGTACTCTTTTCTCTACAACCTGTAGAACATGTAATGTTCTGATGTTGTCAGGGTTCACACTTCATATCCAGGGAAAGCCTATATTTTAGTTCCATCTGGGAACCAACTTTCTGTGTTCTGACCCGATTTGTTTATGCAATGACACAAACAGAGACAAGCAGCAAAAAGTCTTGTTTCTCATTGCTGGTACCAGAGGATGTTAAATCATAACTTATTTATAGAACCAAACTTGTTAATTTTCCACCTAGTGACTAACTGACTTATCATATTATCACTACAGCTTGGTGTCAAATATCTTGACTCATTGAACCATCTCCGAATAAACCTCAACACACTGGGCTGGTACACACACACTCCCATTGGCTTAGACTGAAGCAGACGAATACACACATCCACCCAGACGTTGTGCGAGTCATAGGCCTCCCTCTGCTGCCCTTCAGTGCTTTATTTCTTTGTGTGTGCAGCACTTTATGGTCAGGTCAGCTAACGTTTGGGTAACTGTGTCGTCCAACAAAAGTGCCATTTAACCAAAGTTTGGTGATTTTTATGCTTTAAATGATGACTGATTTAGAGTCCCAGTGTGCACCCATTCAATAAGTTGCTTCTAACTGGTAATAAAAGGGATGGCTGGCCTACCCGCAGACACAGCAGCCCTTACAGGAATCCCATAATACTCTCTAGTCCCTGAGTGGCTCGTTTGTGCACTGTGTAACATTCTGGAATACCAGGCATTTTTTATGATCCAGCCTTCAGCCAGCTCCCTCTAACTTTCTCCCAGAGTCTGGAGTTATTTGTGAGGCCAAGTTGGTCTTGCTGTCAAGGCCCCCCACCTTCTGTTTAAACATCAGTTATTATATGTTCATATTATGAAGATAATGTAATGTATTTGGATTTAAGTCTTTAGGTTCTTATGAGCAACATCCTGACTTCACAATAAACCAGGAGTATCTCATGATCCTGAATTATGATCAACTTTAATGTGTCATGTCATCTACTTTTTAAACAACAAAACTTTTCTCTTAAGCTAACATTTACTTTAATGGTCCACATGTTGCTAGGCTACTGAGTTTATTTCAGTCCATTTATAGTGATATTTTAGCATCTATCTGTACTGAAATGTTTTGGTTTTAGTCTGAATTAACTTGCTGTGTTGCCACTTTTGTAGAAATGATGATAAAGAATGGACGTGAGCCTAATTTACACAGATCATGAGTTATGTTACTGTGGCAATGTTTTTGATTTCTTGTAAAACTCTCACAGGACAGGCCACCACAATATGAATGGAAGCACTGTTGTGTGTGCATGAAATTTTACAGTAGTGTTTATTTAATCTACAAATTGTCACTATGGTAATAACATCAGTACAAAACTGTGCAAAACAAATGCAGTTTCTAGTCAGATAAACAAGAACAACAAGCTGTCACATACAGCCTAAGCTGCCAGAAAATATAGAAAACTAAAATCTTCAACCAACCAAATCAACCAGTCCTCCTTCACAAGCAAAATCATGAGCCTTATAGCATAATTGCCTAGTCATATTTTTTTCAGACCAATGATGAAAACGAAGCAGCAGTGTTAGGAGAGTAAAATTTAGTAAAAAAGCCTATATGACATGTTATGAGGCCAATGAAGTCTCATGTTTATATCATTTTGTTGGAATAGTGAAACACTTAGGAATACGCAATGACAGAGCTCAAGGATTCATAAAGGAAAAACTGAAGAATTACACAATTAGAGAAGACGGAGTGAAGGAGAACCCAACCAAGTATCCCAATGAAAGCCAGTTCATCAAGTCAAATGGATCTAAATTAGCCATAGATTGTCATTTAATTCATGAACCCATAGATAAACAGAGCTGTTATGACTATGTGAGATATGTCTTAAAAATGCTTTGCCCAGACAAACATTCTGGATAAAACCGCTTAACAGAGATGGCCCAACACTGTAGAGAAAGCATTAATATCACTTCCTGAAAATGACTGAATTGTGGTCTGTTTTTGGAAGGCGAAGATGACCTCAGGAACACACAGTACTGGATGCACCTATCCTGAAATTCCAGCTTGTTATTGATGTGTAAACTGCCAAATAGCGTCTATTATAAAACCTAAATATATAATTTAAGCCATTTGTTCTAAATATGAAGCTCATTTGAGACAATATGAGTAAGTAAATTGTAGGGACAGAAAATTTTCTGGATAACGGGAACAATCACGTATATACTCAGGTCATGGCGCCCTGGTTAGGCTTTTATATACACTGTATCTGTGTGTGCTCCCTCTTTTCATGTCCTTGACAAACAGGCGTACCACATGTGGTGGTGTGTTTTGTCTGTCTGCTTAGACAAGGGTACACCAGAGCTCGATGCCCGTAGCACAGAGCGACTCTCGGCCACCCACTTGGACAAACGCTGTGTGTTTTAACTTACTGCTGTTCTTCTTTAACTTTCTGTCTAACTCCTCACCATTCTGCCTTTCTCATCCCCCTTTTTTTCCCCTCTCTCATTCTATCTGTTCCTCTGCCTCTCTTCCTCTTTCTCTCTTTAGGTGTGGACTGCAGTGAAGAATGTGGTTAAATGAGTGTTTTATCTCCCCTGCCAGCCAGCTGCATCTGCACTCCCGGTCGTGCCAAGCGTTTTTAGACACAATTGACCTTAAAAGGAAACAATAGCGGCCTATCAATTCTGCTCTGCCAGTCAAGGAATGGCTCACTCCTGCATGGGCAGGGTCCAGCTTGCGCACAACACAAGGAAGTGTTTAGAAGCTGAACTTTGAGACGGCTGGGAAGTAAGAAAGGCTCAGAAAAGACGTTCTTGTTATTTTATAGGTGTATACTGTGTGTACAGGGCTGTAGCCAGGATGTTAGAAATACCATGGGTAGTGGTCTGAATCCTTGACAACAGACGACTCTTTTAACCAGACACTTAAAAGAACGTCAAAATAGAGTGTAGTTGCATATTTTTATTATTCAGTCAAACCCAAGTCAAGTTTCAGGTCTTTTATCATCTGCTGAACTCTTCCAGCACTAAACTACTGTAAGGAATCCAAAGTATGTAGGCTACTGTATTATCACTACTCCCTTATCTATTAGCATACAGAATCAGCTTTGATTATTATTTTGGTATCATCACTTTCAACAAGCTAAAATAACACAATTAAAGCCTTCATTTAAAGTTAATGAGTGTTTTTTGCTTTGTAATATGAAGATACAGCTGCACTATACAGTATTGAAGTTCTGCTTAAGGACGAAATGGATTACTTGTATTTTTTTGTTTTGTTTTGCTTAGTTTTTTTTTTTTTTTTTTTTTTGCAGAATCATAAGCCTCTTTTACACAGCACTTCTTGTCTGGGAATATTTCACTTTTATTACAGAACAACGTCAGCGTAAACAAAATGGTGGGATCATTTGGTTCTACCTCTGTCACGGCTCTGTAACACCTCTGGAGGGAGCAACAGAGCCATGATAAAGGTGGACTCATGATTCCGGAACGTTACGTAAACAGAACACCTCTCATTCCGCAACCAAGAAAAATGAGTGCGGGTCATGTACAGTAAACAAACATATCAATGCGACCAGAAAGATGTCGAACTGGAGAGATGCCGAGATCCGTGAGCTGTTGTTACATTGGGCAGAGGACTCTATCCATGCTAACATTTGTGGAACGGTGAAAGACGGGCCAACTTTGCTTGGGGTATTTCCAACGCGCAAAATACAAGTCACACTATATGCTGCACTGCGTGACTGCCCCATTGATTCCATCACACAGGTCCACTGTGTTAAAGTCCAGCCTGTCTCACCTCTGTTACACCTTTGGCTTGGCTGTGGAAATCAATCAATGGTGGAAAAAAGGTGGGATCACCACCCCACCTTTTTTCCAGGATCTCTGTGTAAAAGTGGCTATAGAGGTGACAGACTTTTCTCCCTCATATTGCAGATTCAGTGGAAGATAAATGTAAGGAGAAAAACAAAGTAGAAAATGCCAGCCCTCACACTCGCAGTAGCATTTTTCTAGTTACCATAAAACATCCCTGTTCACATTCATTCATCAGTTCTGCCGATTCTACAGGCTATTTTTGTTTAAATTCCTGTTGTACACATTTTTCAGCAAAGTTTATTTTATCCAAGACGAGTAGATGCAAATGATTAAAAATTGTATCAATTAATGCATTTAAATCCTGTCAAATTATTTTCTAATAATGAGTCTTGATACCACAACATGACAAAAAAAAAAACTTTCTCTCCAGAAAAAAATCATAATTGAAACAGAATTCTTGAAACTGTGACAGTTGCTTTAATGGAAGTCAGAAAGAAAAATGTAATGAGTCATGATGATTAGTTTTTGATAAATAAACCAAAGGATTCATCAACTAATCGTAAAACATTTTAGAAACTTGCAGACAAATGATTCTTTCACAAAATTTCTATATTGGTGTGAATAGAGCCTTGTAATGCAGACCCTTAATGTCATTGTCTTATTTAGTTTTACCTTCAACTGGTGGATTTGACCTCCGCAGACTCACATTTTGCCCTGAGGCTCTCATTTTTGTCGCGTAAGTAAATGAAACAAAGCCAAGAATGGTGTAGTGTGACATGCTAGTTGTCATATTACTGTCGTCTAAATGAAAAATAGCCTCCCGTGTATCTGTGTGCTCGGTGTCAGCAGTGTGTGAAAGTCTCAGAGGTTGTTTGCAGAACAGGGAGGGCTGCAGGGCTGGAAGTCATTAGATATTAGGACAGGTTCTGCAGGTTCACAGTGAAATTAAAGAGCTTGATGGTTTTCCATATGACAGCTCATCAGGCTCCGAGACGAAATTGTTACTCCACCTTTGCTGCTTTGCTGGAATGCAAACAGCAGAAGAAGGAATGCTGCTTCAGTTTTCAGCAGCAGTAGCAAAAAAAAAAAAAAAAAAAAAAAAAAAGATCCATGCCCTACTTGGTTCATTTCTGGAGTTGAGTCGTGTTTTAGCTGCTTCTGTCCACTGTTTTCTGGACGTTTTCATTCTGTCTTTCTGCCTCTCTCTAGGCATCCTGTTCACTGTGTTTGATTTGGGCATTCCTTTCCTCCCCAAGCAGACAAAACAACCCCAGACCTCTCTGAACTGCAACCCCCAGTGCGCACACACACACAAGAAATCTCCCTTCTGCTAATCACTCACAGGAAATGGGCTCCCATGCAAACGAGGCCCGCCTGGCCCGTGGAACCCAGGAAAGGAGTTTTCAGGCCACGAAATGTTCTTCACTGAAGGAAATTGAACATGATCTCTCTCTCTTTCTTTCTCCTTTTCCCTGCCTTTCTTTGATTCTCCCTTGTTTCCTTTCTTGTTTTACTCGACATGGTTCCTCTGTCCTTTTCTTTTGACAGCCCTTTTTCCACGCTCCATCTGAATGCTTCTATATCGCTGTGAAATATTGCCTTTCAGAGCAGCTAATGGACACATACAGAGTTTCTCCTCCATAACACCACTGAGGACTTCAATAAGCAAAGTCCAGATTAAGTGTGAATGGACAGTGAATACAGGCAACTGAAAATGATATATTTGTAGTCAAGCTGTGCTGTTTGGTGGTGAATTGAGTCTATTTTTGCTTGGTTTTAGAGGAAAATGCACCAATTACTCATCTTTTTTTGTTTTACTTTCAGATACAAGCTTTAAATGTTGCATGTTTTACATTTTTTAACACCGAATCTAAAATATTACAACACACTAGACTGTTAAATTGCTGTCTTTTGCGATAACATTATTGCACAACTCCGGCATTACAATTCTTACTTGTGCAGCACTAATTTTTTGCACTCTGTTTTTGGGTTCTTGGTACTAATCTAATCAATGTTAGCTTATGTTTGCCCTTCCCAAACTTGGCATTGGGACCCAATTCAGTTGCAGGCCTGTTTTTATTAATTGTCAGAATAAAATGCATTCCAGTTATGTGAAATTCTTGAGTAAGAGTCAGTGTACTTAAGAATTCCATGAATTTTGACGTCACCAAAGCAATGAAAATGCAGCGGCCTCAGTCATGGAGATGTAGTGAGATGGAAGTGAAGATGCAATATGACAAAAACGATGTAAACATGACATAAAGGATTCAGTGACACAAAAGTGACATAAGGGACTAAAATGATGAAAACCAGGCAGTAAGACAAAAACAACATAAAAGACATATTTATCTTTTGGGTTTTGAGCTGAAAACATTTGGGAACCACTGGATTTTTACCTTCCTCTCATACTTTATTAAGACTATGGTTTGGTCACTTTACACTTTTACTAGACATTGACATAAGAGAGACAGGAAATGTGGTGAAGAGTAGGGAATGACCTGCAGCGAACAGTCCAACCACTTGGGAATCAAACCAGACTTCATCTCTTTCTGTATCTCTGTGACTTCACATTTACCGTATGTGTTTGGAAAGTCTAATCTGAAGTGCCGGCTTCTTATCAGCCCCTTCCATTATGTGTGTGATAAAGTGTACTCTAAGGTAAACATTACATGATTAAATGTTTATGTAGAATCAATACAGGGATTTCTGACGTGTGTAAGCCAGCAGTCTCTGCAGTTTCAGAAAACGGTCTTCACAAAATGGTTGGACTCTTACAAAACTTGCATTTATATTATTTTACTAGTGGAGTGACAGGTGTGTGCATGTGTAGAGGCTGTACTGGACAATATGGATATTAACTAAACCTTTACAAACCTTTTGCTGTGCCACTTGTTTTCTATTTTATTTCATTGAAGTAATTACTTACCTCTTAAGGCATTTTTTGCTATAATTTTGCTACAATGCCATGTCCTTCCACCATGTATTATATGGAAAATTTCTAATATTTTGTTTTTTAAAATAAAACAAGTGGCAATATATATTCAAACTGGCACTTAAAGGGTTAAAATTCTGAAAACGATTGACGTTTTGGTAGTTTTGAGCAGAGCTGAAGTATTAAAGAGATTAGTGCAGAAAAAAGTAGAAAAAAATATTGCTGTATGATGATTTTTATAGCAGTTTTGTGTTGTGGTTAACACTCTGCAAACCACGTACATGCAAAGGCAGATCCCACTGTTGAGAATTTCTACATATATGGTGTAATCTTTATACGATGCAAGTTTTCCTTATCATAGTATGTCGCCTTGCTTACAGTGCTGTAGCAGCTTGAATCACGACCTCCGTGTAGATTCTTGTTCATACACAAAAATGCACATAGACATGGACACTGACACTGAAAGATGTTCACCTTCACACTGTTCAGATTCCTCTAATAGAACACTAATGCATTTGTTGTTGCTGGAATTGAAACTGGGGCTGGATCAATGATGGGTTTTACCCCAAGAAAAAGCACCAGAAAAAGAACAGTCTATCTTTTTTTAAACACATTAGCTAGTTTCCCAAAATGTACAACACATAAGACACTAACATCAGAACCCATTGGACACCCCAAAGAAAATGGAGAAGACAAAATAAAACAAGTTAGAAATGCAAATACAACAGAGTTAAGAATGTGTTGTATAATTAAGAATATACGTAATAACTTTTCATAAGTGAAATCAGCATCATCAGCTCTAACACATGAATGATGCATTTATTCCAGGTAGATTGGAGTCATTCAGCCCGACCCTGTCCTCATACTTGGCATGAAGATAGCTAGTGGGAGCAGACATATGATTATAAGAGTAAAATCTATAAAAGGTGATGACATATTGAATATCTGACTAAACTGATTTAATAATTGCCTTGTATGTTGAAGGCCAACCTTAGATATATTTATAGTGAGTAACAGGTGATGCCTTGGTGTTCTTCTCAGGTGTTTTGTCCATGTTCTGATACTGAAACTTCTTCACTTGCCTTCTTTTCATGTATCAGGTTGCTTTTTATTTTTTATGTTTTGGAGTTATGATACTGTCCACATTATCTGTTTATGAATATAAGTCATAAGTGAATGTGTGTTAACTTTATGCAACCTCTATAGTAGTCTAATTATACACTGTTTGCCATAAAGTTGCAATAATTTTGTTTTCATACATTTTCCTCTTTTTATTCTTATTTATACACACCAGTAACCACCTTTGATTAGATGCAGTGATTACATATGCTTTATTCATCAAGAATAAATCACTTTGTCACAATCATTTCATGAGAAGAGGCAAAAATATTTTATTCCCACTTCATGGGCAACAGTGCAGTTTACACATACACTATGAAACAGAAGGTTTATTTACTGATATAGATTTTTGAAACGTGAAATTAATTACCTTTTTTTGCCTTTTGTTAATAAAAACTGAGCATGACAGATATGACCAAGACCATTACAACCTGGATCATTGTACAAAATCCGAATAAACTAGAGGAAGAATAAAACACAGTAAGATGTGATTAAATGAGCTCGGTCAAATGTGTGGAACAATGCGGAAAATTTATAAAATTAGTTATTTCTGCCAGGTTTTCCAAGTGTTTCCTGCACGTGAATGGAGACGATTATCAAGATTATGTAAAATAATCAGGATTATCTCATTTTCGATTGTGTAATAATTGTGTCAGGCCCATTCATAAGGTCTGTAGATGATGCACACACACAAAAAAATGCAAATACTCTGTTTTTCTCGGTGTAACTGAGCTGAATTCTGTCTCAGAAAAGTGCCAGCTCACACAGTCTGGTCGTGTCCTGCTGAGTAACCGAACGAATCCTGTCCAACCTGACCCGCTGCCGTGTGCGTGAGGGGAAGCGAGTGGGAGCGAGGGATGAGAAGCAGACAGCTGTTTTCAGTTGTATTCGGTTTCGGGGTTGGCTAACTGTCTGAATGAATAGCAGTGACCCCCCCCCCCCCCATAGACACACACACATACACACCCACCTCAACAACACATACAAACACAGACAAACATGTGGTCTCTGGTCACTGGGCTATTTCACATCACTCTTCGTACTAAAAACATCTCAAATCACTTTTTTTTTTAAGAGATTTGATCATAGTTAATATCTGATGGCACAGCACGCAGACAGCTGGGTTTGTACTCAGCAGATTTTATGCGTTCGGCTCAGCACAGTACGGATGTAGCGTGAGAACGTCAGATGATTCAGCAAAATCTGTATGTTGATCTTACTCTGCTGCTTTCATGAATGTAACATGATGTTGACGGATGCAGAGCAGCAGCAACAGGAGTGTCTCACTGTAACAGAAGATGTACAGGAATAAAGCGCCAAGAGTGACAAGAGCAACGAAAACACCGATGTTCTCTGTCCATCATGGGCGCTTACAGTGTCTGCTGAGCACTACCTCCCCACTTAGTTATCCCCAAGAGAGCAAAAGTCTTTCTCAACAGTTGACAGTGAGGTCGGATGTTACCTTTTTATATGGTTTTATGTTGTTTACAGCTGTTTTCCCACTTTCCTTCTCTGTTTAAAGTTCCTTTGTCGCTTGTGAGACAAATCAGTCCTCATCTTCGTACAATACACCCCCAAAAATCTCCTGTTTGTCACACTACACATTTGCTGTTGTTTAATTGTTGTAGTCAAACAGATCATTAAATTGTGACATTGTTTTGGTGTTACTGCCCTGCATGAGAGTGAATTTAATGAATGCTGTAATAGTGTCTCTTTACCGTGTTGGTCCCTGAACTCATCTCACTGCCCTACAGTTGGTGATCAGTGTTATTTGTCCATCAGAGACTACGATAACTAATGGAAATCAGTTTGTAGTTTATCTATAACACTATAGTAAGAAAGAGGCAGAGCTCCATTGTATTACGCTAAAATTCTATGAATGTTCCTGCTTTACCAACATTTGCACTAAAAGATGTTAAAACAGTAAAGTTGTACACATGGCTGGTTTAGTTGTGAAATTAAAAATGTTCATATTCAGAGTAATCGGAAATTTTATTCCATCTAAGAGCCTGCTTTATTTGGTCACATGTCAGAAGTGTCATATCACTTTTACAGGGAAACATGATCAAGAGATTTCAAATGAAATGGCAGAATGTGAATTTCCGTCACTGAATGTACTATGTCTGTGAACGCTGCGTGACTCAGGTCAGACAGCATTTCACCACCGATACCTGAAACGACTCACATGATCCTATTCAACTTCATGATATCATCTAATTGTGTTTTTGTTATTGTTTCAATTGAGAAACTTCTAGCATTCTTTATTGTCACCATCATTGAAATAAGGACTGCAAATGGCTACGAGAATCTATGGACAAAATACTAAAACCTGTAGAAGTTCCACTGTTTGGTGCTGGAAAAACTATACTTTTTTTCTTTGTTTATCGTATATTACTGTGCAGATTTTTCTTATATCATGCAGACCAGTCCTGAATACAGAACAAGTTGTAAGTCAAATTAATTTATATGTACAGTTTAGGTCTGTACATTATTGCTGTACATTATTGCCACGCACTGTAGTGTTATTGTAGCATTGTAGGCGACACGGTGGTGCAGTGGATAGCACTCGTGCCTCACAGCAAGAAGGTCCTGTGTGGGGTTTGCATGTTCTCCCTGTGTCTGCATGGCTGCTGCAGACATGCACTGATAGGTTAATCGGTTAATCTAAATTGCCCATAGGTGTGAATGTGAGAGTGATTGTTTGTCTCTATATGTCAGCCCTGAGATGAACTGGTGACATGTTCAGGGTGTACCCCGCCTTCGCCCATAAGTAGCTGAGAAGCTGAGATAGGCTGCAGCGACCTCTGTGACCCTAGTGAGGATAAAGCGGGTTCAGAAAATGAATGAATGAATGAAGTAGCACTGTTAAATACATTGAGAAAAATGGTACTTGAACTAACCTCACAGTCACCAAACTGACACCAGTTAATCTGTGGGAGTTGAGGGTGATTTGCAGCTTCATCTGGAGTGAATACTTGGCCCATGTATCCAGGAGGTCATCTAATAGATTACATGTTGTGTGTACAGTGTTTTTTTTTTTCTGTATTTGTGTGTTTTACACTACTTCTATCATGCATGTTCACAATGCAATGAAAATGGAAGTACGGCACCAGTCCAGTTCTTTGTATTCTGCTTACAGTGTACAGGAATGTTCCCCTCTCCTTCGGCCCCCCTCCTCTTCCTCATGTCTCCCCCTCCCTTCACTTCCCCTCTCATCCTTTAAATTCAGTCCAGACTCCAGTCTTAAATCTGGATTCTCTGTGCTTAACCAAACATATGGAATGCTACTGTAATGGAATGCTCCAAGTCTGGCTTGTTTTCTGTGTGTGTTTTGAAGCAGATGAGAGCTTCTGCAATGATGATGATTATGATAATGGTGCTTGTGTGTTTGTGTGTGTACCAGTGCCTCCCCAGAGAACTGAATAGAGCCTTCTGTTGTCGTGGCCAAACACTGCTTGTCTGCTCATGCATGAGTCTATTGCAAAGCCTCCGAATGCATCCCATATCTGAGCAGTTAGCTCATTCTTAGCCTGTTAGCTTGACTGTGAACCATCTCCCCCACAGTGACTGCATTGTGAGCCAGGCCGCAGACTCGACACTTTGCCAACTGCCAAACATAACGACGCTGAAAGACGTATGAGTGTGTGTCTTGATATTATGACGAGCAGAGAGTCCACTTTTATTAACCTCATGCCCTCTCTGTGTTTTTAACCACAGGATGGAGACTATGCAGGGAGGAGCCTAATGTGTCTCAGACTGAAGGATGCATGTGAAATGTAAGTTATGTCTTTTGGTAAATTTGATCTGTCCTGTGTATGTGCACATATGCAGCACATCTGCAGAAGTCATCAAATTAGTTAAATAAAGAAAGTCTTAAATCAAGCAATAAGAGGTAATATTCTTTTCTTAGTGCTCCAATAATTTATAAAATATATACAAGTTTCACTTAGCAGTTAGACTAATGTATATTTTGTCTCTGCTGGCTTCTAAGGGTTAGTAATAATTTATACACCACCTTCAAAAACAGAAGTGCTTTACAGTAAAAAACAGTGTGCACTAAAAATAAAAAAATAAAGAAACCCAAAACATTTGTAAGCCAAAAACATAAAACACAACAGGGAAAATGATGAACTAAAGTTAGGGCTTGGTGGTCAGAGGAACTGATCAGGTCAAGTCATTATATAATGAAACTAATTCAATTAACTGTGGTGTTGCTTTCTGAAAATTTTGAAAAAATACATAAATCGCAGATTTAAAAGCAGGTTTTTTCATCTGGAGACTTTTCTTGCTTTCTAAAAAATCAAAATGCAAATTGTTTGCATCTTGGAATGCAGTAAAAGTTTTACTAAAGAAAGGATAATTCTGAAGTAGGTGTTGTACTGTGTTCATGTTTCCAAAAAGTGATTAAACCCATCATTAGAAACAAAAGATAAAACTTTTTTGGCCATATCCTGTATGTTTGAATCACTTAACCCTCCAAGACCTAAACAGCTGTCAGTAACCAAAACCATATACTGATCTAAAATATTGAACAACTTTTGAAATCCTAATCCTATCAATATACGTAAATAATTCAGCTAAAATGCAATCAGTTGTGTCTGTTTTGGATGTTAAGAAACCGCCATCTTCTACAACATTGAATCACCAATAAAACCCGTGTAGATATAGTGGTCGTAGTTGTTAAGTTCAGTTAATGATATATTTTTTCAGAAAGAGTCTTTTTCTGTGGTTTCCTCTGTTTTGGTATAATAGCCTTTAAACTTCCTCTGAGCTTTTATGAACAACATGAACAGTAAGTTACATATTTAAAAATATCAGTATTTTCACTGAAAAATCCAAAGGATAATATCATTAATTGTGATAAGTCACTTAGGAAATGTTAGATGTGAAGAAAAAATAACTTGGAAGTCACCACAGTAATACTTCTAGGTCTTAAAGGGTCAAAGATATTCTAATGTAGGGCTGAAAGACTTTAAATTAGTGACTCTTTTATATTTGTAATGACAATATCTGTGTTGTACAGATGAACAACAGGAACAAAAAAAGAAAATATAAAGTTGTACTGGTCTCAGAATCACTTATTGGCCAAAATGTCATTTTACATATTGGTATCAGCCAAGAATCTTTTAATCAGTGCATTTCTAGTTGAACTGTTGGTTCCATTAATGTAGCTAGGCTAACAAATGCACTATTGTCTTGTTTAGTCTGACAGCACTAAAAGTCTTCAGACAGTCCTCTTAAACCTCCAGGACGTCCTGTAATGGATTTGATCACTGCGACTCAAGGGAGAAAAGTCACAACCACATGACTTCAGATAATGAAAACTTAAAGTGCCTCACTGAGCCGCTGACGTTCAACGGTGCAGCAGTTCTAGCTTTACACAGATAACAGCACAAATACAGCTGCAGCGGGACAAATTAGACTGAGGCTGGCCGCCGTTCTTGTGATGTTTCTGAGGTGATGAAAGCAGGAATGAAGCATTGATGTAACGTGTTTGTCTAAGCCAAGGTTTGGATCAAAGATCACACCAGGATTTGTGCAGCACCGGGTCATTGAATGGGACAGTGAACCACGTCTGTTTGATGTTTGCGTATCTGAACTCTCATGACCCATCGGTATCTTAGAAGATTAAGGAGAATTCCTGGCTTTCTGAAATCTAGACACACCCCATTGCAGCTGAGGTAGGCGTGTGTGCATCAGTTCATTCAATGTCAGCGTGAGCAATATTTCACATTCCATGCCCTTTTATTTCCTCTGGCTGCCTTCATTTCTTCCTCTTCCTCCTTTACTACTACTTCTCCCTCTCCACCTCCTCATCCTCCTCCCTCTGCCCACCTTTCCTCCCTTCCTCTCCCCCTCCTCTTAACCTCTTCCACCCCTCCATTGCTCTTTGTGAGTCTGTTTCCTGTTGGGCACAAATGCCGGCGCCATGCTTCCTTCCCTGTAGCCTGAAGTCACACAGGAGTGGCACACACATACAGTACATACACATATATGCACAGTACATATACACAGCACTGTATACATTGTGTAGCATGTGGGTCACTGGTCTCAGATGTGTTATTGTGCTCTCTGGGACAGCACCGGGTGTGTATTTGTGTTCAATCAGGCCAGGTTATTCGCCAGAGACAATATGTGTGTCACTGTCTTAATACTTTACTGTCAACTCACACCGTTTAAGGTCAGTGTGTGACCAAGGCGTGTTCTGTGCATTTACATGTGTTTATTATTCCGGATGCTAGTTCACATCCTGCTCGAGCTGAATTCATCGTAAATAGTCTGGAACCAAGAGAGACCATGAAAACCGACAGTGAAACAGGAAAAGGAGCTTCTCTCCTGAGTGTCCTGCCAAGGTCTACTTAGAGATATGTCTTTTTCAATATCATGATATGAAGAATGTCAGGAATTAATCTGTGTTAAAAGCTCAGATATGCAGAATTTAATAATAATTTTCAGACATTCAGTTGTAATTTGTTTTTCAAATGCTAATAGGATTCCTGTTAGGGCCTTGAAGGCTGTTAAAATTTTTAAAAAGCCCTGTTTAGTGCTGCATGACTAAACACTTTTGTTTAGTTTTGTAGCATTAAAGACATGTGGGTCAGAATTTTGTGTTGCTTCAGTGAAGAGTCGAGGACACACTGTTCCATACTTCTTTTTAGTATTTATGGTCAATAGAAAATGGTTTGTGCGCATAAAATATGTATACCATGTGTTTTCAGTAAAAAAAATAGCAGAAGTTATGTGTTATTTTCACCGTAGACAGATTCATATGAACATATGTTGATAGATTATTAGAGACTGGTATTAGTCAGGGTTTAGTCAGGAAAGAAAACTATATTGGTAATTTTAATGGGGTTAATGTCACTATGTCAGCCTCTTTAATTATGCAATATCTAAAGGCTGCAATCTAATTAAATAAAAAAAATGTGCAAGTGTAAACTTGACAGCCAATTCTGTTTGTGTTCAGTCTCCTCATTATTTACACCCATAATAAAGCCATGAGTAGTCAGTCTGTGTTTATGCAGTGAAACTTCTGCAGTATGTGGTCACATGACTGTCTGAGATGCAGTTAATAGGTGGAAACGAGCAGTTGAACTGAAAACGCAACCTGATCTGAACTCGGTCTCCATGACTTGATTACCCGAATGACCACAAAATGCGTAACACAGGATAAAGTTAACAAATTGAACACGTTTAGTGCCAACAGACTCTAAAGCAGGGGCGTTGAACATATGGCCCACGGGCCACAACCGGCCCGCCAAAGGGTCCAATTCAGCCCACGGGATGAATTTGTCAAGTGCAAAAATTAAACAGAAGATGTTAACAATCAAGGGTGTCTCTGAATCTTGACAAGATGTTTTGATCGTAAAGTTAAATGCTATACAGTATTTTTCAGTTCTAGATGCCTGTTAGGCTACTGTCTTTCATGCCTTTGTAGATCCATGGTGATCTGAAAGCGTGATATTGTTAACATTGCACTCATTTGTCTTAATAAATTTAAGGTTGTTCAGGTTATTCACATTTTTTTGTCAAAGGATAGATTGGAATTGTGAACATTTTCATAATGTAATTTTACTTTTTTGCACAGACTGAGCATCATTATTTAGAATGCAATTTTAACAATATTATGCCTCAACTTATCATTTATACATGTGCATTACCACTTACAGATCAGTGGATCTACAAATGTAAAAAAAATTTAGTACCAGGCATAATATTGTTAGAAATTTGGAAATTGGAGTTTGGAACTAAAATGACTTATCTACAGTGTAATTTTTGCACTTGGCAAATTCATCCCTGGGCCAGATTGGAACCTTCGATGGGCCCATTTTGGCCTGCGGGCCATATTTTTGACACCCCTGTTTTATCAGATTATATATCATGATAAACATTATGCAGTATGGTCATATTTTGTGCTGTATCACCCAGCATGCTCTGCTCTAATACACAGCTCCATCATTTCACCTCTCTCCTCCTCCTCCTCCTCCTCCATCACATAGCCGGTTGCTGCATTCCTGCTGCAGTAATCCACTCTGGCAGGTACCTGCTCTGCATTCCGTAGAGTCACTCCCCTCCTCGGCTCTGTTTTTCTCTGTACTCACTCTTTCTGTCTCTTTCTTTGCTTACCTGGCATTATTACGCATATATTGTGCTGCTTTGCTGCTTCCTCTCCTCCCCTCACACTCTCTCCTTTCGTCATCTGTGGTCTCCATTCAGCCGCAGCGGGCAGCTAATGCCAAGGCTCAGGCTGATGAAGCGCTGCCAAGGCTCCGCCGGCTGAGTTTTGTGTGTGTGTATATGTGTGTGTTCGCTCTGTTTGGGATGGGAAAGCAGTAGTGAATGAGCAGGATCTCAAGCAGCCGGACAGAAGGCTGAAGGGCTGTATGTTAAGAGCTATTGACGCGCTGTGAATCGACAGGCATTTGGGGGAAGCTGCCCACTTAAATGCCCCATCATCCATCATCACCAGAGAGTTTGATGATCAGCTGTCATCTCCTCTTTCTCATAGACAGCAGGAGGAGAAGGAATAAAAAAAGGAGACAGTAGGATGCAGCAGCAGAAAGAGCGGTGGGGTGGTGTTTCGAGGTCACATGACAGGGGGGATAGCTGTGACAGAGAATGATGGGAAGTATGAGACAAATGGAAGACATGAGGACAGAACAGAATGAGCAGTAGTAAGTCGATGCTGCTGTCCTTGACCCTTTTCTTAGAGGATAAAACATAAATTTGTTAACATTCCAGTGCTGGCCTCATCCCAATCAATCACATGATGTGAATGCAAAGTCATTCATAATTGGTCACACTATTTTTTGTTCAGTTCAGTGCTACATTTGAACACTGTTTTCCTGGTATTTTCACTTAGTTCTGTACCTTTTTGCCCCAGACTTGTGTGTGATTTACAGTTCCCTCACATTCCTCATCTTATCCCATCTGGGACGAGCATCTAAAGAACGGATGTGAGGTAGCGTTTTCTCCATAAATCTCACCTCACTACTCTGATAAGCCTGTAAATGCATTTTTTCGCTCCATGGCACCTGGTGTAGGCTTACATTTTCACTTTTGGCTGGTGGTTCAGCACACGATGTCTTCTATACTCTAAATGTTCTGTACTGTAATGTTTCTGTACCTGATCAAGATGAAACATGTTTGGTAAATGTTTGTTCAATGAGTTTTACGATCAATTGTAAAATGATTAGATTAGATTAGATTAGATTAGATTAGATTAGATTAGATTAGATTAGATTAGATTAGATTAGATAGGACTTTACTGATCCTTTGGACAGAGCCCTCAGGAAATTGAGGTTCCAAAAGCAGCACAACACCGAATATACACACAAGAAATACCACAAAAAAAGCTATACAATAACTATAAAAAACAGTTGTGAAAAAATGCAATTGCACATTGGGAAGTACTAGTAGAAACAAGTGGCAAAGTAGTAGTAGTATTAATAATAATAATAACAAGTGGTGTCAGGCACAACAAACCCTGCCCCTCGCACGTATTTCGCCCATTATAAGTAAATAGGAAGATTTTTAAAAATCATAAAAGAAATGTGAACTTTGACCTACCTTTCCCATAATGTAATGACATCTATTCTGGGTCACTGCAATCTATAAACCCAGTTTGGTATGAATTCAACCAATAGTTTTGCTGCTAGAGTGTTAACCATCGAACAAATAAACCAAACCAAAAACAATACACCTTACCTCCCCTTTGGGAGGTGGGGTAATAATAATAATAATGATAATAATAAGTAGTATAAGTATTATGTTGTAATATGATATTGTAGTGTGCACAATATGTATAGTTTAATGAGAATGCTGAAAGCTTATACTTCCATTTTGTAATGCTATTTGCCAGAGAGGTGTCAAATTCAACAAGTGATAAATTAGTTAATTATTAGTTGTTGTTTTTTTCTAGATAATATTTTTCTTCTGTTCTGTCTGGGTACCCTGCCTTCCTTGAACTGTCCAAAGACATGCACCTTTATAGGTTAAATGTTCACTCTAGATCACTTGTAGGTGTAAATGTTACAGTGAATGGTTGTTCATTTGTATATGTCAGCCCTGTGATGAACTGGTGACGTGTCCAGGGTGTATCCGACCTTCAACTCATCGTAGTCAGGATAGGCTCCAGCACCCCTGAGACCCTCACAAGGACTTGAGAAAATGGATAAATGGATTGTTTTTTCTTCCTACAAAATCATCCCTTTTTTCTTTGAGATATATTAAGATGTTGTGTAGACTGAGATATATCTTTGTCCACTCCACAACACAAAAATGATTACAAACTGGTACAAATGCTTGGATAAAGCATTGTTTCTGTTGGACTTAAAACTGCAGACATTGTGGATAATACTAGATGTAGCAGAACCAGAAGCCTTATTCTGTCATGAAGTTGAGCAGCGATGATAAATTAATTTACAAACTTAAGTTACCTTAAGTGTTGGTTCTGGTTGTTGAAGTGTATTCTTTACATGATGTGGATTCGTCCAAAACGCCGGTCTGGTCCGGACCGTCTCCCAAAGGTATCCATGCTGACCTCGATCTACTGCAGGTCATACACTGATTTATACATGTGGATTTGATGGTTCAAGTGCAGCTTCATTACACAGAGTAGTAGTAGACATGAGCAAAATGAGGTGTGATGCCTTTTCCTTGTCCACATGGATACACACAAACCAGAATTTAAAAAAAAAAAATCATTACTTCATTTTTTTCTGCTTTATTAGTGTATTCTATTCATATTATTTATAGCTTTTATCTCTTCACACTTACTTTACTTTTTTTTGTTGTTGCTTTTTTGCCAGTATTTTTTCAAGAGTGTTTTGTATGCAACTGAGCTATTATGACCAAGTAGTTTCCCTTGTGAATCAATAAAGTTTGTCAAAGTGTAAGAAGGTGTTTTTAGATTTTTTTTTGTTGTTTTTGTGACCTAACACGCTGTTGTTTAGTAACATATTTGCAATTGTGTGGACAGGGCATAAGACTTTCTGATTTCCATCTATCATATGACAAATTTTCAGCCTGTATTCAGGTAACTTTATATGTAACTTGCACTGAGTTCAGCATCAACATGCACTTTTAGGTTATCTGCAAACTCAGACACACAAGTAAACTTCTTTGATTGACAGTAAATGACTAAAAGACAATATTATCTGACTGCCTTTATGTTTTTAACCTCTTTTCATTCTCTTTTAACCTTTGTGCTCTGCCTCTCTTCATTCCCCATCTGCCTGACTCATACTTACTCACACAGACTGTGAGTTTCCCCGCGTCGACTCCAACAAGTGTCATCTTGTTGTGATGTTGTCATGTTCTCTTATCAGCGTGAAATGGCGACACGCGCACATTCTTCTCTTGGCACACAGTTCCTCATGTCTGTGTGTGTGTTTGTGTGTGTGTTCTCCCATTGAGTCATATAAGGATTTTAGCTGACGCCTGCTGAGAGCTCACAGTGCTTGAACAGCTGTTACACGCAGCCTTAAATAGGTAGCTAGTGTTGATCCCGGCAGGAAATACAGTATCAATGGATGATCAGACCAGTTCCTGGTGTTGGATTGACGGAACAAAAGGAGCTGCTTTATTTGTCTTTGAATGGAAATAATGAGGAAAAACTGTGACATCACATGTAGGGAAAATTAAGATAGGGTTTTTCATCCCTTCACCCTCCTGTACAGGGTTCCCACAGGGTCTTGAAAAGTCTTAAAAGTCTTGAATTTACAAATCTGCATTTAATATCTTAAAATAGTCTTTAATAGGTATTAAATTTGATATGATAGGTCTTTAATTATGTTGCCATAAACTTGTTCACTGTTCTTTGTTTAAATGTCCAAGCTGCAAAGACAGTAATGTTTGTCTACTCAGTTTCACCTGTTCCAACGTGACAATTTATACTGAAAATAGGAACCAAACATCACTAACTTTGCAGCCCTGATGAGAAGTGACTCAGAATCAAGACATTGGAGTGAATAAATACAGTCAGCCAAAATAATGTATACATACATCAGGAAAAGAAAAACTTACATAAATATTTCATTACCAAATTTATTCAGACATCACAAGATTAATACAAGTTACCTTTGGCCTCTACAATTACAAGAGGTGCTCAAAGTGGTGGCCATTGGCTTCCAGACATTTATGTGTACGGCGAACTTCACAAATCCATGAAATTATCAGATGTGTAGGAGGTTCTGAACCAAACTCACGCCTCCATTGTCTTTGGACTTCAACACCATTCTCAAATTTGAAGTACCACTTGAAAATGATCTTACGTTCCTCAATCGACAACCATGCTGCTGCCATGTTGTAGACATCACTTATTGATGCTACATTCATGAGGGTAATGCCATCTGTTGGGAAAACATCGTACAACAGTACACAGTGTTATTGTAATTTGATCAAACTTCGAAAGAGGTATCTATATGTGTAGAAGTACTTATACAAATGAAATGTTTGTGCAAGTTTTTCTTTTCCTGATGTGTGTATACATTATTTTGGCTGACTCTGTACGTGTTTCCAAATTCAAGGAGACATACATTTTTGCCAGTATGGCTGTGAAATGTAGCCTTTAGGAACCTGTAGGAACCCTGCTTTTATATATGCCTACAGTAGCTTTTTTTCTTCCTTATCTCTCTATTGAAGGCGTATTATCTTCTCGTCCCTGTATGTCTCTGTCTTTTACTCTACTTTTATCTATTCTTGCCTCTTTATAATGTCACAGTGGTTGGACAGTTGTGTCTCCTTTGGAGTCTTCCTGTCTATCACTTCACAGCTGGGACTTCCCATGGTTTCACTCTGCAAAATAGCACATGCTCATTATAGTTTTGACCTTTTCATTAGTTTGTATTTTTATTCAGCTGTTTTGCTTTTGATTTCCTGTTAGTTTTAGCTTTTGTTACTAATGGATAAGGGTTTGTGTTTTGAGGAATTTACTACTTTTCATTTAGATTTCATTGAGTTTTAATGTTAAGGCCCGTATACAGTCATAAGTGACGCACAAAGTGACTTACTCATAATTCACTGAAAAACTATTTATACTAGTATTATGCAGGAAGTTCAGTCAAAGGTCTGAATATATTCACAGCAACTGATTCTTCAGAAATACTGAATAAATCCAACATGATTATCTAATCTCAAAACAATTCCACCTTTGTTTTTGCAATTTATCTGATATCTGTACAACACAATGTGATGGTTGACGGCTTTTGTCAGAAAAAATGTTGGTCATCCTTGCCTTTTATCATCAAAATCTTAATTTGTCACATGACATTTCAGAGGGATCAAAACATTGTGCCCTCAAAAAATTATTACAGCACTCAGAATTGTTCTACTTAGCTACACTCACATTTTAATGACCGGTTTATTAGTGTAACAACAGTATTTTACACAGAGCCTTGCACTAGAGGTTTGTAGCATTAATGTTGTTAACACATCACAGGGCTAGTGAAGTGGAATATTTGGCTTCATTTATAGTGATTCCTCAGTGTCTGTCCACACTAAAGTATTCAGTCTGCATTAACTTGCAGGGTTTATGTAACATGTTGTTTAACAGCTGATGAAGAAATGATGATGAATTACTGTAAGTCCATCAGCTGCAGGTCCAGCTTCTGAACTCTGAACTACAGCAAGTGTGCGACTTGTATCAATGCTTTAGAGATACAGATTGAAAAAGTTTTGATCCATTATAAAACTATGTCAAATAAGGCCACGGCAGTTTAGGTAATGAATGGAAACACTGTAGCTGTATGTACAGGAAAATGTGGATAAAACCTCCAGACCAAAATGAAGCAAAAATGTCGAGTCTTGATTCAACATAACATCAAAAAGCCAAGACACACAGCCTAAGCCTACAGAAATCAGAGAAAAGTAAACAAAAGCTCACAGTGTCCTTGTAATGTCTATATCATTTTATAAGATGTGAGAAAATTGTGATTCAGATTGGAGTGGATCGTGATTTTACCTCAAAAGATCATCATGTGATGTATTTGACAAAGCCAATAGTTACACAAAATATTTGCGCAAAAAGATCTTTACACACACAGTTTTTCAGGTATTATGAGGACATCCTTGATTTACAGAAACTGAAAAGGTTTGGAGGAAATAACATCAAATGGGTTGCTGCTGTTTCTGGCTCATATTGTGCAAGGCCAATGTACTCTGGTACATCGTGAACCATTAGGATTTTTTTTGTTTGATTTTTGGGTTTTTGGGACTGTTGATCTTATTTAAGTTAACAAAATCTCTTTTTCACAACTAGTTTTGGCATTTGTCTGAATTATTAACCTGTGAGTACACTGTTTATCCTAACAGCCTGAGGGTACTTTTCAGATTTATAGCCCTGACAGATTTTTATTATTGTGGTTTCTTGTGTGTACATGGTTGGTAATGTATCAGCCTTACTCGGATTACAGCGTATTTTATGTTTGCACAATAATTTCCTGACTAATATACATTAACAATTAAGCATGAAGGGTTTACCTTTAGTTCATATACTATTACTGTACAAATCAGGCCATCATTTTTTTACACAACTACCGTCCATTTTTGCAATTTTTGAATATCCTGTGTGTGTTTGTAATTCCCAGCAACAGAAATCCAGTCTCATTTCCACATCCAAACCAGTCTGATGCAGTTCAGCTCAGTTCAGGTTGACTTAGCTTCAGTACAAAACAACACATTTGTCTCTGTTAATCAGCGCATTGCTTCTGTTTCCCCCCTGGTGTCTCATGAGGAGCATTTTGCATGTTTTCAGTGTCAGCGACCTCTGACCCCTAACACAGAAGGGCAGCAGGCAGAGGACATGCCAGAGTAACAGTTGGGAAATATTTCATGGAAGCCTGATGGCAAGTCACATGGGACATAAATTTACAACTTAACATCAGCAACAAGAGTATTGCTAAACTTCTGTTTGTTAGTGTTTATTCACCAACATATTGAGTCACATATTTATTCATCTGTCTTGAGTACACTGGTTGCTAAATAGTTAAACACAAATGATGAGATGGTTTAATTCTTGCTGTAATGTTGTGTTGCATGATATGTCTCAATTTTTGCAGACTGTTGATTTTATTTAACCCATATGATAAGACAAGATATACTTTATTGATCCCCCAAGGAGGAAATTCAAGTGTGTAAAGACCCAAACAACTGCCACTGACCAAAAGCATCTACAGATCTCAACTTTTTAGTACCTGTTCCACTAATCGTACCAATACATGTAAATAAATAGTGTAAAATGCAGTTTGTCATCTTTTCATGGTCATCAGATATGACCCATTCAGACGTTCAGAGGCTCCGTAGTTACCGTGGAAACACTTATATCTTCTACAACATTGTTTCACCAGTAAAATCCATAGAGTTTGACACATGACAGCGGATGGAGACATTTGGTTTATGCTCAGCTAATGGTATATTTTGCTGAAAAAGTCACTTTTTTCTTCAGTTTTCTCTTTCTCATATAATAACCTTTGGATTTACTCTGAACTTTTATGAGCATCTACATGATCAGTGAATTGAATAAAGGAAAATTTATGATCTTAACTGAAAAAGACATAAAATACAGAGGATAGTATTATAATAAATTATGATAAATCACCTAAGAAAGGTTAAAATCATGAGAAAAATTTATTTGGGAACTGCTACAAGAGTAGTTAATGAAAAGTTAATGAAATATCTTTTTATTAAAGATATTATTATCCTAACTGTCTAAGTTAAAAAAAAAATCTGCGTTCTGATTAGATTTAAATCTCTCCAGACCTCCGTGGGTACAGATCTGCTTGAGGACTATCCAGCGACTGACTGGCTAGTATTTTCGGATGCTGCCGTTTTAAATAAAGCATCTAATATTCTTCCCCCTGCTCTGCTTCTCGGTCACAGCAACAGCAACGAGTGCATGTAATCCTGCGTCTACATGCTCTAATTTACTGTTATCCCATCAGCATCGGGTCCAGAGCTGACTTAAAGGGGCTTTAGGACTGAATCAACCACTTCAGAGTCACATTCTCAATCAGGTCAGCAATGCAGCCAAAAATTTCCAGGGGTGTGTTATTAAGATCTGTCATACTGTTACATTAAAGCTGACAGGTTAGGCACCGCTTAGTCCCCTGCCTTTTCTCTCTCGCCCTCCTTTCCACTTCTTTCTGGCGTTTCACATCCCCCTTCACCATATTTTCTGCTCTCGTCTCCTTATCACACACTCAAACAAGCAGAGCGCTGGTTTTAAGCCCCAGCAACAAGACGTTTGATGTAGATGGACAAGAGAGGGGAGGGGAGACCTAGAAAAGGCTCTGGGTTACTGAGCTAAGACTAGAGAAAGGATTCAGGTTTAAGCCTTAAGCCAAGCTTTGAACTAACACTGTACATGATCTTCCTATAAAACGTTGATAACCTTTGACTCCAAATGGTTTCATTTAACCCCTGAAAAAACAGTGTTACGTCTGATTTTTTTTCTCTTTAATTGTGCTAACAGTGATGCAGTAACCGTAAATGACACACTATCATCTGCATTATGCATAATGTAAAGAAAATAAGATGGGTTTTAGCTGTCACTATCCTGATTTTTTGAAGCCACAAGTGATCACATTTGGACACTTGCTATGCTAACACTATTGATAACTTTACTTTCTTAAAACACAGACTGCCCTTATATCTTAGAATTGCTGTTTTATGTTGGATTCATACTAACTTGTCCACTGAAGACTTAGGAGATTGCTTCTGTTTTGCACAGTTGCAACATTAGGTTTGTTGCCACTGTAGAGGAAGCAGCAGGTAGGCGGTGAAGAGCTCAGTAGATGTAAAATTCAACCCAAGTCCACATTGTAATCAGAGTACAGACCAACCATGACAGCTGTTAGTTTAGAAATGAAGTTGCTTAATATCAGGTGGATATAGAATGTAGAATGAAGTGTATTCTGTATGCCAGAAAATGGTGCCCACTCTTTTCGCAAAGCCGCTCATTGGTGTTTGAGTTTGGTTTCCATATTACTTTTCACATGTAAACTAGTGTCGCAGTGTGTGCACATGTATGTATGTGTGCACACGCCATCCTTCTTTCCTTCCTGCCTTCCGTTTAAGACCAATCCGCTTGTTAATCCATGATGTCATCTCCTGTTTCCGGGTTCACTTCTATTCATCACAGGACCCTGAACTGACTTTTACACACGAATTATGTCAGATTTAATAAAAAGATCAGTGCTCAAACCATACAGTATTGTGACATCATCTTTAAAATCTATTTTTTGGGCATTTAGAGGACTTTAAATTTACTTTAAAATTACTCAATGACCATCATGACTCCTAAGATAATCAAAATACACTAAACCAGAATGTTTTTTGGAAAAAAAAATTTACATTTCTAAGGGAAGTTGAATTTTTTTGAACGTGAATTCGTTAAAGCCAGGAAGTGTAGTGGCTGGCAAGTGATATTACACTTTATAATACTTCCACACTAGCTTCAGTTTCACATCATGGCTGTTGCCACTCAGGAATATTTCAGCACAGACTGATATTTCCCTGACAGGGAGACAGCATCTGCTTTGCCGTTATAGTGGTATTGTGGTTAACTTCCATGTCCTCACCCATAAACAAATCTATTTTTCGACCGAAGAGGACGTTTTGTTTACCCACTATTTCACCACATTTCAATACTTATACTGTAACTGCTCATTTCTTCCAGGATTTTTAGGAAAAATACAAAGCGAGTAGGTATTCCCATCCCATTTCGGCTCACTTTAACGAACCAGCGACATGACCTCAGTTCCTTATCCGTTTTTCTGCTGAAATGCAACACTGCCTTTCATTTCTTTACAGTTTTTCCAGAAGCAAAACTGAAAGGGTGAAAGAAACGAGGGGGGAAAAAAGTTACATGACAGCACAGGAAACGACAACCCGAACATTATGGGATGCCGGTTTTCTCTTTCTTGGAAAAAGGGAAAAATGCAGGCCAAGCATCAGGTCTCCACCATCTTGTGGCTTCCAGTGCTGCGCCAGCATCCATCCACCGCTGTCGTCCCCCCTCATAGACACACTGTATCTGTCACACTTTCATATGAGCAAACAGGCTCTAACCCCCTACATGAAGATGCGGTCGAGCATTTTGATTGGACTCGGGCCCTTTATTAACAACCGTTTATGAGGCAGAAGAGCTTCATACCCATAAGTTCCAACCCAACGTCAAGTGCAAGAGAGTGGGATTTTTTTTCTTCTTTTTCCTTCTCCTTCCTTCTCTTTTTCATGGTGAGAACAGAATGTACTGAGTGCAACAGGCAGGCAGGAAGAGAGTGGCTAAAGCCCTAATGATATGGTGTATGATTGTAACCTTGGTGTGTGTGTTTGAGGGAGAGCGAGCAGACTGGATGGACGTCTTCTCCAAACTCTGACTTCAATTCCTTCTGGTCTGAGACAAAGCGAAGCTCCTCTGGGTTTCTCTTCTTTTGTCCCTTCCCTTCCCCCCTTTATGCCGACTACGCATCAATATCTGTCTCCCTCTGCATCTTTATCTGTCGGTAGCAGATTCCTTCATGTTAATATACTTCAGTGTGCTTTTTTGAAGTATTACAAAAGAACAATTCAATTGAAACTGCAAAACTTGAGAAAACAATGCAAGGAGGCAAAATTTTATGCAAAACAGTGCATTTTTTTAAAAGATGGAAGCACACTGCAGAAAAAACAAAGCCAACAACCAACCATTAAAGTGAATGAATCAATTTTTTTTTCCCTCACTCAGTGTAAAGGTCTCAGGACAGACGGTGTTGTGTATTGTAAAGAGGTGGTGAAGAGGAGGAGAATCTGATGTGTGTAATACTGGACTATATAAATAAAACTGAACTGAACGAAAAATAAAACATCACAAAATGGTAAAACAAATATTTGTTGTAAAAGAAACAATACATTGAGTTAAAAATCTAAAATAGTAATGTCCTAGAATAAACAATTAAGAATAAAAGTGAATGAATCAAGGATAAAACATGAAATAAATAAAAACGAGACAAATAAAAATGATTCTAAAACAAAAAAAAGCTAAATAATACAAAAGAAAACAAGACAGCAATCATAAGATAAGAAATTAGGAAATAAAAATGAATAAATAGGAAATGAAATAAAACTAAAATCATGTAGTATAATTTTAAAATAGCTTAACTGTGCTATTGATACAGGTAAAAAGAAATTTGACAATGGTAAAATCTAGTGACTTGGAGTACACTAAAAACACTAAAGACATTTCTACCCATTCCAAATTCCTGGAGACCTGATGAAAACCACCTTATTTTCACAAAAAAAAAGCATTTGTGCGAGTGTGCACGGGAGATGGATACACAAGCTTTCAGAATAGATTATAATAGAGTGAACATTTAAGTCCCATCACTAACCAACTGCTTCCACCTCTAAAGAAGAAGTAGAAGTTGTTTTATAATGGAAACAACAAATTAACACCACAGTCTACCAAACTGTCACTGTGTTTCTCTATATATTGTTTTTGTGACAAAAAGTTTGGTCTCAGTTTATCTTCACATGTATATTGAAAAATGCTTGTAGTGTTTCAACCTTCACTGGATATTTTTTTTTTTTTTTTTAGTAAAAAAGGACCTTGAGAAATTGGTCTTTAACTCCCTCAGATATGTTTAGCAGATTATCCACAGCTGGGACTGTTAGTCTTTATGAGACCAGTTTAACACATTAACCTGCACCACCTACAATCTTTGCTTGTAGATGAAGTGTAGACCGTAATTTTTTTCCCCTTTTTTTCCCACGAAAACGTACTTTCTTTCTCCACCCATCAACTGGTTTACTAAAACAAAAGTTAATGGACTTTATTTATTTTTAGTGTTGATTCCAATTATCTGTACTCAGCCCTACTGATATTTTGGACCCATATACTATTACATTTACAGAAAAAGGGAACATTTTTGGTTGTCAAATTCTATAATACAAAACTACATTAAAATGCCTTCAAACTGAGAGTCACAATAAAGAACTTAAAATCCAACAATATTTTAGTAATGTTGTAAATAGAAACAGTAAATAGAGCTTAACAGGTAGTGGATTTTAAAGGCTGAGTTAATAACTGTACTTTATTAAAAATAAATTAGTAGGTAACGAATTATACAATAGATCTGGAACTGAACATTAAACTTGATCTAACCCTCAGTGTCAGTAGTGATTAGCGAACAGCTGGTGTCTGAGCCAAATTCTGCCAGTTCCAATTATACATGCTGATTAATCTGCCAAAAAATGAATAACTGGTCTGTCTCTAAGTATAAATAAGGTAGTAAATAAATAATGGCATTTTTATATTTCAGTACTGAAAGGTAGATGAGACATAAAAAAATTACGTAATTATAATGCCTAAACCATTTGTGATATTCACAAAATTCAAATGGCATCAGAAAGCTGAAATCCTAAGCTTCCCGACACTAAATTACACTTTACGGCAGCAATGTGGAACTCTATTGCAAGTAGAAAGGAACTGTTTCAGAGACTTCCACACAGACAAGAAAAGCACCTGGAAATTTAAAAAAAATAATAATAAAAAATGAAGCCATAATATGGGCACTCAATGTTCAAGACCAAAAAGCATGTTTCAGCAGATGTTAAATAGTTGAAAATTAATTTTTGCAACCTTAAAAAGTTTCGTTATTGACATTTACAATTGTTTCTGATAATAAATATGCAAAAAATTTGAAGTCCATTTTTTCTTTCTTACTAAAACACACTGTTTTAAGCCTTTATTATTCATAATGTTGTTAATTAATGGCAAGGTATTGAAAGTTAAGTTCTCCTGAAAACAAAGGTGCAAAAGAATTGGCAAAAAATACATTGTCTAACACTTTTATTGCAAAGAAAACATGAAGACACCTAGGCAGCCTGTCATAATGGTAGTCTTCAAAGGCTTAAGTTACTTCATTCATCAGATATTGACCAAAAATGAATATACAGATCATTGTAACAATAATAATGTCGCTGCTTGATAATCTGTACACCTTTGGTTCAGGCAGAATTTGTTAGTGACATTTATTAACCTGAAGCTCATCCAGACAGCAGGGGAATCTGTGCTCTAAATTGTCCTGATCCAAGTGTTTAAATCAGTCTACAGTACACATTGTTATGCTCTCACTGGGTCTTTGACAACGGCCTGGTTACTGATGGGCTTTTTTCAGGGAGTGGGCCTTGGAGACCCTGTCAGTGTCCTGGTTAAGAGCAGGCAAGGCAAAGCGAGGGACTGTCAGTGGCCTGGTTAGTCTGTCACTAGGAATACGTCTACATTAAAGGGGTCAGTTTCCCTGCTTCACAGCTTCTACCCCCCTGCAGGTTTTTTGTCATTGTCAAAGCACAGAAGTAGGGAATGAAAATTAATGTAGAATTTGAGCAGCAACCTCCTACTGCGCTACTTCCTGTGTCCTTTCCACCTTGTCCATCAAACGTACCTAAATAGCATGATGACTGAAAAATCACAGACTTTATTGATATCCACCAAAGACAGATCCATTTTAAAATTTGACATACATTTTACACTCCTTACAGACTAAACAAGCTTAATGGTGGGGTTTCTGGCATGTATCAAAGGTGTAAAATATCTGCTGGCACTTTTCTACACGTTATGGGATTATCCAGTGCTAGAAGACTTTTGGAAATTTGTTATCATGACAATTTATGAAATTTCAAAAATTCATATTGACTGTCACCCTAAAATTTTGATATTCATAGTATTAGCTCCTTGAACATGACGCATTATAGGAAGTATTTTATGTCACTTGCACTGCAGCAAAAAAAGTGAATTCTTAACAAATGGAAATCTGAGGAATCCCCCAACAAGAAAATACTAGATAAATGATAAAATACTCTTTTCTGTTTGGGGAAAACCTATAAACTTTGAGCTCCCTTTTTGAACTCCCTACCATTAATGGGCTGTAATGATCAACCCCATGCTTAACTTCAGACAGAATTACTTTATATTATTTCTTCTCAAGTGTATCCACATTGATTTATTTAATTTATTGTTGTGTTATTGTATTTTGTATTGTATGGTCCTGAATGATTTGATTGGTGACCACACAGAACAGGGCCTGGGGGTGGGTGGGTGTGGCGCAATTGCAATGGGTGAAAGGGTTATTTTCATTTTTTATGGAATGTACCTCTTCCGTGCATATTATGGTTGCATACTGTGTGTAGACATTCCTAATAAACATGCCCTAAATAGCTCTGCTTAACCTTAACCATCTCCCATATGGGCTCACAGGTGTACAGGCACATCACAGTCACGGCATAGTCTAATTGCAGATTCCCGAAACTCTGTAAACTTCTTCCTCCATCACTTCGTTTCCTTTTCTCCTCCACCATCCTGCTAACTCCCTCCTGTCTCGTCCTGAATGTGGCTAATGAGACCCCGGTCCTGTGTTAAGTGAATCAGGTATGTTGATTGGTTTGGCAGAGGACGGGCCTTTGCCAGAGACGCTTTGCACGCACAGCCACCCCTTTTAAAAGCGCCCACTTGGCCGGGCTGGTGTGCGTGTCTGAGAGAGAGAGATGGAGGGAGGGGGTGGGGGGGTGAGAGAGGGAGGCAGGGAGCTGGCAAAGAAATAAAGGGAGAATGAGAGGAGGCTGCCAGGAGTAGCTGGACCTAGCAATATTAACCAGGACAAGGCTGAATTCCAAACATAAGAACACAAAATGCAGTAATAGTCATCCATACAGTCAGAAATATATACTTGAGACAGAACCTATGTTTATTAATTGTCATTAGATACCACCAAAATCTAGTTTTGGTGTCCAGATGTACCCCTTTTTCCACCCAGGCAGATTCAGGCCTGGTATGTAGTTTAGAAGAGTGATATTTTGCTTTTTTAAATGGAATTATGCATTTTAAAACATTTCCCTTTGGTCTACATAAACTGTAAATGCTATGCTTGGGTCTGAATTTTTCATTACTTAAACTTCACAGGTCCATCTTCAACCCTATTTCTGAGTAATGACACCAGAAAGGTCGTTTTGAACGCTGGCCCTTTAAATGCAAGTTAGCCACTTCATGCCCTACCCCCTCCAGATTGTTGGCTGTGCTGCTCTGTCCTGTTCAACCACCAACTGAACATTTTAGGTAATTGGCTCGAAGTTTGGACATATTTTCAGTATGGACTACAACCGCTGCTGCTGACAAACAATTAATGTCATACTCGGAGAAATGTTTGTCGGAAGTCTTGAACTTATGTGTGCAAATGTTGTGACATAACTAGTTATAGATGTAACAAATTAAGCAGGAATTAAAACAGGTTGTAGAAATCCACTCAGTTTTTGCCGAAATGAATATAAAGATAGCTTTGCAGCACCTGAAGGGTTCAAATTCAAACTTTTTGGACTATTAGGGTCCAAATACACAAATAAATGAACCAAAGACTAGTAAAAGTGGGTTTAGCAAAATATGACCCCTTTAATGTTAAAGCTAAAGACCCTGCACACATTTTCCAAATGGTTCCATTGCAGGACCAACACTAAAACCAAGAACCACCTCTATCAGATGCTAAGGGTGGGACTGTCATGAACGACAAGATCAACTAAAACCTTGTGATCACCCTTTATAAACAAACAGCTGAAGTGGTGTTTAGTCTGCCTAATCCAGGACCAGGGCTTGGAAATGGATGGATATGGCAAAATCAAGCTTCCGTGTCTTAAAGAGTTGCCAAAATGTTGCCTGGTTCTCTTTACGTCCCTCCACCATATGTCCATCACTTTTTTCTCCCTCGATATGTTAAAGAACAACTTCTAAGCTCCAACTATAGTCATTCACTCAGTCACTCCAAATAGTCATTTCTTTTGATGTTCTGTTTTGTTTTTGTAGTGATTTTAATAGCCCATGCACATGTTCCACCACAACTTCTCTTCTGACTATAGATGAGTGTTTCAATTACTTTTTGATTTGAATGATCAGACCAGTTTAAGTCCATTAGTTGATTAATAATTGTTAACACATGCTCTCCATTCAAACCAAAATAATAAAATAAGAACAAAAAAATGACCAACCAAAGAGTGGGTGAACCACAAGTAGAGCATTTAATTTTCTTTTTAATTTTGCAGACTTTACTCAACATATTTGTTGTGGTAGCTTTATAAATATAAATGCTGTTGTTGAGGTACCCCGGTGGCACACCTGGTAGAGATCATCCCATGTTATCCAAAGCCTTATTGCATCAATCTTGGTGCAATTCCTGGCCCAGGCATATCATTCTCCATCTCCACTATCTCTAATAAAAGCAAAAAGCACTTTTATTCAGTTGAGTAAACAAATGGGATATTTCACTTGTTTTATTGTTGACATCTAGTCTCTTGCTTTCTCCACACAGATACCCAAGCAAAACTGCAGCAAAAACAGGACCATAAACATTAAGTCAGTGTCTTTTATGAAGTAAAACATATATCTTCTTCCACCCCATCCCAAATAAAAATGAGTTGACTCTTAAAAAACAATGTTGACTATAGTCATTGTTTTGACTAATCTGTTTCTGTTGTACATCACTACTCCCATCGCTAGTTACAGATGTATTATGGCAACATTCTGCCCAAGAACCAGCCAAACAACCCAGATTATCTTTTACCTGTATTCCAGAGTGATAATGAATGGCGCTAGACCAATCTATAACAGTGGCACAAGGTGAACGAAGTGTGTAGGTAGGTCTGAAGATTAAATTGGGGTGGAGGAGGGGTAATCGCTCTCCAAAGGCACATTGTAATAGGTAGTCCTCTTTAGAATTTGACATTGGTTACACATTTACTGGGGGACGTACCTTTGTCTGGAAACCTGCCATCAAGAAAAGAATTGCTGGTGAGCTGCTCCTGCTTATAATGGATCTGTATTGACATATTTCATAGCATTCGACTCCACAACAGCCTCAGTCATGATCGAACCACAGCAAGTACCTCAAGACAGCAGAGAAAAATTGGTCCATAACTCGTTTAATAAGCCACAGCTGGGCAAAGCTATTGAAACTCAAAAAGGTTCTACTCACGAGGTGTTTTAGCATTTAAATGGACAGCTGGGCTGGCAGTTTGTCCTCTGACATTTCCCCCCTACTTCCTCTTCAGTGCATATACTTTATTTCCTTAAGTCTCCAGCAAGAAGATTACCAAACCTCTAGACCTCATGAAAGGGAAAAAAATAATTAAAACACTGCAGCTAAATACTTCTTCAAAACTAATCTCTACCATATAGACGTTTAAAGCTTATTGCCTTGGTTTATGTTGAACAAGACATTTAATGAATTGTGGGAAAAGTGGTTTGTTTTTCCTTACGCTAAATGATATAAATGCTATGATGCTGCATACGATATACGCACACAGTTGATTCAGATTAAAAAGATGCTCTAGATTTACTGCACTGGTTGATCTTTTTACAGCAGTAGAAGTTATTAAATGTATAGTTAAAAGTCATCAAACAGAAGTCGTCGTGTGTAGTGGTTTGTAGCTTTACAGCAGCAGTCTTTTAACCTAATACCACTGTATAGATGAGGGGGACATGAAAGTATGGAGCGGTAGCTGGTTCGGTTGTCAAGGGGTCGATAAGTGATGATGTGTGCAGATGTTTCGTCCTACCCCCAGGTCGATTTTTCCCTCGACGGTCTATGGGGAAAGCCTGGTATAATTACGGGGGGAGGGGTGTAATAGCGTTCGGTGGCAGGGGTTGGAAATCCCACTACCTGAATCATGCATGAGACAAAAGCAGTGTCGGCTGTTAGATTTATGGCAGCCAGACTGTGGTGGGCTAATGATCTGTTTTCTCATCACACGCAGCCATGCTGGGCCTACAAATGGATGGGGAGTACTTTTGTAATAATATAGTAGTTGATCCAATTGTTCTTATTTTCACGTCAAAGTATGATGTAGTTTCAGTATCTTGATTTACAGCAGTCATGGTATTTCTTTCATGTCTGATTCATACTTTACTTTCATGTCAAGCGTAGATTGTTGCTACCTAATAGTTTTTGTCCCGCAAGCATGTTTTTACCATCACTACTACTTTGAGTGATTATAAATGGTGTAGTAGTAGTTGTAAACCACAGGCCTGTGATGTTGTGGTTGCCACGGTGACGACTTTGTATGCGCGTACATGGGGGTTGGTGAAGGAGGCCGAGGTTATTGAGATCTGCCGTTGTCAGCAGAAGCAGGAGGGCAGAAATCAATACTGGATACAACATAAGGTAGATGACAAAGAGAGAAGAGTAGGTAGTAAGATGCCTATGCTCATCAGATAGGCAAGGTGAAATACATGACGTTTTAATAAAAAAGAAATGAAAGTAACAGATTGCAGTTTTTGTATTATGTGACTTCATTTGAGTGGAACATAATTGCCATGTTGATGAATCCCTCACATCACATATGTACTATGTCTCGCAAAATATGGTTTGCTTATTTCCTGCCATCTGCAGATATATTGCATATTTGTCAATGTATAACTGTGTATAATACATTGTTCAATGTATGTTTCTTTTGCTTGATTCCACAGCAGTTACATGAGAAACCATGTTAAATTACAGTATGACAGAATTACAGATAGGGTTTCACAAACAAAGAATAATCTAAAATGAGTTCTAATCAAGGTTAGGAAAACTGTGTTCAATATAAATTGATTCTCATGTTGTTAAAATGAAGGAGAGCTCTTATGAATTGAAAACCAATCTCAATTTTGTGAATTCAAATTCTTTAATGTAATGTGTAATGTAATGTTTGCTTACCCCTCAAAAACTAGTTAATTTGTTTTTTTTAACAAAACATTTGATTATTTGCAGGCTTGTTAAAAAGATAGTATGCACACTCATAATTGTTCAACAGAGACAGTTTAATATTTTCTCCTTTGAGAAAAATATTTTCACTGAATTAATGGAGTAACATGATCAAGTAATAGAAAAACTTACAACTGAATTAAATTTTATCTAGTTTAGTGTAAAAAATAAACTGAGGTTTAAAGATTTTGAACCAACATATTTTAAAGTTAAGCCATGATTTATTCAAGTGTGTAAAATCAATCCTCCCTAATACCATTCAGTCCCAGAGAGCAGGGTTTTTCTCTCTTCACTCACTGAACACTACATCTGAAAATACAAATGACTGTCACCGACTAACTGTTGTTTCCTCTCTCCCTCCTACAGATGACAAATTTGTCTGCTAAAAACCACGCCGAGGGAACTTCAGAGTCTTAAAGTGACAGCCTCAAAGAGACAACTGGGACTAAAGAGCAAATGAAGACACCTTTGTTTTCTACTTGGTCTCGCTGAGCAGAACCCAGAGGACCTGTCATCACTACCACACAAATGTGGTCCTCCCAAAACGTAGTCAAATAACCTGAACAGCGAAATAAAAACCATCCACAAAACACAAACACCTTCGCAGCCATGTCTGATCATAAAGACATGACACATCGTCACCTGCGGCACAAGCTGCAGAGTCTTGGCCGAAGATTGGATGAACTGGAAGAAGCCACCAACAAGCTGCAGAAGTCTGAGGATGAGCTGCTTGATCTGCAGGTAGGACGTTAAGTCTAAACAGATGAAAATAATGCTCTTTGCATGTTGTGTTTATGTGCTTGTTACTACACCTGATCAGTACTCCCATCCGATCAATATCAGGAAGACATATTCCAAATGAAATAATAACAAATTTCTGCAACAATCACTCTAAAATATTAAAGGTTGACAGAAATTCTCAAAGTAGCACTGATTTTATCCATAAAGACTCCTTTGTTTTTTTCACAGTAGAATGCTAACTAAAGTTAACTAACTAGCTTAGCACCTTGTAGTTAGCAAAATAAAACGATTCATAATTAAGATAACTCGTGTTTACATTAGGTAAATGTGAAGCATTTAGGACTAAGCAAATTCCACATAAAAAACAAATACTAGCAGTGTTGTTTGCAAGACAAGACACGTTTTTCACTGTTTGCTGCAAACTTTGTGCCAAGCTAGCTAATGTTAGCATTTAAATCTAGAGCATACTATATACTATAATTTGATTATAGCTCTCCAATGCATATTGCAGTTGTACTGAAGGGACACCTGAGTGGCCTGACAGAACAGAAATCAATTTTATGTTAAGTAGATTGAATTGTTTGAACTGTCTTTTGTATAGGACAAAATCATCCAGGCAGAGGGCAGCAACTCATCCCTCCTTGGTGATGTGGAGGCACTAAGGAAACGACTCTTAAAGATCCAGGGGAAGGATGAAGAGGTACGCAAAGCTGAGGACCTCTGCCGCACAGTCAGAGAAAAACTGGAAGAGGAGGAAAACCTTACCAAGGAACTCAAAGCTGAGATTGAACGTCTACAACGACGGATGGCGGAGCTGGAAAAACTGGAAGAAGCTTTTGGGAAAAGCAAGTCTGACTGTAGCCAGCTCTGCCTTAACCTCAATGAGGAGAAAAACCTAACCAAGAAGCTCTCGTCTGAGTTGGAGGCCCTCAAAGCCCGTCTTAAGGAAGTGGAGGGGTCTGAGGTGAAGCTGGACAAAGCAGAGCAGGCTTTGACTATGGAGCTTGAGAAACTTAAGGGATTCACGCAGACATTCGTTAGTGAGCGTAAGAGACTACTGGAGAAACAGAGAGAAGATGAGAAAACTATTTTGAAGCTGACGGAACAACTGGAGCAACAGAAGAATCGCCTTGGGATGTCAGCAGATCCGGGTCGTGCAGACTTTATGAGGTCACGAATTGAAGATGAACTGGCATCCACAGGCCTTCTCACAAGTAAACTGACTGGACGCAACAAGGGCCTTGACTACTTGAAGTTGGCGGATGACAATATTGGTCTCATGAACAAATCTCAGAATGAGAAGAACAGCACCCTTGAAGGTTCCCAGGAGGAGGACAATAAAGTAAAAGAGCTTACCCTGGAAGTAGAGAGGCTAAAGAACCGCCTCAAACAGTTGGAGATAGTGGAGGAAGACTTGAAGAGCTCAGAGTCCAAAAATGGGGAACTTCACGAGAAGTTCCAGATGGAGCGAAACCGGGCTCGTCAGCTGAGTGAGCAAGTGGAACAGCTTCGGACACAGCTGTGTGGAAAAGTCATCGGCGGTAATGGACCCAGTAATGTGGATAAACTCGGCAATGGAAGCAGTAACATTTGCCTCAACAGTCCTGCTAAGGTTCTGGAAAATGGCAAAGCTGAGAACGAAGAGGTTATCATGAAGTCAGGTTTCAGGCAAGAGAAACCAAAACACAGGAATGCTGCAGCCGTCTCAGAACCAAGCTCCCCCAAACACCGAAACAGAGAGCTCTCTCCTCAGCATAGACGAGAGGCCAAGCTGAAGAAAGAGCTGAGCCACTCGGACGAGAGTTCACCTAAGTCTGCAAGGAGACCCCTTAGTCCTGCTCACAAGAGTAGACGGACGCCCAAAACCCCTACTACTGCAATCCCATCTGATAATGGACTAAGAGGAACTGAGGAGAAAACAAGAGGAACCACATACAGTTCTGTAAATACACCCTCTAGTGATATCAAAAAGGTGTCTGTTCTTAGTCGCTACCCTCCAGCTGCTAATGACCAGAAGCCGCTGAGAAGTGCTCACAAACAGCCGGACGGGGAGAGCAAAAAGAGTAGAGTAGAGAAGTTCTCAAAGCTGTATGTAGGTAGTGACAGTGAATCCAACAACTCTGACATCGTGCCTGACAGCACTGGTACTGTCAACAGTATCTCTGCGCTAGACAAAGATGCAGCCTCTGTTTCAGACCAGGAGTCATTAGACCAGGTCCAGGAGCCTGTATCTGTCACCTCCAGCCTGTCCAAAGCCAATGGATCCTACACAGCCTACAGATCCCACGTCACTCCACTGCTGCCCACTGACCAGGGGTCAGAGGGTCATTCATCTGCCTCTGAAACAGAATCCACTGGTTCAAGGCCCTCTGAACCAGAACCTGTAACTGAGACACCAGCTGCAGCTCTAAGCAGTCGGATTACAACCTCCAGATTTCCTAGATACTCTCATGTCCACGAGTCACATTCAGAGGGTTCCTCCTCCAGAAGTTCATTCGATGAGGAGCTGCACAGCAGGACGCATTCAGCTGAGGGGGGCCACCAGGGGCCTGTGCATACTACAGCAGGGATCGAGATCCAGCGGGTGTGCAGCCCACGTGAGGCACTGAGGTCAAAGGCTGTCATCAAGCCTGCTATTGTGGAGATAGACAGGAAGGAAATGATGATTTCAGAGTCTTTATCCACCAACGGCAAACCCAAAATCTCCACCAAACCGATTGTAACCACCACTAGTAAAATGACAAGTAGTATAACCATCTATCCCAATGACCCGAGCTCCTCCAGGACCAGCAGCCGCAGCAGCAGCCTGTCAAGTGAACCAGCACCCATTAAAGAACGTCACACCTCCACCAGTAATATCCTTATAGGTACGTTTTTAGAACACAAACAATAGTTAAAAACACAATTCAGCCACACATTTGAAATGAAATACTTTCATTTACCTTGTGAGCTACTGTGGAATTTATTATATCTCTTTAGAATTTCAGTTTTAAAATTTAAAGTCTGTATATGTCAAAATCAGATTTGTGTCTAGGCACATTATGAACATAACAGAATCATGTGAAAAGATTGTCCATTATATCTGCATTTTATTTACCTCAGAGCTGGGAATAAAATCACACCAGAAAGCCAAGATGGATGCAGAAGCCCTTTTTCATTGTTAAATATTGATAGTAACTACTTCTGTGCAGGTTAACCACCATTAACCACAACAGACAATACCAGCAGATAATGCATTATAAAGTATTTTGTGGAGACAAACACTGTGTTGACATAACCACATGTAGAAGTTCAGTACACATAGCTCTACAGATTGTAACGCCTTTGATTAATAACACATTGTTCTGTGGTGTGACAGAGCATATTTACAGACACAAAGTGTGAAAACATCTTGAGCTGTAGAATTGTAAATTTGCAGTTTGCAGCACAGGATTTATAAAGTAAAGAGTAAAGTGTTTTAGCTGTAGTTGACAAAGTGTAGCTGCAGGGGAACCATGTCAGAATGCAAAAGAGTTTTTTTTCTAGAGTTGGTGTATGTATAAGATATATTATATATAAAATGTATGTAAATTTATGATGCAAATAATTCAGGTAAGATAAGATAAGATATGCCTTTATTAGTCCCACAAGGGGAAATTCCAGGTTTACAGCAGCAAAGCACAAAAGAGCAAAAGAAGCACAAAATCAAAAATAAAGACAAATCAAAAAAGCTGTATATACGATTCACAGCTTTGCACATGCTGATCATGCCACAGGTTGGATAGGGATACGGTTTATTGCACAAAATTATTTGGAGCAGTTTCTGTTGTGGAGCCTGACAGCGGCTGCAGGAATGAAAGACCTGCAATACCTCTCCTTCACACACTTTGGGTGTATCATCTTGTCACTAATGGAGCTCCGTAGTGCAGTGAGTGTGTGTTGAAGGGGGTGGGAGTCTTTCACATGATACATCATATAAATAGTGGCCCTCAATATTGTAAGCATTCTGATTATAAAGATTAAAATTGCGTTGTGGTTCACTACATTAGAAAAAGTCAAAGTAATACATGATAACACATGAAGAACCTGTATTTGCCATCAGCTTTGTGTATCACTGAAATATTTGTCTTGATTTGATGTAATATTACTAATTGCAGGCCCCAGCAGTGAACACCATGGCAGCATCTCAGTCCCTTATGAGATCTCCATCCCCAAAAGCGATATCACCTTGCGGTCGTGCCAGGACCAGGACTGCGGAGGGGAAGGCAACGACATTTGTCCATCAGGGTCCAAACACCATAGCACTTCCAGAATGGAGACCACCACCAGCCATCTATGCTGCCAGCGCAGTAAATTCAGCCTCCAGTCGCTGGACGCTACCTCAGCGGACTTCAACGACACCGAGTCAGGCTTTGAAAGCAGCAGCAGCAGCAGCACGGCCACAGTCACCAGCTGGAGGAGCCCCAGACAAAGCCACCTCTCCACTGATGACGGTTTACCAGACATGAGGAATGTGACTGTTAGAAGCACATGGAGGAACAAGGGGACACCAACAGCGGATGAGATGGGACGAGGAAGAGGAGGCACCAGGGCGCTAACTGATGGAGGGTCAGAGGACGAGGCTGAAACCTCAACGTGGAGGGCATACCGGGCAACGACCATTGACACAGAGGAAAGTATGAACAGTGGAACAGGAGCTGGAGGGAACACTGCATCACAGAGGGGAGCCAAGCCGACCCCTGCAGAGGTGAGAGGATGAACAAATGCACAAAGAAAGACATGAAACTAAGTCAGAATGGTAAATTATTGTAGGAGAAATGAAAGAATGAAAGTCATGGGTTGATGCTAGATTGGACCCGATGGAGGGACGCTCCACTCGGCTGTGATTGGTTGTTTCACTGTCATGCGGCAGCTAAATGCCCATAGAATGTAAACATGTTGGTCAGTTGTGGACTTGGCTTTGTTTCATGTTTAATGTTTTGTCAAACCACTTTGCAGCTGATGGGTAGCCTAAATAAGTTGAACATTTTCTGCAGCCACTTAAAAGAAATTTTTGATGCTTCTTGGTAGCTCAGCTGGCCACGCACCACAAGGTTCAAGTCCAGCCTGGAGTATTTGGGGCTTTTCATCTACCTTTTTCACTTATCTTCAATGTATCTATTAAATAAAGCATAACACAATGAAAAATTCAGGAAATGTTCTCAGAGGTCAAAGTGACACAGCAAATTGATACATTTAAAAGGCTGGAATTATACATTTTGAGTGTGTTTGTTCTCAATTTTGAGACAGTTAAGCATTTTATCTTTTCTCTGTACTTTGTACCTTACAAAGCATTTCACATCCACACATTTAGAATCTCTCAGATAAAGGTGGTGAGGTAAAAAGTACTGTATTTTTCTGTGAAATGTAGTGGGGCAGGAGTGTAAAGTATCAGAAATCAGAATTGTTAGGGCACTGTGGATACCACGCACAGACAGAAGGGAATGTTATCAGTGTGGAGTCACATTTTTCTGTGAATTTGCATTCTGGCTGTCATTGTCTTGTTTTTTGAAGCCAGAAATGGCTGAAAATCAATGCTAACTTACTAGCATAACAATGTAAACTTCAAGAAGTATTTGCATAATTAAATCTTGTGTTACTGCACGTTATCTTTACTATATATCATCTCCTTTCTCTCCTGCTTTTTCCTATCCCTTTCCTGAAGCATACAGTATTTAGCCAGACATGACTAATAACACTGATCCAACCAACCTTGTGGCTTCATCGTGCGTTTCTGTGTTATTCTTGGTTGTAGGTGTACATGCGTAGGATTAACAGTGTGGTTACTAACACTAAAGAAGTGGAGGAGCCGGTGGTCCGTCGAGGAAAGCGCTCCCAGTCTCCCGCCATGGAAGCAGGAGGTCTCGGACGGACTATACCCCACGCACCTGTTACGTCTCAGTCCTGGGGCAGATCATATACACCACAACCAATGGTAAGACCACCAAACCAGGGTTCTTTTATACCTCTCTGCTCTCATATTTACATTTTGAGATGAAACAATGAAGGCAAATGGCAACAGTAGCTCATTTTAAATACTCAGCAGTGTTGAAGGTACAAGTGCGGAGTGTACAACCACATGGCTCAGCCCCTGGTGTGTCCACTTTGCATTAGAGCCCTTCTTGTATTTTTCCCTGACGCCAGGCTCTGAGACTTGGAGCTTAGCACAGCAGTTCTTTACGCCACACTCCTGCTGCCCCAGTAAGCACAAAGAGAAAAGGGTGGGACAAAAAAAATGGGGGAGGATGGAAATGAAAAAGACCTCAACAGGGGGAAAAAGAAGGTTAGGAAAACCTCAAGGAGAAGAAAATAGCTTTTTTTGTATTTTAGTGTCACCACATTGCAGTCTGTGACCCCGCCAGGCTTCATTGCTATTCTACACAAACATTACACAAGAAATTGTTCACTCACCTCCATAATATGCATTTATAGGCATTTGTGGATTTAAGTGCATGCATGTTTCTTTTTGCACTTAATGCGACTTATAAACATTTATATATGGAATCTGAACATTTATACAAGTGACCATAAAGATGAGGTGCACTGCTAATTGGCTAAAGTATTAACTCCCTTGTCTGTATATAAATGTGTGGCTCCACGGCTGCAATAACATGTCAGTCTGTCAGTTTGACAAATTAGTCAAAGATCTGTGTTTTCCACTGTAAATAAACTGGACGTTACCAAGGAGACAGACACACACATGCTAAGCGCCTTGTGTCTCATCCATCATTTTTGGTCATTTATAATCCAGGACAAAATGCCTGCTGCTAAATTCAAGTTCCTGTGTTATTTTTAGACAGAACACTGAGATCTACTGTGGAAGATAGAGATTTTACAAGGCATTCGTACACCACGACTTGACCCTTAATGCGCCCTTCAGAGCCGATATAAATGGGTACGATGACATCAAGCAGTGCCTCCTCTGACCCCTCCCCTCCTTCTGTTTCCATTTTCTCTCTGTCTTTCTATTTGTTTTTTATCGTTGAAGCCCTGACATTAAAAAATGACTCAAATCAAATATTGCTGGAGGTTTGTCAGGGTCAGTGCACATGTTATTTCAAAGACATAACCTTGACCGTTCCAGTGCCTTATTCATTTAACCTCTGTTTTAACTCCTATATTGAGGTGAAGCCCTAATTTTCAGTATAACTGAATAAGTCACAAGAAAGGTGATAAAATGTAATGAGTTCAGCTCAGCTCTGGAAAATGATGAATTCCTAAAGAGTAATTCCTGCAATCACTATATAAAGCAAACGCATCAACTGAAACAAGAACAGTTAGAAGTTAAATATGATTAAATTAAAAATTCAGAATGTCCTGAAGCAAGTTTCACATCTTTCTACAAATTATTCCAAGTTTCAGAAACTGGATTTTTCAATGTCATTAAAAACAGCCAACACTTGCTGCATCATGTAGTCATTTTAGGACGATTTAAAAGAGAGAAATCAAGTGATATAAAAAGTAGAGACCAGTAAGGGCTTCATGTATTGGATAATGTACACGAGCTGGTTATTGCTGTGAAATAAATCCCACTGGGATGATGCATTTCCTGCAGATATCAATAATTTAATGAAAAAATTTTGAAAGCTAAATTATTTGATTGATTAGAAAATAATTGTATTTCTTCTGCCAAATAGAACGGTTCATCAGATTCAATGGTTGGAATGGCGTAGCAGCAGAATTTTATGTAAAAATACCAGACTAGAATGTCATCATTCAGAAGTCTGAGCAGAAAATTCAGCAAAGCCATATAATAAAATCCAAATTTTCTCAAAAAGAAGAAGTATATAGGGTGAATTAAGATTCTGAATGTTGGAGAAACAATCTAGGAACAATTAATATTTGTAAAACAAAATGTCAAAAGGTGAAAAGACTATTATATTGAATTTCAATCTAAAATCGTATGTGGTAATAATCATGTGTAAATATAATATCTTAGGACACAGGTGTCAAACATGCGGGCCAAATCCGGCCCGCCAAAGGGTCCAATCCGGCCCACGGGATCAATTTGTGAAATGTAAAAATTACACTGAAGATATTAACAATCAATGGTGTCAAAATCATTTTAACTCAGGTTCCACATACAGACACATACAGTCCAGTTAGATTTCAAGTGAGTCAGACCAGTAAAATATTATCTTAATAACCTATAAATAATGACAGTCCCAAATTTTCTCTTTGTTTTTTTGGTGTAAAAAAAGTCAAATTACATGAAAATGTTTACATTACCAAACTATGCTTGTACAAAAAATGTGAATAACCTGAAAAAATATGAAGAAACAGAAATGTCTTAAGAAAAGTAATTGCAATTTTACCAATATTCTGCCTGTTACTAAATGTTTTGTGCGATTGTAACACACTTGTATAAACGAGGCATAATGTTGTTAAAATTGCACTTGTTTTTCTTAAGACAATTCAAGTTGTTCATGTTATTCAGATTTTAAGGAAACTTTGTAGATGTAAACCTGATCATAATGTAATTCTACTTTTTTCACTGTTATTATTTTACTGGTCCGGCCCACTGGAGATCAAATTGGAGCGAATGTGGCCCCTGAACTCAAATGAGTTTGACACCCCTGTCTTAGGACTATCACAGGATGCACCAGTTGTCTGAAATGCATTCTAAATGAATTTTATAGTTGATTGGGTAGTTTCTACAGCCGTTGCTATCTCTCTTTGTTGCATTCCAGCCATCAGCTTGATCAGCTGATTACTCATGGCATTTTCAGTTAATATGACAAAGAAATGAATTTGATGATCCACTCAACTGACTAACCAACCAACTGATCATATAAATACTGTTGCCACCAGGATGTTTTTCCTCTTATATACACATTTGTTGTGGTGAAAAGCCAAGAGGACAGAAATATTAATATACTTAATAACAGGGAGAAATTCTTAATTATACCCCTGAGTCTTTCAATGTTTGTACAATTGATAGCAGTGATAGCAAGGTTATTTTGACTACGGTGAAAAAACATGACTTTATTTATCAAGAACACACATTTAGGGCACTAGACTCCTGTCTTTATTTTCTGAGGTTGTTTGTAAGTCTCCAGCTCTAATTTTTCTGCTCTGCGCAGTATCGATCACTCTTCACAGCCTTAAAGTCAAGCAATTGAATAAGCTATTGCCAGGTCTCTAATGTGGTAACAGTAACTGCTGACTTGTTTCAGTTTTTTGTAAGTCATTTATTGTGTATACTGTTAAGGGAATTTCCAAATCCCAACTGGTTGATTCTGCGGTTTGACAAAGCCTTGTTCGTCCTGATGGCTGATGCATAAACTGGTCTGTCCGTTTAGACAGGAATTATGAGGAGAAAAAAAATGCCACAGTGCAAAAAAAAAAACGACCATGCTTCAAAACAGAACCGGTCTTTGAAGCATGTCTTGGAGCACAGCCGATCATCTTTGGTTTGGACGGTCAGGACATTTCAGTGGTCTGAACTGTATCTATTCCCAAGAGGTTTGTACAAATCCATCTGTACTTAGGACAGGGGGAGATTAGAGATTAGTTTCTGAATGCCGTGTCAAAGGTTGATAGGAGACAGTGGTATTATTATAAGCTTGTAGAAGAAAGGGCACGGTTTGATTAAAGAGGGAGGTCTCTAGCTATCATCAAGTCACATCCCACTGATGTTTCTTTCTTATCATCTCTATTTATTCTGTACTTCTGGCCTAAAGTCTTCAAGGTTTTATTTCAACTTCAAATTAGTATTTGGATAAATTGCAGGAAAAGTCAATAATTTCCAAAATTGTGTTTATTATTTGCCAGAGAAATCTTTTGGCGTAACATTTTTGGTCACATCTGCTTCAGTGTAATTTCTGGATTTGGCAGGTTTTGTCAACGTCGTCCCAATATACCAGTAACTAAGGTTATTTCCCCAAGTACTATATCTGAGCACAGTTTTGAGGTTTTATTTTTATGCTACTTTATACTTCTTCTCTACTACAGTTGTCTGACAGCTTTAATAACTTTTTAGATTCAGATTTGATACAAGTTGCAGCACATTGTTAAAGATTATAGCCCTGCTTTCCTGTTTTCCAACCTTTTTGGCCACTGACAAATACCAGTGTGTATTCTGCTCAGTCATTTACAGCTCCACCAAATACCAGCTTTTCCCTCTGAACTTTTCATATGGTTTCATTTCAATAAATGTTCAAATCATCCAATATGTCACCAAAAAAGAAAGATGAGAGAGAGAGTCCACAAATTGAAAACAGATTAATGTCTTAGAACTGTTTTTTCTTCTTTCGTTTCTCATCAATCAACCGATGAACTCGCAGATTTAGCTGGTGTCCCTGACTATAAAACTGGATATAAATTACCTCCACCTACAGCAATTCCACCAGTAACACGTTGCAGCAACTTTTATCTAATGTCACATAGGATGATAAATCATAACGAAAGAATTAACCATTATTTTTACTGAAAATACTAAACTACATTTAGCCACTTACATTTAAGTACTTTCCCATCAGTTGAAGTAGGACTTTTGATGCAGGATAATAACTTGTGTTGCTATTTTCTTTTTTTATGTTTCGATGGAAGATTCACAAATTCCTATGGGCTTATATGAAGTGAATATTGTAGTTTATGTTGTGAATCAGCTTGTTGACATTGTTGCTGTAGAGGAGCAAAACAGACACCAGAGAGTGGAAGAATACGATATTTTCTCAGTATTCTCACCAAGGTTATTATCGTTAACGAAAACTAACGAAATGACGAAAACTAGAATTGTAAAAACATTTTTGTTAACTGAAATAAATAAAAACTATAAAAAAAAAAGAAAAAAATGATAACTAACTGATTTTTGTGTGCTGTGTATTGTGTGCTTACAAAACTAACTAAAACGGATAAAAATTATGGATAAAATTTCCTTAGTTTTCGTCTTTGTCAATGTCAGATTGATATAAAATCGATGTATTTCCCTCAAGCAATTTTAGCTGCTGGCACCATATGATATTTAACGGTCTGTCACTTCTTGTCACCTGTCGTTTAGAGTTGTCTTCTCATCCCCACTCTACCTGGAAACATGGAGGCTAAAGTTGGGAGAAAGCAGCAGTCTTGTCCGTGATTTATTTTAATTTGACGGTGAAGAAGATAAAAGATATGAAAAAAACTAAAGTAAAACTAAGCATTTAGAAAATAGTGAAAACTAATAAAAACTAGCAAACCTGCTCTAAAAACTAATTAAAACTGAATTAGAGAAAAAAAAGTCAAAACTAAATAAAACTAAACAATAATGAAAAATCCAAAACTATTATAACCTTGATTCTCACTGTATTCTTTCATATCTTGAATCAGTGTACATACTGATGTCATCGGTGCAGGGAAACAAGACTCCCATAAGCTTAGAAATGGATTTCGCTAACCGCACAGTGGCTATATCCATGTAACATTAGCTCTTCTACAGCAACAGTCCTAGCTACCATTAGCCTCCCACTGTTTTGTGGGACCACTGTGTTGAAACCTCGAGTTTGTATTTTAGGCATTGCAGGCTTTTCTTTTTTTAGCCAGAAGAATTTCTATTTGGGTGAGAGATTTGAGCTGATGAAGAGCAAGGGGTGATAGGTGAAAATTGCTAAGCTAATGCTGCTTCTTTTAGGCTACTGAAAACACAGACAACTTCAGTGTAAAACAGTGTGTAATACTAGTTAATAACCAGGTCACAGCACAAGACTGATGCAAACACAAACATCATATATGCGCACAAGTATGGCTTAATATTACATATTGAACCTTTAGTTAAAGGTTGTGAATACGTCCACGAACACTGCAATGTATGCATGTGAAGAAGACAGCCTGGACTGAAATCTGCTTACTGTAGAATAGAAGTCACTCTCGATCAATGGTCATTAAGGAGAGGACAACATTCCCAATTCCTCAAAGTACCCAGGAGCGACTGGAGGAAAGAGATAGCTTATTGATTAGCTTTCTTTCTTTTGACCTTATGTAAAATTTATGAAGGACCTTTATAGGACAGAAAATGTCATGTTTTAATTTATTGAAAGATCATGGTTATGTCTTCACAGCCTTCCTTTAAGCAATGGCGGATGTTCAACCTTGACATTTGCCTACATATAAAACGGGATTAACCTCTTCCATTCCAACATCCAGCCAGTTACTGATGAATCACTTTAAGGGTTAGGGTTACATTTGAGCCATATTTGAACAAGTGTCATATATTTTGACCTTACACTTCTGAACTAAAACTAGCCCTGAACTTTTACTTACAGTTCCATGAAAAAGGTGGATGTTAAAGTGTTCATAGAGCACCTTTAAGGTCATCTCATTCACGTAGGAATATGCCGACCAGGTCAGTGTTAAAAGGGGTAGTGTGTAGTTTTTCGCAGTGCAGAACAGAACAGCATTATAATACCACCTATTTGCTGCAGCAGTAGGAAACCTCAGCCTCTGTGCGAATGATCCATGAACTTATGTTTGGCCGAGGACAGCGGGGCCGATACGGCCGATGAGATCCTAAAACATCCTTTGCCGAGTCAAAAACCAGCAGCATCAAGGTTGAGTGTGGTGTTCACTGTTTGCCTGATGTGACCCACACAGAAAAAGCTGTCTGGAATAACAGTCTGTGCAGCCGAGGTAAGACAGTGTAGTGTTTTCAGTAGAATAGAGACACTGTGCAAATGACCTGTGGAAAGCAATAACAGAGTATGTTTTTATGAATCATAACCAATGAACAAATCATCGTCCCATTAAATCAAACACCTGAAACATTTCACCTGAAGTGTCGAGTATTATCTTCCTGGATGAGGTGATTTAAGAGTTAGTGTTGGCAAGACAACATCATTCCTGAAAATTGGACAGGAGACCAAGGGCAGACAGATTTAGAGTAGGGATATAATTTGTTTTGCAGAGGCTCTGACAGGATATATCTGTTATTTCTTAAATCTCTTGGCTGTCATTCTGTATTAGAAGGTTGAATCCTGTTAGCCTCTGTTTGGTTTTTCAATGTAGACTCTAAGACAGCATGCAAAATTTGATAGAAAACAGTTAAATTACTTTACCATAGTTTCAGTAAAAGAAGTGGACGCTGTGATGTTACTGATTGGCTGATTGACTGAAATTTTGAAGTGGGTGGAGCAGAGGTGATGGGTTAAACTCACCAAAATTAATGCTACAGGGTCAAAATACAGTAATGTCCCGTAAGAGAGCAAACTTTAATTGATTGCCATTCCAACATTTATTTCAATATATAGTAGCTCCTTGTTTTGGATAATCCCTTATGGTCCAACTAAAGCAAAAATGAATTTAAAAGTAAAAATGTGGGTCATTTAGCAACACTAATCTGTCAAATTGTCTCTAAAATGTCAGAGAGATTTCAAATACTGTGTTTTGACCCTACAGCTAATTTACTGACACTGTAATGTTTAACACTACTGAGTCATTTCATCTACTTGTAAAATATTGACATTTAACAGTTGTATCTGTAGTACTTATATCTGTAAAGTCAAGTTTGCATAATAAAATAAAATAACATAATATGCATAAAATAATTTATAAACACTAATTAGCATGAACTGATGAAATTTGCAAGATACCTGATAAATTTACTTGCTAATGCTTGTTAATATGGCTAAATTATACTAATAGGCTGAATTATGATGTGAAGTATTTGTAAATTTAATGAAATACTGGCATAACACAATCATATGACGGTCTTGTCAGCAAAACATCTTAACCACAGTTACAGTGGACCTGTATATCAAAGGGGGAAAAAATTTTTTACTGAATAAATGAACGCACAGAAAGTTCAAGTCAGCAGATGAGCGAACAGCCAGTTAAGATAAAGACAGATGCTCAAAGCTGCCACTGTTATAACAATGCCATTTCACCAGGTGAATATAAAAATACGAATAAAATCACCCTTGTTGCAGTGTTCATGAACAATATGCCAGATAAAAACCCAGCCACAAGTGTCCATTTGAAGGAACTGCACGTTTTGACATTTCAACATCAGCCTCATTTTTCATTCCTTCACACTTGGAGATACTCTTAAATAACTTAAAGCTCAGTTAAGAGTTTAAAAATACTCTATGTAGCTTAAAACACTGCTTTTCTCAGTCAAATGTTTTCCGTCTTCATTATGTCAAATTGCCGTGCTGTGTTGCCAGAGGTAATTTAGTGTTGCTCATTATGACGGCCTATATGTGTGGGTTTCCAAACTGAAGGCATGCTCATATGAGCAGGAGCAGGTCTGTGATGACGCCAACATTTGTCTTTCCCAGTAGATTTCCTCTTCTGTGGCACATCCGCTTATGTTGCAACCTTTATTACAGGCTCACACTTTACTTGGGCAAATATTTAGTTAAATTAACATTCTCTCAGGGTAAATAAGACCCAAGTTTCTTCATACTCATTTTTCTTATTTTGAGTATTTTTTTTTTATTAAACTTATTAACATTTGAACAATGTGTCAGCTTCCTGTTGGTGTAATGCTCAAAGCACATTGTGAAAGCCCCCTGTCTTTTAGCAGCAGCTTACCATAGATGGAGAATATGCCACTCCACCGTTTCCTCCCCTCGGTGACTGGAGCAGGAAGTGACCACACTGACCACGCCCACTTGGCAGAAACAGCTGGTGACTTATTTCCTGCATATTACCCTTAGAGACCAAGAAAGGCAGTTCAGCACAGCTCCATTAAAGCCAATTAGTAAGAATGCCTTCTAAAACTGCACCGTGGGCCAACTCCAACCCACCAAATGTCACTAATTATGGTGCTTTTTTAAAGCTGAAATTACAGGAGCAGGGTGCTGTTGTGTGTGTTTTAGGAACTGCTTCGTCATCTAACTCTCGCTTTTTTTTGAGCAGGGTTACTGAGGTTATGAGAGGGGACGTGCTGTTGAAGCAGCCACAGGCTAGTAACTTGGGGTTTGTTTTCTATTCAGCCCACCAAATTATAAATCTCTCAGCTTGGGGTATGTTTGGGGTTTTCGGTGGTTGGGATTTTTCCCCTGGCAGAAATCCACATGGCAGTCTTTCCTTGTGACAAGCTAGTTAACATAAACAGCATGTATTTAATGCCCACATAATGCAAAAGTCCAAACAACTCCCAAACCATCCAGACAAGACATACAGACCTCCTATATACACAGTCCAGAATGTGGCATTTAATCTGTGCATGGCTTTTCTTTTAAGAATCCCCGTTACTGAATCCCTCTGACCTCTCCAGGCTGCTGATAACATGGAGCCCATTCCGAACCCGAGCCACAGCCCGGCCTCCTGGAGACGGCACATACCCAGCAGCGATTCACACCACCTGGGGAGTTCTTACGACCGGACGTCCAAGACGACAGGGGCCTCCTCCAGAGGGGAGCTGTGGTCCAGTCGGGGTCAAGGGTCAGGGGCCAGAGCCGAGGGGAGGAGCAGCGGGGGGAGCCGACCGTGGAGCCACCGCCAGTCTGAACATCACTAGACCGACCAGGTCTGAGCAGGTCTTCTGTAGAATAGAGGGCAGGTAGGAGGCAGCAGCGTGTATCCTCTCCTTCCATCTCCTTCAAGTCTTTAATTAAATTAAGCCAGTGTTAATTACCTGCACATAATTACATCATGTTGTTTAAGAGGATTTCACATCACATTTTTAGTATGAAGTTGGCCTGTGATTGCATGTGTGGACTTGTGGTTTTTCTTCAAGCGGCAACTTGTTCATGGAATCAGATTTGAATTAACACAATAAAAGAAAACAAACTAAATAAAAATTTGAGAAAGAATGAAGCAAAAACATCTCGCAAACATCTTGTAACTCCAATGTGCAACTTGCAAACTAATTGTGTAGCTGTATTAAATTGTCTTTTACTGTTTTGATACTATGTACTCACTAGTAACTTTACTAGCATTAATTAAAACCTGATTTGTTTGCATAAATTATTTACATCTGCTAATGTTAGCATTCATTTGTGTTAAATTAAATGCTCGGACTGCTAACTTATTTGCATATACATTATGTCAAGCTGCCATTGTGATGATGTTTTCAAACACAACTGTATGTTAACATTTTGCAAGTAGCTGAAAATACTTGATCAAATTTAACAAAACACTTAACCAATCAACAGTATAGACAGTGTGTATTTTCAATAAGTTAGAAGTATAGTTAGATTGGTAAGTGTCACCCTGTACATCTTCACCCTCATGTCCAAATGTGGTCATTTCTGGCTCTGAAAAGCTACGATGTCTGATATCACCAAATTTTACACATATACAGCTCATAAACCTCTAATGTGGGCGGGTTTTGTTTGCTGTTCAGGTGATGTGATTTGAGTGAGTGACAGCTTAATGCTTTAACCATGGTCCATTACCACAAACTTGATGATGATGATCAATACTGACACTTTATTAACTTTGTAGACTTCTATTAAACTTAGTGCAATGAAATGTTAGTTAGGGTGTAGCTATTGTTTTTGGATTACATTGACACAAATCTGATTTCATACTTCAAGTCAGAAATGTCGTAAAATATTAAAATGTGTATCTCTCTCCACTTCATTTAACAGCACTTCATTAAGCTCTCAATGGCGGAAGGAGGGTTGAACACCAGTCTTTCATCAACTAATGGCTACACCAGTTACCATCATCTCCAGGCAACATCTGCAACTTTAAAAACAAAGCAAAGAAAAGGAACAGAGCAGCCATCCAGAGCTACAAACTCCAGACCTGACTCCCTTTCTCTGACACTGAGTGTATCCTTCCTATCTGGAATCTGTTTTGTCCCCACAGTGGCATAAATGGAAAGACAGTGAAGTGCCTGTACAGTGTTTTTCAAGGTCACCTCATCAGCCCATGTATCCTCTTCTGCTTCTTGCGTTGGATGTATTATAGTGTAATCCTGAAACTTGACAAGGGAGAGGCTGGCATGTTGGTGGACGGCTGGAGATTTTTCCTGCGAACCACGGAGGGTTTAAAAAGATGTGGAGGGACTCAAGAGCTGAGAATGTGTTTCTCAGAGGACCAGGACATATCCACAGTGGAGCTTTGTGTGTCTCTTTTGAAACAAGTCAGAGTTTCAGCCTATCTTTATCTATAAAAAGACCATCCAGTCTTCAGTATGATAAAGATGCATCTTCCCATCACAGGGTCAGCTCATGTTCAGTCTAAATGATGCCTACATTAAATGTGACCAAAAACAGGAAGCGAATTACACTCTTTGAGGACTTGCATCATGATAGTCACTTTGCTTTAACTAAAACCCACATCATATCTTTTTTCCCGAGCATGTTGAACTTTTCTCCACAAACCATGCAAACATATGCACAACAACAAGCAAACACGCTGATTTTAATCTCCAGGTTTATTTTCAACCCGTGTCACCACTTTTCTGGCATGCAGCAACCTCAAACTGGATTTAATTTGGAGCCTAAGATGTTCAGAGAACACTTGCATGTTTCGAAGTCATAAATGAAGAGCACTTGGAGGATTGTGACTCAGCATGCACTCTGCCTAAAGGATGACTGGTTGGCCACACTTTTAGGAGCACAGACACACATTATTTCTTGCAAACCAGGACCTTATTTAAGCATTATGCCATTCTCGTCGGCTATTTTGATTCTCCGTAATTCGCTTCCTGTTCTGCATCATCCTTTCCCCTTTTGCTCGACCATGTCAAGATACAAAAAAAAAAAACGTAGTTTGCACGCAATGAAATGCAATGCACATGTAGAAAAATAAGAATGAAAGGGGGGGTCACTGTTTCTAACCTCAAACCATGCTACAATTTCCATGGTGCTTTGTTTTACAGCTATTGCAACTGTCCTCTTCCACTCATGCAGAGAGAACCATGGCAATATGGAGGTTACACTCAATATTGGACTTTGGATTACCAGCACACCCAGCCAAGGCCAAGGCGGACATATTTTCAGTGCTGCTGTAAAAAATAAAATGCCAGCCAGTCATAGGAAAGACACAAGGGGTTGGACTTGTCATTGTACAAGGAACTGACTGACTGATCAGCTTGTAACTGACTGGGTTCGCCGTGCGAATCGTCCAAACTTATCTCCTTTTCTTACTTCAATAGAGGTGTACTATTTTGTTAGATCATAAAATATCAACTTCATGTTGGTATGTTGGAGCAATCTCTCATTTGTGGGGGACGCAGCAGCAAAGATGGTGCCGTACAAACAGACCATCGGCCAGTAATAAAATAAGGTGTATTCACTGAGCTGAGTGGCTCATACCTGTGACAGAAACCTCACTAAGGGTGTCAGACTGATTGTTCTGTAAAGAGTCCTACGAAAGGCTCCAGCTGGATTTTACCTGACACCCAATTCACTGCAGTTCGACAGGCAATGTGAAATCCTGTAACAAAAATTGAATGTTGCTCTGGAATGCAGCTGAGAATTTGCTTGATGGCTTCATGCACCATTTCAACATGACAAGATCAAAAAACTGTGACAACTTGGGACACATAGAAGAAGTTCTGAGGCCCGATCTCCATCCGGTTCCTCTGGATTTGAATGCTGTTGTGTCAGAACCTGCTGGGAAGTTCTTGTGTATTTTACCAGCCGCCATCTAGCTGTAATATTTATTAGCCTGCATATCAAAAGAGGCTCTTTTATTGTGAAGAGATCTGCCAGGTGAGAGGGGCTCCATCTTTCACTGCTTTGTCACTTTACTGTTTATGCAAACAGGAGATTACATTATGCAATCAATTAACCCCCCCCCACACACACACACATACACATATAGTGTCAGGAACATGGAGTACATACCGACGACAGTGACATGTCTGCTAAAGTCAAACTCAAAAGTATGTTTACGTTCACAGTGCACATTTTCGCAGATGTTTAATTCTTCGTTACCCTGGAATATAAATATTTAAATATATCTTTGTTCATCAGTGCCTTCAGATACAGTGCACTAGGTGGATTGTCCCAAGAAATTCAGACTCATACCATAGTTTTCCACTTCCAGCGTGGATAAATGAGATGTGATACTCACGTTAAGGTTTTCTTTTTTTATTTATTTTATGGGATATCATAAAAGTACAATGACTTACTATGGCCAAAAAAACTAAAATTCCAAGACTAAAGCTGTAAATTTATTAGAAAACAACAGAGAAATCCTCTGAGATTAAAGTCCCAAATTTGCAAGAAAAATCTCAGACGTTCTCTGGGATTGAAGTTATAAATGAGGGGAAAAAAGTAATTTATGAAACAGCGTTTACGAGGCTTGATTATTCCATCAAGCCACAGTATTTTCCAAGGGTTTGGGACTCTTTTTTTTCCCCTCATAGATTTATGATTTTAATATTGCAGAATATAAAAGATTTTTTCTTGTAAAGTTACAACTTCAATCTCAATGTTTTCTCTGAATATTACCCTTTCCCCTCACTGTTTTTTTTTTTTCTTTTTTTGGCCTTTATACACTGTCATATAAAAGTATTTTGGTTTAAGTAAAACATTTCTCAGCAGGATCTCCTCCCTGAGAGATGTCAAACAAGTAAATGCAATTTTTTTCAAAGCCAACTTCAAAGTTCTCTTTGAAAGAATATAGACCACACTTCCCAAAAAGCTATGTCGTTTGGATTCGTGTGTCGCAGGGTGCAGCGCAGCCTCAGAAAAGCATTGCCATGTGGCCTCTTCATGGTCGCTGCCGGCTTTATGATAGAGCAAAAACAGACCAGACATACTGTTCAGAGCTCTTAGTGCTCATGCCAGAACTTGATGACCATATAGTCCTTCTGTGCTCTCCTTTGGAAAGCGTTCTCTGTTATTGTTTCTACCAAGAGGGAATGCCATCTCTGCCCAAATCTCTCATCTTATAACACAATTTTCCTTTTGGTATTTCAGAGAAACCAAGCATTTTCACTCCCACTTTTCATCTTCTGCTCCTCCCTTTCTCTGCATCTTCTTTTTTTTTCTAAAGGGAATGCTTTGGTTCTGAACAGCAGTGATATGTGTTGTTGGTTCAGGAGTTGTTTTATTGAAAGCCAGATGCCTGTCTCTAGACGGTGATGGCCAGGTCCCTCGGTAGCTGAAAGGTCAGAGGTCAGGGCTGCGGCTAATCCTGTCTCTACGTCTTGACTCAGGGCTTCTAAATACAGGAGAGCTTGGCAGTGATGTCCACTTCAGAGCTAATTAAAACAGAGGAGGGTATCCGATGTCCTGTTCTGCCAGAACTCATCCTGCCAGAGATGCATGTGGACATCCATCGCTGTGTGCTGTTATTAATATGTTGGTAAGGTCTGTCATTTAACGCTCCTCATGCGTGTGTTGTACGCTGCTGCAGATTCCCAAGTAAGAAGGCACTGAATAACATGTGCACGTGTAAGACTCTGGCATGCATGGCCAGAGACTGTTTTTATTTTCATCTGTGTGGGTCAGGATTACTTTATAAAGCAACACGGTGATGCAAGCCCCAACACTTTGCCCCCATCGACCCTTATCCTGCCTTACTGCAGCCAAAAAGTTCTTACATTACGTGTTTCCTTTCACCCAGAAAATTAGTCTACCATGTACCGGGCAATGGAGCCAGCTGCCTGCCAAAACTTCACCAATAACATGGAGGTAATTTCCCGCCAAAACTAAAAAACAAAAAATTACAAATACCCTCTTTGCACAGAAGAGGGTATTTGTTATGCATTTTGTTTTACAGCTTCAAAAATAACTACAGCATGCCATCATTCACCCTCTATAACAAGAGGTATCATTATAAGTAAGATGAAAAGTGCTGGTTTTGTGTTGAGTTCTGACAAATGATGCATCCCATTCAGTTTTTCAGACCATATAAAGATCAAATCAAATATTACCCATATTCCATTCTTGGATGCTTTAGTTTATTATTACCCATTTGTTACCTGCAGGATTCAGCAGATTTGATTTAGAGAACACTAAGATTTGCATTTCCTGTGTTACTTTTAAGCCAATGTATTGTTACATGTATGGGAGATGCATTGTGAACCTGAAAGTGGCTAAAATATTATGCAGAAGATTTTGGCAAAACCCATAAAAGTCATTTGACCTTTTTTTTTTTTAAATCTCTGTAGAATTTATGTTTTTGTACTTATAAGACTTGTTGTAGATACTTCTGAAACATGTTTTAGAAATACCATGTGTATTTGATTGATATATTATTTTAATTTCCACTTTAGTCTGTTAGTCATCTTCTTTTTTTGAACCCAAACTGTGTCAGTGAAGTGCAGGGCTTTTGAAAGACATGTTTTGCTTGTTAAGTTTTGGCAGGAAATTACTTCCATACATGTCCGTACTACATCTATACTACACTGTGCAATCTCATGTCATTCATTTCTCTCTCTCCCATTTCTCTGCCATGATACAGCTTTTACTACCTTTCTTACCTTTTACTCAAACTTACTCCAACCCTCCTCCCCAATTCCAGCCTTAGGTCCCAGGAAAAGCCCAGCTGTCGGAAACTGTAGGTTTTATGACGCGTTGGAAGGTCTCCCCTCCTGGAGACGGGCTTCAAAGAAAGCAGAGCTTTTTTAAGGGCAAAGTTGTAACTCCATCCTCCGCTATGCATGCTGCCTTTCTTCCTTACAAGGCCCCAAAGTACACTAACACCACAGCCAAGCGACTGTACATCCACTCCGTCCATTGCTACCCAGCTGGGCTCTGTGTAACAGTAAGAAGACCTGCACCTGGACTAGCATGAGTCCAACAATTGTGGCTTCTGAATGTATTTTGGGGCAGCCCGCCACCGTTATATGTCTTATCCATTGCTTCCAGTAGTGAGGGCCTGCATAGTGTTGACATGATGGAATGTACTGACTGCTCATCTGGGACGCAAGTGAAGACTTTACAGATTTCAAGACCTCTATGGCTTCTGTGGCACTGTAAAGAAGCAGCTGGGTTTGAGGTAGTCACTTCCTCTCATCTGTGAACGACAGCGGTTTTGTAAAGCATCTGTCAAATCAGAACGCATATTTAATGGATCCATAACATGGATGTGGATGAGATGATTGGAAATGTAGGCAGTAGTTTACAGCCTGGTAATTATTCGTAATAATGGGGGAACTGTTTGATAATAGATGTAATTGGCAAGTGGAAACAGGTAACAGCTTGGTATTAACAGTGGGTTTTACTAATGGACATTTGTACTTGGACACCGATACATTAGCTAACTCCATTTCTAAGCTAACAGCTAACTAAGCTAGTAGCCAGTGCACATGTTTCTGGATAGTTTTAAGTTTTTAGAATAGTGTAGTGTTGTATTTAGAGAATATAATCTTACCTTTGGATTCAGTAGTTATGAAACAGACTCAGATTTTATCAGTTAAATCACTTTTGGCAGACAAATTGGCTACTTTTAGCTTGTGAGCTAACAGGTAGCATTTGCTACCAAGCTAGCATTAACTGCTGCTTGTCTGAAGAGAAATGAGAAAAATATTGAAATTGTTCTAAGATTTTTGAAAGCTTTTGAGAAAATATTTCATGGCAGGGGGCCTAGAAGTCAACCTCACTCCAACAAATTATTTATTTTATTAATAATGAAAATATTGGAAATCTTCAATTTCAATAGCACCATTTTTTTTTTTAACTAAAGACACATTAATTTATTAGAAGAATAATAAAAATCCTCAGTTTCTCTTCTTAGTTAAACCTAAAGATAACATTACTGCTACTTCATTCAAATGTCCAACACAAATACTCATACAAACTAGCATTAGCTTAGAAATGAGGTTATTTAATGTCATCAAATGACTGAGTATTGACCCTTTATCCCTTCATTATAATAATACTGAGCTGTCATGGAGAGTGTTTGCAAAATGTTCCCTCAGTGAAGAGGTGGCTACTTAAATTTTGTTTTGGTCAGTTTTTCCTGCTCCAACAGAGATCCTCTAAAGCTCTGCTGGTGTGTGTATAAACATCCGTTATTTACAAGTCATTGTTTTTCCCTTTCTATAAAGTAGACTAGAATGTACTTAGTGGAGATTGGAAAGGCTCTGAGTGAGCAGTGAGCGGACCCTCGGCGTCAAAGCCTCCTTTGTGAAGCCCAGGTCATGGTGTCATTGGGTGGCATAGGCTGTAATCTGCACTTAACCAGCACTTAACTTTAAGACCTCAAACAACTAATGCCCCCCCTTAGGTCCCCTTTGTCTAAAAGTTTCCTCTTTTGTGTCCTGGAATGTACAGCAAGCATACATTTTTGCACCAGACGAAAAATTAATCTCATCTCACCTGATTGAAACGGAACCTGAACTATGTTTTGTGCATTTTTTTCTCGAGGTATGGCACCCTGTTAATGTCTCAGCCTTGTCACGTTGTGCCAAAATCATTCCACAGTATTTCCAGTTTACAGTTAGAGATGGTGCCAGTGTTTCCCCAGATGGATCCCCTGTCTCTAAGATATACTGAAAGAAACAAAGGGGAAATAATCAAGTTGAGGGTTTTTTTGTTTTCTGCTTATGTATGTTTTTATTTCTTTGTTAAACAAAAGATGTCTTATTTTGGAAGTTATATCGGATAGATTTTATTTAAGGAAAATCTTGTAATTTTGTAAAGTGGGCCTTATTATTGAAATATATTGAGTATTTGTCCATCTTGATTTTAAGAATGATATTTTTGCGAGATATTGTATCTTCCTCGTTGTTGTTACACTCCTGGAGAGTTCTTCTACTACTACTACTACTTCTTCTTCTTCTTCCTGTATTTTGTCTTTTGTTATTTTTAATGCAAGACATTTCTCACGACCTGGAGACACCATGACACACCATGGATCACCAAGTGGGAAGGTTTCAGAGAGAAAGGTCACACGGTTGTGTCATAGTCATTGAAGAACGAGAGCTATGTGCATTTTATCAGAGCTGAGCAGGTCCGCGGTGCTGAGCGCTTCACCATGTGTCGTCCCGTTTTTATCGGGAACTACTCAGTGTTTCAGCCTCTTTTTTTGTTCTCTCTCTTTCTTTCACTGTTGTGATCTCCCTCGCTCATAAATTCAGGGTTAGTACATCTTCTGTGCTGTATGTTTTGTAAGTGCTGCCAAAGAAAGAGTGCAGGCCTCAGATGCACAGATGTGTGTAAATAAATCTCGACAGGCAGATATGAATAGGATTTAATAAGAGTTCAACTGGATCTCATTTCTTTTACATACGTACACGCACAGACACAACAAATTCAGGCCTGTACAATCAAACCCAGGGGTTGGATCTGCTTTTTTTTTTATCGTTTCATTGAGTGTTTATAAGTTCATTTTGTGTGCAGAAGAAGGAGACTGACAGACAGAGGTGTCAAACACAATGTTGTATGTAATGAAATCAGATGAAAAGGCTTTTAGGATTTCGAGCGTTACTTCTCAGTGTGTCAGCAGTGGAACAGAGTGGGGAGCTGTATTTTCTTTTTTTTCTGTTTTAGACTTAATACATTGTGCATGTTTTAACCTTACTGTGGCTGGCGCACTCTGCATGTAGGTCTCTCAAAGCTGCCAACTGTACAGCAGACCATATGTATTCCAATAAAAATAAAAACCAACCTGTTTGTAACACGTCTCCATGTTGGAACCTGTGTGTCTGTGTTTGTGCACGGAACCGATCTTGTGTTAAAACTCACCCATGTATGTTAAATCTCTCATACTTTTTTTTTTTTTTTTTTTTTTTTTTTGCAAAGCGGGCTCAGCAAGTTTAGATTTCATAGCAGTCCACCCTCTGTGTGTAAATGTGTGCAGAAGTCTTTGTGCAGAGGGGAGAGAACAGCAGCAGTATGCAAAATAAGCAGGCAGACAAATGAGGCAAATTGGTCAGGTACAAAGAGGAAAACCACAAGCTGTTGTGGAATGCAAAGTCAGCACACACAAATTTCTCTTAAACAGCTACGCCTTGCTTTGTGAAAGCAGAGCAGTTCTTTTTCCTTCAGTTTTTGTTTCCATTAAATAATCCTCTAATTTAACAGGATCCAAAATGATACTTAAAAATGACCCGCTCTGTTGTTGTCCATCTTCACTTCATGTCTAGAGGGTATGAAGTGTCATTTTCCTTTTTTTCATTTCAACAATAGTACATGAAGTTTTCAACACTTGGAGTTCAGTGTAATACTGACATGTTTCAGCCCTAAGGCTTTTTTTAGGAGTTTCTGACACATCTGTGGGTGTGATCGTATAAGACGCTGCAAAAATACACTCTTATCTTACTCAAGTTGAAATACAGATAATTGTAGAAAGAAAACACTGATAAAAGTATTGATTCAACTTTTTTAACTTTATCAAAAGGGAAAAAGTACAGACTGTGAAATGTTCTCGACTTATAAAAGTGAGTTATATGTTGGAGGAAAATGAGCTGAACCTCTGTCTGAAGACGATTAAACCGTTTTAACTACAAAAAAACTACTGAAAATAATTCTTAGTAATAGTTCTCCATTCAACTGGAATGGTTCAGGCAAGATGAGAGACGAAATGTTTTCAAAAAGAGCTAAACCAGTCCAGTTGAACGGAGAAGAACTAGAAGATCGATGACCTGGGCAAATGAGAACCTACAGACATCTTGCAAATCCTGAAAATAATTAACATTAATTTCATTCTAATTTGAAAAATCAGTTTTCATTGTTAACAGAACTTTCATGTCTTTTTTTATGTTTGGTATACTCCACTGTCTTATCCATGTAGATTAATATTGGTTCTTATGTTCTGAGGGCATGCACTGGTACGTAATAAAAATAACTCCCTTCAGATGCATTAAAACTGAAGTACTGATATAAGGAGCAGAAAATACACACATTCTGATTCTAAAGTCCTGGACATTAATGGGTTAAGTCACACCTGTCCAGGATGAATGAGTGAATTTGTGACTTTTCTTGGGTGACCCCAGCTGAATGTGAGGGGTTAACGCCCATGAGGTTTAATCTGTCTGGAGTTCAGGTGCAGGAGGTGCCGGTTTGGACCATGGTACTCCTGAGGCTCAGCGCCGAGGCCTGACCTGAATAAGACGTGTGAAGTCAACCGTGAAGGCGAAGGCGAGTGGAGGAGGAAACGGGGAGGAGGGTTTGGCATCCACATCCACGGTGTCACAGGACAGACTGAGTGGGTATGTGAGGTTAACAAAACTGAAAGACTGATGTTCTATTTTCTAGTGTCCCTGTCAGTCATGGACCTTTGGAATCAGCCTCACTTTTCTCTCTTGGTAGAATGCATCACACATTGTCCACAATTTTCTCATAGTGACCTACAGACAAAAATGATAAAAAAAGACTCTGCATCCAGTATGGCCATTTCAGTGGCATGATTTTTTTTTTTTTTTATTTTAATGGCATGAATTTTTAAGGTGCTAAAAGTACAGTAAAGATATTTAACCCTTTATCAGGCAAGTGACTATTTTTAATAATAAATAATAATAATCGGCTAAAATTTACTCAGGGGGTCAAATGAGTGGCCATTTTTGTCAAAAAAAAAAGTTGTAAGGAATGCATAGAACTATGTGGAAATAATGCTAATACATTTGTGCACAGACTACTGATATTATTTGACAGTGGAAGCTATATTTTCAGAAATATTGGATTTTCAATAGCACGTGTATGTGAAAACTTTTGCTGGTGGACAGACGTGACATTACCCATGATGATCTGGTCAGTACCAGTACTTTATTAGTAATAAACTCATAGACTTACTATTGCTAATTATCCTCTTATTCATAAATGTTAGTATTGTGGATCTAAAACAATAACAGCTGACACAAAAACAAAATGTGGCAGTGGACGGATGTGACATGGTTGTTACAGATCCCATCATACTGATGCTCAGCAGCCATGTCACTGTTTACACAAATGATCCCTGCGCAAAAACTAGGATCAGAATTATTTATTGTATAGTTTATCATCATATTAAAGAGTAAATAACAATATAGAATTGTTATTTCTTTATAAAAATGCTTATTATTAGAAAAGTGTTGATTTAAAAAGTGAGGTGTGACATTCTTAATGTATGTATTGGCGTAACATAAGCAGGATGGATCAGCACCATACTCCATATTGCAACCTGTAAAAATAAAACATGTGATATGTAGGATATAATCTTGTAAGAGAAACTGGGGAATCTAAAAGAATAGAATATTTGTTTTTCAGGTAAATTCAGTTAAAATATAACTTGGCCATTTGTGACATGAAAATATAGCATTAATTGTGATGAAATTGGACATTTTTGAGCTGAAAACATAGTTCATATGACCATCAACATGTTGCAACAGAACTGAAATCCTGTACATTTGCAGAACTTGCATTTACCAACACAAAGTTCCTTTGGGGATTCACCTATATTGGTTTCTTATGCACAAAGACATAAATAAGACCTCTAAGCAAATTTTAGCCGTAATACATTTTATTTATAGGCGCCTTTCTTGGCACACAAGGACACCATACAGTAAAACAGGAGAATATAAAACAAGCAATAAAACAGAGTAAAAAATAAAAGGCAGGTTTAAAAATTGGACAGTGCAATGGTGTTCACAAAGAGAAAGCAGTCATAAACAGATGGGTTTTGAGTTTGGATTTGTAAAGAGGGAGTGAAGTGATATTTCTGAGCTCCGGTGGTAAGGAGTTCCAGAGTCAGGGAGCAGAGCAGCTGAATGCACTGCTCCCCATGGTGGTGAGACGGGCAAAGGGAACAGTGAGGTGGGTGGAGGAGGAAGATCTGAGGGTACGAGAGGGAGTGGTGGTGAGGTAGAGCTGGGTGTCATCCACATAACAGTGAAAGTTGATATTGTATTTCCGGAAAATATTGCCGAGGGGAAGAAGGTAGATGATAAAGAGGAGGGGCCCCAGTACAGATCCCTGGGGCACACCTAAAGTGACGGGGAAATGGTGGGATGTGAAGGATTTAATCTGAATAAACTTTTTGGCAAATGTTCTAAAGTACATGTTCCTTTCACCTTACATGTGTTTTTCTTGTATTTTTTTTTATATACTTCTTGTTGTTTTTTGTGTTTTTTTTTTGCCACATATGGGCGAGTAACCAAATGTGGTAACTTCACTGACCTTGATTTTCTACATTACAATATAAAAAAAAAAAAAAAAATTCACAAAAGTCATAAAGTCTTGTTATGTCCTCCAATGACACACTAAGGTTGACATTTTGAATTTCAAAGTATTTCTATGAGTGATCTATAAAGGGTTAAAGTCAAGGCTTTGTTCAGGGTTCAGCCCAAGTGGATCAGACCAGTAAAATATTAGCTTAATAACCTATAAATGTTGGCAACTCCATGTGTTTTTCTTTGTTTTAACGCAAAAGAATAAATAATAGAGTGAAAAAGTTTACATTTACAAACTATCTTGTCACAAAAAATGCGAATAATCTAAACAACCATGAACAACCTGACATTTCTTAAGAAAAATAAGTGGAATTTTATCAATATTTTGCCTGTTACTGAATATATTGTGCCTTTGTAGATCCACTGGGATCTGTAAGTTGTAAAGCACATGTGTAAGTGACCAGCAGAGGCTCTTTTTAACCCTTTCATGCATGAATTATGAGAACCTTAATCAAGATTTTTATTCCCCTTTAGGCATGGAGAAAAAAAAAACCCCAAAAAACAACAATGTGATTGACATTTTTTTATGAACCTATTTTTCACAGTTGCAAAAATGTCCACTCAGCGGGACACCACGCGTTTAATTTTTGAAGCAAAGAAACATGTATTTACTGATATAAAGTGTGAAAACTATGAAATAAAAATATTTTTAATGCTGCTAATCTGATGTTTTCTCACATTTTAACATATTCTTGTTACTCACTTCATGGAGATAATATGCAAAAAGAAAAAAAAAAGTAAAAAAACAAAAACTGTAAATTACAGTCTAATAACAATTAGCAACTGATTTACACTCAAACATGTTACTGCAGATCAGGTTTATCAAGAACAGCAAAGTTACAGGAATGATATGAATGTCAGTGTATGTGATGGTGCATAAGCGTCCACTGTTTTGGCTGATATGGAACTAAAAGAACAAAACCCATTAATATATAAGAGAACAGCTGGAAAATAGCTGTCCACTGTAGTGACCAGTATGTATGAAAGGGTTAAATATGATTAAAATTGCACTTTTACTTCTTTGCATTAAAACAAAGAGAAAAATATTATTTCCAGGTTATTATGCTATTGTTTTACTCATCTGACACACTTGAGGTCATACAAGGCAACATGTGGCCCCTGAACTGAAATGACAGCCCTGATATAGACCAATTTTTTACTTTTTTTTTTTAAATCGGTCAATGAAAAAAAAAAAGAACAAAAAAAATCCTTCAAGCTGCACCCACTGTAATTGATTGTGATTATATTTGGCCTATATCCGTATTTTCATTATGCAACACTTCCAGCAGCACGTGGGAGGTGTTTGTTCCTGTGTAAATTCCACTCCACACCTCTGAATCGCGTGGAGATGTGCTGAGACACACTGTGGTGTGGAACTCCCTGTCCTGTCTCACTTTCCCTGCGTCTCCATCAGGTTATCATTGGATGTGGACTCCAGGCTATTATGAAAAATAAGCTCACCAGTCAACAGTGACACAGTGCTGTGGGCCTGTGCTTTTTTCGCACGGAGGTGAAAATAACCCCAGTGCTGCCGTCCAAAACCCCAGCTCAAATTACTGTTGTTACATCAAACATCTCCTTTGGTCACGATAATAATAACCACAGCTCTGGGGGAAAACAAGGCTCTCTGACGCTCTGGGTGCATGGAAACAGAGGGGCACACAGGCCTGAAATACAACGCTGCAGAGACGCTCATAGCTCATGGTTGACCATTTTAATCTCCCCCCTTCATTCATCAGATCCCCCACTATGTGGAGATGCTGCCAGAGACCCTCATTTCTGTCTCAAACACACACATACACTGTACCGCAGATGCTGGGAAGCGGCCAGACCTGCAATGGAAGAGGGTCACAGTCGGGTCAGAACAGAAGCAGCCGTGTTACTTTAATACATGGGAGTAAAATATGCATAAAGGACAGGTCAGACAGATGGACATTTACTCTGCATACTCTGCTTAAAGAAGTGATAGTTTGCTTTTTTAACCCACAAAGACCCAAATCGCAACTGTTGACCAAAATCATCCTCAGATCTAAACTCTTTAATACCTGTTGATCCACTAATCCTATCAATACATGTAAATAATTGGTGTAAAATACAGTTTGTCATCTTTTCATGGTCATCAGATATGACCCATTTGGACGTTCAGAGGCTCTGTAGTGAACGTGGAAACACCGTCATCTTCTACAACACAGGTGTTAAACATGTGGCCCAGGGGCCAAAATCGGCCCGCCAAAGGGTCCAATCCGGGCTGCGGGATGAATTTGTGAAATGCAAAAATTACACTGAAAATATTAACAATCAAGGATGTTAAAATCATTTTAGGTCAGTTCAATATAAAGTGGGTCAGACCAGTAGAATACTATCATAACAACCTATAAATAATGAAAAAAGCTAATTGTTCTCTTTTTTTTTGGAGAATCAGCATTCAGTTTCTATGCTCCGTATATCTGGAACAAACTACCAGAAAATATCAGGTCTGCTGAGAGTCTGAGTTATTTAAGTCAAGGTTAAAGACTCACCTGTTCACTGCTCACTTTGACTGAAAGGCTTTTTACTTTTTAAATTTTATATTATCTTTCGAAACTCTGCACTGCAACTCTTACTTTAATATGTGTGTGTTTTTATATTTTCTTACTTGCTGTTTTTAATCACTTTTTACATGTTTCTTTTATGTTTTAAATGTGTTTCTTTTTCCCTGTCGTATTTCAATGTTCTGTGTGAAGCACCTTGAATTGCCTTGTTAATGAAAAGTGCTACACAAATAAACTAAAAAAAAAAAAAAAGTAAAATTACACAAAAATGTTTACATTTACAGACTAGCCTTTTACAAAAATATGAACAACCTAAAATGTCTTAAGAGAAGTATGTGGAATTGTACCAATATTCTGCCATTTACTGAATATTTTGTGTATTTGAAGATCCGCTGTGATCTGTAAGTTGTGATAAAAATGATAAACTAAGGTGTAATATTGTTAAAATTGCACTTATTTTTCTGGTTGTTCATATTTGTTCATGTTAAGTTCAAGTATAGTTCGTAGATGTAAACATTTTCATTACGGAATTTTATTTATTTTTCACTCAAAAACAGAAAAAACTTTGGAGTTGATATTAATAAGCTTTTATCCTATTATTTATATTATTTTACTGGTCCGGCCCACTTTAGATCATATTAGGCTGAATGTGGCCCCTGAACTAAAATGAGTTTGACACCCCTGTTCTACAACATTGATTCACCAGTAAAACCCATAGAGTTGGATCAATGACAGTGGATGGAGATGGTTGTTTTTAGGTTTAGTTGATGTGTTTGACAGAAAAAGTCACTTTTTCTTCAGTTTTCTCTATTTCTGATATAATAACCCTCAACTTTAACCTGAGCGTTTATGAACATCTTCATAATCAGTGAATTAAACAAAGGAAAATACCTGATATTCACTGAAAAAAACACAAAGGAAAGAAGATAATATTGCAATAAATGGTGAAATTAAGTGAAAGAAAGGTTAAATTAAATAGAGAGAAAAAATAATTTGGGAACTGACACAAAAGTAACACTGGGTCTTTATGGGTTAAATGGAATTATGCATTTTAAAACATTTCCCTGTGGTCTACATAAACTGTAAATGCTATACTTGCGTCTGAATTCTGCATTAATTCAACTCCACAGGTCCATCTTCAACCCTATTTCTGAGTAATGACACCAGAAAGGTCATTTAAATACAAATGCCCCGCCCCCTCCAGGTTGTTGACTTCAGCCACTTGTGTTCATTAATACAATCAACAATTGAACATTGTAGGTAATCGACTCAAAGTTAGGACATATTTTCAGTGTGGACTGCAACCGCTGCTGCTGATAAACAATTATGTCGTACTCGGAGAAATGTTCATCTGAAATCTTGACCTTATATGTGCAAATGTCGTGATGTATGTAGTTATAGACGTAACAAATTAAGAAGGAATTAAAACAGGTTGTAGAAATCCACTAAATTTTTGTCGGAATGAATTTAAAGATAGTTTTGCAGCACCTGGAGGGTTCAAATTCAAACTTTATGAACTATTAGGGTCCAAATACACAAATAAATGAACCAAAGACGAATAAAAGTGGGTTTAGCAAAATATGACCCCTTTAACTCACCTTTATAGCTAATAATTATAAATGTGTTTTAGTCCTGGATTTAACTATATCCATTCAGATCCTTCCTTTGGATATTTACTGCAGCGATGAATGTTCCACTTCTTTCATTGTAACTGATGCAGTAGCTTGTCATTTCTTAACCATTTATTGGGCAAATGACTATTTTTGTGTATTATGCAAAATGGTCAAAATTATCGGTACCATATGTAGGATTTTGCAGGTCTGTTTTGCACTGTTTTTTTTGTTTTGGTTTTTTTTTTTGGTTTTGCGCTGTTAACTGGATGTTTATTAATGTTAAACTATAATGGGCTCTATGCACAACCCCACTTCTTCCTGAACTGAAGCAGCTCCTTTATTTCCTGTCTTTCATTATCGGACACTAGTTAATCCAGGTATGTCTGCTACTTTTTGTTGTGGCTACTGTGGTCAGACACACCTGGGTTAATGAGTGTCCAATAATGAAAGACAGGAAATAAAGGAGCTGCTTTAGTTCAGGAGGTAGTGGGGCTGTGCAGAGAGCCCATTCCAGGCTAATGACCCATTCCACTGATCCAGAACAGCCCGTACTGCAGGGGTCTCAAACTCATTTTCTTTCAGGGGCCACATTCAGCCTGATTTGATCTCAAGTGGGCTGGACCAGTGAAATATTAACATAATGACAACTCCAAATTTTTGTCTTTGTTGTAGTGCAAAAAAAAAACCAACAAAACATTAAATTATGAAAATACTTACTTTAATAAACTATTCAAACAAAAAAAGATGTGAATAACCTGAAAAACACTGAAATTTCTTAAAAATAAATAAGTGCAATTTTAACAATATTATGCCTCAGCTTATCATTTCTACATGTGCGTTACGGATTAAATCTACAAAGACAGTAAACACTTAACAGGCAGAAAATTGTTAAAATTGTGCTTAATTTTCTTTAGACATTTCAGGTTGTTTGTATTTGTTCAGGTTATTCACATTTTATTCTTACAGGATAGTTTGTAAATGTAAATATTTTCATAATTTAATGGGTTTTTTTTTTTTGCACTAAAACAAAAATTTGAAGTTGTCATTATTTATAGACATAATGTAGTATTTTTTTCACATCAAACCGAGAAGAAAATATGGAGTCATTATTTTTTGTAGGTTATTATGCTGTTATTTTACTGTAGATCATATTGGTGTGTATGTGGAACCTGAACTAAAATGAGTTCAACAGCCTTGACTGTGGAATTTTTGCACTTTGCAAATTCATCCCATGGGCTGGATTGGAACCTTTGGCGGGCCGCATGTTTGACACACCTGCTGTACTGTTTTCTATTCGGACAGTTTGGCTCTTCTGCTCCTCTACAGCATCAACTTGGCAAACTTTAACAAATGTTTGACTTTCTGAATGTGTATGAGTGGTTGAATTTAGATTGTATTTTAGTTTGTAAAACTGTCTCTGGAAGTGAGCAACATAACTGAATGAATAAAACACCGATTTCAACGTGAATTTTTTTCTTTTAATAACAAAACAACAGACAAATATAAAAAAAGTTTGTAACGACAACCTTAATAAAATACTTCAACTGCTGTGGCAACAAAAAAACATTCACAACTCTTAACATATCCATCTTCTTTTAGGCTTTTAATGCAAGCTATATTCACTACACTCTGCAACCTATTGATACAGTTAAATTCCGGAGGCGTACAGCTACAGTACATAGCAACGTGTAAGCCTTAAGACAACCAAGACAAGGCCTCTGGGAGCAGTTTGGGTGGATTGTGACCGTGCTACTGACTTGGTCATGTGCCCAGTATAATGTGGCTCTCATGTTTTCAGCCATTCTTTAATGTTGAGACACATGAAGAGAAGCTGGGCGTAGCACATACATTCCATCAAACACACTGAATAACTCCACGTACCAAAAGTAATGCCATGCATTTGTTTAAGACTGAGAAATAACACGAGTATAAAACATCTCATGAATTGTTGCGTTCATTTTCGTTCCAAATGGGATGTATTTTGTAGCATAGCTCAGTCTTTGTAGGTGGTAACATCTGTCTCTATTTACAGGAAGAAATGGAGTATATTGTCACATTTTGCTGGAAATGTACAAACGACATTCCAACTTAAAACTCTTAGTTCCACATTATACCAACAGCCAGAAAATAAACTCTAAGTATCATCATTTCTTCCACGTACAGGTTATACAGTAAATGGGAAAACTCCTACAGTTGGTTGGTCACAGTCTTAAATTGGCAGAAACTAGGGGGAGGAGCCTTTCAGACGCTGGGGGTGGGTTGGGCCTGCTGAGGGTTGGTGGCTGCTGTGGGCGTGGCCTGTCTGGGGAGTGTGTACATGGCGCCCAGGAACTGATCCGCGATGCGTCCTGCCTCGCGGAGCCCGCTGAGCAGAGCGCCGTGGACGGTGGCCGGGTAGTTCCTGATGGTGTGTTCGCCGCCGAAGAAGAGACGGGGGACGGGCTGGCGAGGAAACAGAAGTCAGAGTCAGAAGAATACATAATCGCACTTTATGCTTGAATTCATGATAATTCACGGTCCATTACTATAAATTCAACACAGATGGGTTATGGTTATTGCGTGCAGATTGATGAACAAGTCATATTTATGTGTTGACTAATGACATCTGGCAGTTTAATGCTGCTTTTTCCCCCTTTCATCATTCTTCTTTTTCTTCGATTGCCTATTATGTTGTCATCACATTTCCTGTCTGGTAAAACTTTGCGGTAAGGGGACATTAATTATCATAAATTCACTGTTTGCTGACCAGTAATGTACAGGAATTAACACTGTGCCATACATAGTTTGAATATGAAAAGTCTTAATTTAGCCTGAATTCAGAACATGTTGGTCCTATTTATTTCCTAAGAGCTAAATGACTTTTTGGACCAAATACCTTAGAACTAACAGACCTCAGTATAAGCTTTAGTGTCTCATCTTTGTGAAACTAGCCTCTGAACTGTGAACCCAATCATCCTTAAAAGGGGTTTTATGTAATATTGATTTTCTAAACTAACAGCAGGATGAAGTCATGTACCAATAACTTAAAGCTACGTCTCCACAGAAGGACCAACTCACAGAATAAAGTGTGAGGATGTTAAAGATTAATCAAGTGTCTGCGGTTAAAATAACACCGTTTTATAATCGTCACATTACATCAGCCAATAGTTTACACTATAGCTCTGTTAGCTTAGCATCTATTTTTAGACAAAGCCTGCCACAGTAAAACCATAAATCAGCTTGGTTTTCCATTAGGTTTGTGTTGTCAATATGTGCAATAAAAATCTGTTCAGAATCATCCAAACGGGGTCAGAATTGTCACAGTTTAGTCTGAACCGTGGATCAGCAAACGACAACTCCGCAAAGATAATAACATATAATAAGCTTATGAGCCTCATAACCAACCTCACTAGTGTAGAAGAAACACTGCCATTTCAGTATCAAACTCCTTTTTTTTTTTTATTTAAAGCTGTATCCAGTGGCGAACTTCTATGTGTATCACATTTTTCTGTTTCTTAACCATTCTCATCTTCAAATCAGCCTTAGTGTTAGTTTTCATTACCACATGAGACTAACTCATTACTCCCTCTAGTGGTCACCTACATTCATCGGGACACATCAACCTGAATAAATTCAGTTCCCATCTCTGCAACATAAGATATTGACATTTGATGTCATGCGATAACTCTTTATTGTCAATACTGATATTTTTAGATCATTACGTCTGCCAAGTGAAACGGCGGAGGTTATGTTTTCATCAGGGTCGGTCTGTCTGTTTGTTTGTCTGTTAGCAAGATAACTCAAAAAATTATGTATGGGTTTTCATGAAATTTTCAGGAAATGTTGATACTGGCACAAGGAACAAATGATTAAATTTTGGTGGTGGGGGGATTTTGATGAAATTTTCAGGAAATGTTGATTCTGGCACAAAGAACAAATGATTAAATTTTGTTTGTTGGTTAGCGGGGGGGGGGGGGGGGGGGGCTAATCTGCCTTGGCGGAGCTTTGCGCTTTCTGAGTGCTTTTCTAGTTTTTTAATGTCTTTTCAAGTAAAGTCTCTTTCATAACTGAGTACTCATGACGTCAGTTGTACCTTATTCTTGTTTTAATTCCTGAACATTACTGACAGATTGCTGAGAGTTCATGATGTACCTTTCCATAATATTTCATGTGCCCTCACCATAAGTGTTACCAAATAAGGAAACTGTGATGGATAGCATAATAAGAAAAAATATAGAAGAATGTGAAAGGGGGAAAAGTGGTATTAAACTGCCAGATGTCATTAGTCTGCACATAAATATCACATGTTCACATCAATCTGCATGCCATCACCAAAAACCATCTGCGTTGGGAATAAACTGTACTGCTTTGGTTTGTGTATTGTGGGCTGGCGGAGAATCCTCCTCTCCCTCTCATACATTCATCAAACACACACACACACAGACACGCGAAGACCAACATCAGCAGAGATATTTGTTGGTACCTGTGAAGCTCCTGGTATGGCGGGTCCAGGTGTGATCGGCTGTGCCATTAAGTCGTAATCGTTCCCTGAAGAACCTGCAGCGACGTACGAGTAGGAGCCCCTCGCCCAGGGGTCGGCACGCCAACGGGTAACCACAGTTTCCTTTGGCTGCCATGACAACAAACAACACATCCAAGAGTTAGGAGTTTCCACGCTGACATTAGATGGACGTGTAAACAGCTGGAGGCGCAACAGTTCCAACACTGGCCTCCATGAGTTTGGTTTTATCCCATTTGGAGCAATAAGAAAATGATTTATGATGGCGGGTGGTTTGGATTCACATATGCTTAATGTGTAAAGCTTTGCTGGTTATAGGGGTCAATGCAGGAACGAATGTGACATTCCACTTACTGGAAAAAAACAGAGAAAACCCTAATGGTGGAGCAACAAAAATATAACCAAGCATTACCTATCTGCAAACAACAAACACTATGACCTTATATCTGAAGAAAACTAGAAACTATATTAAATAACGAGGTAACAATTAAGACATCACTTCTAAAAGGGATTAAAGTGGTCTCAAAATGAGATGAGCAAATGCATTTGAAAAAACAACACAACTTCTGAAAACATTATGTATCTGGTTCTAGCAAAAAAATTAAATTTCAGCTAGCGGTGGGTTGATTTCTGGTTTTGTCCCGTCCAGTATCGAGACTAAAACCAGTTTCATTTATTCAAACCAGCTGAAACATTTGTCATTTTGACAGTTTGTGTCAAATTAAAGAGCATCCTATACTGACAACCTGAGGGCGATGGCGTCATTGTGCTAAATAACTTGGTTTTCCATCAGTAATAAGGAATATGACAACATAATGAACATAATAGGAAGTTGGTACACATTATATTGTTAGAAACAGACTAATAGACCTGCTCATAGTTTCTGACAAACCCTTGATGATTTACATCCGAGCCAAAAAAACAAACAAAAAAAAACAAAAACGGCAACATAAAGGAGGAAGTCACATGGTGCATACTGTTGACATTTGTTTACTAGAAAGTTCATCTGTTTTGTTTGAGGAGATGAGAGACTAAAACTGTCCTAATATGTCAACATGACCTTTTTAAAAGTGGTAAAAGAATTGAGGTGAAAAACATAAATGACTCATGATGGAATCACTGCAGGAAGAAAGTCACGGCAAACATGATTACTTGATTATTTTTTTTGTCCTTTTACCTTCCGTCTTCTGTTACTTAAGTCTCCTGAGGACAGTTATCTGTATGTTGCAGTTCCAATGCTACCGTCATATCCTTGTCCAATAAATAAATCTAATCTAAACTTTGCTGACATCAACAGTGCTCTGAAATGTACCTGTGGCACTGCACTGCTTCCAAATATTCCTTTGAGAATGGCGAGGCATCGACCCACGATAACGTCATCACTGATGTTCTCCATGATGCCAGCAGCCTCACCAGCCATCAGAGCGAGAAGGATCGGAGCTGAGCAGGGAAGGATTCAGAATTACAGCGACATGTTACTTAAACATAAGAAATATACTGCTCTGGAAAAAAGAACAGCTCAAAATTTCCATGACTCTTCAAAAATAAATATTCTAAATGACAGTATGTTTGCTTAGAACTATGGAGAAATGTCAGTACTGTCTAGAACATAGTAAAATGTTCATACACAATATATGTAAATGCAGTTAAATTTCATTTCTGTCATAGTTTAAGTGGTTTGATAAAGTGCTGCACCTGGAACTGTCTTTAAAAATGTAAAAGCATCAAAACTGTGACTGAAACTACTACTTTACTCTCACCTTTGTAGAGGTTCCAGAACAGGAAGAGTTCGCCGCGGCTCGCTGTGGTGGAGCCGACGTGACCGAACAGGTTCACACTGGGATCCCAGAACACACGATCAAAACATAACACCACCTTTAGGCAGGGAGGAACACAAAGTAACAGTCACACAACATGTACAGTACTAATGCTGACAATGGCATCACACCAGGATATGGATCACTTGACAGTAGTGAAAGTGTGAATGGTAGAGCTCCCTCTGCTGGAGACACAGCAGTTCTACCACATCAGATTGCATAATAATGCAGTAGTCTTCTCTGTGCTGCAGCAAAATTGGGATCTGAAGTAGTCTGCAGATGATGCTCAGCAGAGAGAGAGAGAGAGACGGAGAGGGAGAGAGAGAGAGAGAGAGAGATGAGAGAGAGAGAAAGAGAGAGACAAGAGAGAGAGAGAGCAGAGAGGAGGTGGTGGGTCAGGAGTGACGCACATGAACACCTTCATTGGATTACAACAAACACTCAGGCAAAAAGCAGGCTTTTATTTGGACACTAACAAGCTGTGACTCCCTATTTTCTCCTGTACTTGTCAGTTCTACTGAACATCATTGATTAGATCACAGACATGAACCAACAGAAAGCACCAGCACCTGACAGTATAAAGAAGGGGATTCCTCTACATGAGCTGCATAATGACCTGTACTCTGATTTATTTAACTGTATGAATTACTGCCTACCCTACCATAGTCATTACAGAAGATGACGAAAACCTGCAGAAAACGCCCACATTCTGAATGTGCATTGTGTTCAGGCTGTAGGATGCCACCTCCAGCTGAAGGTCAAGATGCCAGCATAAGGACACTGCAGCAGAAACAGCAGCAGAAGCAGCTGAAACGTGACATTTAAAGCTTCCTCTTCCTTCTGAATAGGTCACTATGTTCATTTTAAGAGTTTACACTCGTTCGAATAAAATGTATGCAGTTGGCACAGATTATCCTGAAGCAGCAGTGCAAGAAATGCTCAAGTATTTCTTAGGCATAATATGTTTTGTGATACTTTATCAGTTCATTTTGTAACAGTGTTGTAATTTATCTACAATCGACATAAAGTAACAAATCAGAACATTGCTAAAATTAGCAAGACTATGTGCAAAACAACAGCACACACTGAATCTGACGGACCTGACAAAATTCTGTTAACGAGCAATAAATCCCCCTTCCTGAATCAAATCCCCCTGTATGTGATATGCATTGAACTACTAGATTCTTCAAGTACAATTACTTCTGCTCAAGTCTTATTCTGTAAAGATGAAAAACATTAGAAAAAACAAAAGAGGTACAAAGTTGTAAAAAAATCCAACCTTGTTGAGGTTTCCGAAGCCCATCCTCTGAATCGCAGCGGTCTTCCACTCGGGCAGTGGGGGGACAAACTGCACAGCAGGGGGCTGCTGCTTCAACACACCGAGGGGCAGCGTGCACAGCACAGCGTCACACTTATATATGAAGGTCTGAGTTGTGGAGCGAGTGTTCACAGCAATCACCTCACAACCTGAAAATTTCACAAGCAGGATGTATGTAAGTAAAGCCAACTTTTACAAAAAATTCCCATCAAATATCAGAGTCATGCAGACACGTGTACATACCAGAGGCTGTGTATCGGACCTGCCGTACTGCTGTGTTCAGTTTGATGTCCAAGCCTTCGGCCAAGGCCACAGGTACACACGAGTAACCATTTCTGACTGTCAAATGGCTGCCAGTGAACTCAAAGTCATCGTCCTGTGGGTGTATTAATAACATGTCAGTATAGTGACACAAACTGCTAAGTCCCATTAAAGAGAACAGCAATTATGTCATAGTTAAATAAACAATCAGTCTTCTAACATACACACAGGATGCAAAGAAGCCTGAGGGTCTCAGGCACATTTCATGAGTACATGTTTCTACCTGATCCCAATGCTTGAGTGAAAGGGTGGAGAGGGGTGTAGCATTTGCAAACTCCAAATTGGCAAAATGCCAGTCGAGGATCTGCCTGTCCCTGGATGACAGGTAAACATCACTGTGGGAAACACAGGAAAGACAGAACCACGGTGATGCACACTGACGGGTAGAGCAGGTTTTTCACTGTGGGCTGTAAAATTCCTTGGAGAAACTGTTATACAAATAATATTATGTAAATAAAAGTGGAAAGTGTGACATGAAAAAAATCATGAGGTAGTTTTTTATATTTTAATGACTGACGATTATTGAACTTTTCTGAATTCTGTTGTGTAAACAAGGAGCCTGTAAGAATTCTACAATTCTAAAACAATTACATTTTTGATGGATTTAACAGTCTTATAATCTCACAAGTTTCAAAGGGAGCAGACTTACAAAGAAGCCACTTGGGCTGAAATCAAACAGGTTGGTTTGAATGTGTCATTTCTGAGGTTATTTGTCATTTCTATTTTTCATACTTTAACAAAGTCCTCCCAGAGTTAATAAAGCCACAGTCTTATTTAAGAAATTTAAAAGTTAACAGTGACCATCGGAAAAGAAGCCAAATTAATGTTTATCAGTATTGTGCATTTGTGTTTCTCTTTCTCAGATCTTCAAAGACATAAGTGGCATATGAAGAAGCCCACAGGGTGGTTACCTTGGTGGATTGGCCTCCAGCTCCTGCAGTTTCTCCTCCAGTTTGACCTGCAGCTCCACCAACTCATCATATTCCTACAAAGCAAAGAAATGCAAATGTTTATCCTCTTTCAATTCAATAATGAATGTTTTATTGTTGGAAAACACACAGATATTTAACAGATTTAGAAATTACTAGAAAAGGAGACAGGTTTTGCTATGATACAACAACTTTTGAATGCAAGAAGTCTGACTTGTTTTAGTTATTGCCAATATAAATCTGTACCCCAAAAGTTTAGATTCCATGAGCTGTGTTGAGAGAAAAAAAAATGGCAAGCTTGTGCTTGTGTGTGTGTGAAAGGTACACACCCAGGCGTTTCAGGTCATGTAGAAAGGACAAGCAGTCTTGACAGAAAAGGCTGACTCAACCTGTTCATCAGTTCACCACAACAGAACAAAGTACGACGGCCGCCTGAGCAGCCCGGTAATACCACCTACAGAGCTCAGCCTCAGGACACAGCTGCACCGAGTCAAACTTTTACGTTTCAGTGATGGGAAAAACATGAAATAATGTAGGTGGACTGGAAAATATTCCCTAAAAATATCCTGACACAGCCGTCCTCTTACTGGCTCCAACATGAAATAAAACCGTCATGGCAGGGGTTTCCTCCAGGACGATAATGCCTCTATTCGGAAGTCATGAGGGCTCAGTGAACAGTTTGAGGATCATGAAAATGATGTGAGTCATATGCTTTAACCTTCAATCACAACCCTAATGAACACCTATGAGAGATTTAGGAGTGATGCATTTCAGTGTTTTCCACTGCCCTCATGAAAACACAAATCAAAAAGATGTCTTTGTTTTTCTGGCACAAAAGCAGGTATGAACAACCACAAAAAACAATACCCTTCTGAGACCAAGCAATGCATTTTTGTCCAAAAAACAGAATTGCTGTTCTCTGCAAAGGAGATTCTATTAAAAAAAATGTAGCTGAAAAAAAAAAATGCTGAATTGTGCTTTTTCCCCAATCAAGGCAATTCTTTAATGTAAATAAGCCAAAACTTTTACTTTCCTGGGTCTCAGGAGGATGATGAAACTGGCTATGGGCAAAATTCTTATTCTAAATGCTGATGTCAGACCAGAATTTCATAATTCCTCCTTATTAATAGATGTAGTTCTTTTCTGATGACTGGAATAGATCAGTTAGTCCACACCACATTGCAACACTAGCTGGGTGTGCACAGATGAATTCTGACCAGGCTGCACAGTTTGAAGAAATGGTTTAGGAAAGACTGGTTTAAGTGCATTTTTATAGAGCAACATTAACTTCATACTGCACAGATGTGTTAAAACTGTACATAAAATATCAGATTATTAAGGCCCTGCAGACACTCTGTCACACAAACACACACCTAAATTCTCACTCTGTACTGCGGTAAATAGTTATGTCCATTTTCCGACAAAAAGACAGATGGTGATTCAAGTCCTTGAAGTGGTTTCTCAGAGGGTGGATGGGCTACAGCCTAATGTAGTTCAGACACCAGCTGTTTTTAAGCCAACTAAAACCTGCCCCTAAAATACACACAGACCAGCAGTGGAGGTGATTTATCCACACCAAAAATAAACCAGTGGCACTCACTCTAATAATACATCCTACTGAGGCATTAAACCACTTAAACACAGCCTGTCTGCTTGCTTAGATAGCACAGCATTACTATTCAGCGAAGCATCCACCCTGACCTAGTAGCCCATTAAATATTCCCTTTGCATGTGAGCACTTTGGAGCATAATGGTTCTGTTAAAAATTATTTCAGCTTGGTTGAAGACCATGTTATTCTTCAGGACAAAGGAGGATTTGATAAATGTGATGGCAGACCGTCTAAGCCACAGGTGTCAAACATGCGGCCCGGGGGCCAAATCCGGCCAGCCAAAGGGTCCAGTCCGGCCCTTGGGATGAATTTGTGAAATGCAAAAATTTCACTGAAAATATTAACAATCAATGGTGCCAAAATCATTTCAATTCAGGTTCCACATACAGACACATATAATCTCAAGTGGGTCAATCCAGTAAAATACTATTGTAGTAACCTATAAATAAAGACAACTGCAAATTTTCTCATTGTTTGAGTGTAAAAAAAAAAAGTAAAATTACAAGAACAGTAAAATACTATTGTAGTAACCTATAAATAAAGACAACTGCAAATTTTCTCATTGTTTGAGTGTAAAAAAAAAAAGTAAAATTACAAGAAAATGTTTACATCGACAAACTTTCCTCTTTCAAAAAAAGTGAATAACTTGAAAAAATATGAACAATCTGAAATGTCTTAAGAAAAGTAATAGCAATTTTACCAATCTTCTGCCTGTTAGTAAATATTTTGCGTTTTTGTAATTGTAAAGTAAGTTGTAATGTACATGTGTAAATGATAAGGCATGAGGCAGAATATTGTTAAACTTGCACCTATTTTTTCTTAAGACATTTCAAGTTGTCCATGTTATTCAGATTTTTAAGGAAACTTTATAGATGTAAACACTGACATATTTTAATTTTACTTTTGTCACTGTTATTATTTTACTGGTCCGGCCCACTTGAGATCTTATTGGGGTGAATGTGGCCCCTGAACTAAAATGAGTCTGACATCCCTGGTCTAAGCTGTTGGAACACCTTTTAGTCCAACTAGTAATTCAAGACTACATCTTAAAACAAGTAGACCCAGATCGCCACAAACACCCTTAGACACAGTTAAAACCAAACAGATTTTCAGTATTTTAAATCATGCAGTTCCATTTCTGAGATGAGGAGATAATGGAGGTGTAACAAGCTAATCTGTACTAGGAAAACAGTTTTTCCAACAGTAATGGTGTCTTTGTGTGAACTGATAATCACAAAAATAGAGCTGGAGCTCACTTTGCAGAGTGCGGTGAGGTCGCGGTGTTTGCTCTTCACCAGAAACTCAGCTGTGATATCTCGGGGTGGTTTGACCTCGCTGGCCTCTTTGTACTGCTGATGGAGCTCTTTGACCCGTTCCTTGGTGCTCACCATCTGAGGTAAAAGGTGAAGAAAGACAGAGAGAAGTGAGATGTGGTGTATCTGTGCTGTACACTGTTGGTAAAATATCACAGGTGGCATTCAATCCTTATTTACACTGAATTCCTGAACATCTTTAAGAACTTATAGGATCTCAGTAAATAAAAATGAGGACAGAATGTTGTTGTCTTTTTGATGTGGGTCCACCAACTCTGTGTTCTCCCTATTGTGTTTTATTACCCCTGCCAAGGAGGTTATGTTTTTGCCAGGGTTTGTTTGTCTGTTTGTTTGTTTGTCTGTCCGTTAGTGTGCAACATAACTCAAAAAGTTATGGACAGATTTGGATGAAATTTTCAGGGTTTGTTGGAAATGGGATAAGGAAGAAATGATTAAATTTTGGTGGTGATCGGGGGTGGGGGGGGCCCACGGGGGGGGCCACTGATCAGCCTTGGCGGAGGTCTGCACTCTCCGAGTGCTTCTAGTTTATTATAAATTTCTCCCATCTCCTGTTAGTGCCAACAACATCTGAAACACTTCTTCTGCATTGTACATAAGTACTAGCACTTACCTACTTGCGTATAATAGAAAAATCATATTTAGCAACAAAGATTGAGCATTTGCCGTTAGGGCACATAAATGATGTCTCCAAGTTCTTTTAAATCTTCTTAAAACATACTGTTTCGTTAAAAGTATTTGGTCTTTATTCCCACCTAACTGATTTTTTGCATTTTATTGTTTTTACTTCTTATGTATTCACTTTTTTCTTGGGTAGAGCTCTTCATCGTTTAGAAAACTATGAAAAATAATGTCTTGTACTACTAGTACAGTTGGTATTAGTACAGTCTGAAGGCAGTGGGGATGAATGTTCAGCTGTAACAGTATTTCATTTAACATTTGTTTTTATGCAATGCAATGACGTTGGTTCTTCCTAGTTTGTCGGCCAGTATCACCACATCTAAAGCTAAATGAATGTGTGATACAGAAAGCATAACTTAAACCAAAAGTGTCATGAAACTGCGCCAACCTAATGAAAGCAATTTACAAAATTAATCTTCTAGGCTATTTTTCTTCTTGTTTTGACCACAGCTGACAGCATATTTAAATGAAAATACAAAGCATTTTGAGCCCACAAGACCCAAGTTTATGACTTGGTTTTGCAGGATTTAGTCGTAACTGTATCACCTCCAGTAAACTCTTACAATAAAGAGCGGTGAACTTTTTGAGAATGTCGACAAGAATGTGTCTTGAATATCAAACTGAACTGTTCTCACCTTGTTAAGAAGATCTCTGAGATCCTCCTGAGTCTTTACGATCTTCTTCCAGTGTTCGATCTGCTCGTCTTTTACGTGCTTCTCCTGCAGCCTACACACACACACACACACATATGAATCTATCTGTGCTACTTTGATCACTCTGCCATCATCTCCGTAGGCTGAGTTCATACAGAGTGTAGTGTACACGGTACTCACTGTATGACCACCTCCAGGGCCTGACCCAGAGACACAGGCTTGTTGTTGAGGAAGTTGAAGTCAAGCTGGTGGCTGAGGTAGGAGGTGGCCTCGAGCAATCGGTTAAACTCTTGCTCTACCATCTCATCTTTTTCTTTTGGCACCTGGAGACCCATATAAAATAACATTGGGAGATTATTGTCATGAAAAGAGTTGGTTCAGAATATTTGATGTGGGGTTGTATGAGGTACTTATTCATAGTCAGTGGGTCTGCAGTCAGCACAGGACACACATTTAACAGTACAGAAGCTGAGTGATGTGCTTCTGTGAATAGGGCCGCATTAAAAAACAACTGTCAACTGAGGTGTACGCAACTTTTAGAACACTGTCACCGCTTTACTTAGCTAAAGTGGTCTGCAAAACTACCCACGTCCAAATAGAATCAGTAGTTTTTCTTTGTAGAACACAGGAGGTACTGTTCTACAACTGCCTTATTGTTTGAGTTTGGCGTTTTTTCTACAAGGTGTATTCCCAAACTAGCCAAACAAACCCATCCAAATACAAGCAGACCTTTAACTCCAGTGTTCTGTGAGGTTAAAGCTGCTGTATTTGTCAAGAGAGTCATTTTGACAGGGTAAAGCAGAGAAAAATATCTAAACTGATGCTGTTTTTTAGGCGAGTTTTCCATTTAAGGTTGTTAAAACACCATTTTTTAATCTGCCTCTTTGTACAGGAGCATCCCATGTTGGTACGTCTGTGTGCTGACCATGATCTACTGCAGTAAAGACACTCACGATGGATAAGCACCTCATGCAAACACACTTCAATTAACCTGAACAAACACTGTGAGACTAAGATCTATGATTAAGTTAAAACAAAGAAACAATAGAAAAGGAACATGTCAGACTAAACTACAACTAAATCCACTAGTAGCCAGTATTAGAACTGGTTTATAAGCAGTGACTCCTGTTTCAACTTTCCGTGTCCCATTACTGGAGCACACCTGTACAATAAGTCACTCGATCACTAATCTAAGCAGAAGAATAAATAAGAAATCAGAACATTTTCCATATGTTCAACATGCAGTAACAGGCTGATTTGGACAAGCTACTCAAGACAGTAAAAATGGACACAAAGCAGATCCATGATTGGCGTGCAGCTGCATAACAAAGTGCTGAGCATCAATCATGTACTGGAGTTTTAAGGGAAGATCCACACTCATGGTATTTGGATTTGACCAGAGTCAGTGGTGTTAGAGGATTTGTACAGGATTTCTGGAGTGAGATAAAGCAGTATTTATTAAGGAAATGTCTGCAGAGTTGAGGTGAACTGTTACAAATACTCTGAACTCTCTGTAGATGGGCGATCAAATTAAGTTCTACTCAGCTTTTTCTAACTTCTAAACAGAAGCACACAGAATTTAAGAATGAAATAAGCCTCATAATGTGTGGATCTTCCCTCAATTCAGGTTATTTGGTTGTTAGGGTGAAAGTTAAACATGAACTACCCATTTCTTCCTCTCTATCTCTATTATGGGTAAGGGATGGACAATTATTAAGTAAAATGAAATGAAATGGATGAAGCTGAACTGTTGACTTCAAAAATCCATTTAAATAATGTAATGAATATAATGTGTAAATAAACCAATACATACACTCGTGCACCGTTCACCCTTTAGCAGTTCACCAAAAAGATGAACACGGAAAGGGGTTGAGAAGAAAAAGAGGGGAGGGGAGAGAGAGAGAACATATTAAGTAAACACAACTTTAACCTCAAACAGGTTTGCACAAAAGTAAAAACATGTACATTTAATTTGGCTTTTCCTGTGGCGAAGGAAACCAGTTACACATGATGTGGATGCTTCGAGAGCCCTGCTGGCTAGTCTCTACTTTAGTGGAAGTGTCCCGAATGTGAACCTAAACACCCTACTACTGTTGCTGCCACTTGATAGACAGAACTAAAACGAGAGTGGAAAAACATTGTTTACTTCCAATTTAATGACATTAAACTGCATCCGCTTTCTGGAAGTGGAGCTGTTGTTGATGACACGCAAGGGTAAGCAGTTAAATGAATGCACCATCATTTTGTTTTTGTGGCTTATGGAAAGCCAGATCCTTGCCTGAGGACAACTGGGGCTTTTAGACCCAGACACAAAGCACTAAAATGGTGACAGGGATATGTTATGCGTATGTAAACATGTTCTGTTAAAGGAAGTAAACAACACAAGGTCCTTGTTGTACAAGTCATGTAACTAGAGGACAAATGTATTGCAGCTGTGGGGACACTAATGTCAAAAGGCTGTTCTAAAGGTTAGGTGTTTGTAAGAGAAGTTGAGAATTTTAAAAATGTCAGTACAATTGAAGCGAGCAGATATTTTTCATCCACAAAAAGTTTCAATCACATGCGCACCTCCAATGCCATTAGCCTTCTTCTTTGGGCTTTACACATAAGCATGTTTTATTCTCACGGTATAAACACATTCTCATAACGTAATATATATTCTTCTATGACTTATAATAATAACCTGAAGGATAATGGATAAGAGGCAAACCAATGCACAGACTCACATGTCCAGAGATACTCACAGCCTGGCCATTGGCTTCATACAGCGGACACTTCTGTTTGATCTTGGCCAGCTCCATGTTTACCTGCTTACTGATCACTGCCATGGGATTCCCTCCTGATAAAACACACACACACGCGCAGCTGACACAGCAGATACCGAGACAATAACGCCCTCTACAGGTGGAAGTGATGAAGCTTTGTTAAAGAAGCCAGAGCAGTAAAAGAGTGGGTGTAAGTCATGATTAAATTAATTGAATATTAATAAGTTGATAATCTTCTAGTAGTCATTTGTACAATACAGACAAATAATCATATCTGAGTATATTTTATCTGAAAGGTGAAGTACAATATATACTGTAACTTACTATTTTTTTTCTGAATTTAGACACATTTTCTGTTTTAAAAGATTTCCCACAAACACTAATTTTACAGTATGCATCACTCATGTTACATAGAATACAGCCGGTTATGTAGTAGGAAATGACATACACTTGGTTAAGATACTTTTGGTGGCTTGCAAAAAAGCTATTACAAGGAACTAGGGAAAGACAGAAGCACCAACACAGGACCAATGGATTGAAATTATTGATGGAATATATACAATGGAAAGGGTGACTCATAGACTGCAACAACAGGGAGCACAAATAGACAAAAAGTGGAATAAATGGACTGTTTGCAGAACTGGGAATGATGGAAAGAATGGATAGGGCTCTGTTGAGGAATGTGTGATGCGACCAAGCAATGCTGGTTTGTTCTTTTTTTTTCGTTTTTTGTTGTTTTGTCTAAAATGTGTGAAGAATTTCAATAAAAACTTAAGTGACAAAAAAAAAAAAAAAAAAAAAAAAAAGAATCCAGCCGGTTAAAGTGGGCAACAGAACACATTGAGAGGTGACAAACTTATGTATTCTAACCACACTTCTGTACAGTTGCCAGCCTAGTAACATTAATGCTACAAACTACCCATGATGCAATGGTTTATGTAAGCAACTCAGCCCCCGTGAATGCATGTGAGAGGAAGAAATCCATAGGACCCGATAAGAAAAATTAAACCACAGCCAGACTCAGGGTGATATTTGTGATATGGTTATTTATGCCATCATGTGTAGGACAAGTTGTGATACAGGGAGTGTATTTGCCCAGCTCTACTTATTTTGTCTATAAATTGTCAGAAAATGGTGTTTGTTAAAGCCCAAGATAACATTCTAAAATACCATATTGGTCTATTAAAGTATCCAATGCACTGTTATTAAGGAAGTAAAGCGATCACACACAAAAAAGAACTTAGAATCAGATAATTTTGACTTTTTTTTTTTTTTTAAATAAAATAGTACTCATACTGATGTCAACAGTTTTCACAAAAGCTGGTGATTCATTTAACAGTTGACAACTTATCAATTAATCCTCACAGCTCTAATGATTACATCTTCAATCTAATCAATTTAGACAAACAAGCCATTTGCCTGAAACCACCGAAAAGAATAGGTTCAACAAATGTGTGATAGGCTGATATAATACTGGTACTGACACAATTAAATGCATCATTATTTAAAACAAGAAACTCAGTCTTACCCAGTCCAGTCACCACCATAGCTCCCAGGTCAGCTACATAGTTCCCCTTCCTAAATGTGGCCACTCTGCCTCCAACGCGGTCCTAGATGAAGAAATTACAGAAATATTTTCTATAGCACTATGATAAAATTGTACAATTTAATAAATAGAACAATGGAAATCAGATAGTTACCGAGAAAGTAAAGCTTTATGCTTTTAGTTGTATAAAAAGGTATCATTGGCTCAGATCTCACATGCACTACCAGAGTTTTACAGTTAAGAATTTTATATCCACACAAGTATTAATATTTAAAAGGAGTTTACAAAGTGACCTACCCTGGCCTCCAAGACCGTCACATCCATCCCAAAGCTCTGCAGTTGCCTTGCTGCAGCGAGGCCAGACACACCTCCACCAATGACTATAACCTTTCCAGTCTTCTTTGCTGCAATTGAAAACATGGCCCTTATATGACAAATATTGTACAGCTAAAAACTCTTATAGACATTTGCAAGAGAGTTGCAACAAATTTAGAAAGTTTGCTTTCTACCCAAGATGCTTGTAAAACACACAAAACTATCCTGACAGTGCTGTGAATGAAGTAAACTCACTGGGTAAAGGCTTGACCCGCTTGTAAATGCCAAAGTTAATGAGACCATGTCTTTCAAGGTAGCTGTGTATCCTGTGAACCAGCACAGCATCACCTAAAATTAGAAACAAAGCACATTAAGTCCAAATGTTCATGCAAGTAACATTTTAACTGTAAAAAATACATTTCATTTAAAGTCTTACTGTTATATGGAGCCTCCAGCTGCTGTGCTGTAGCCTCAAATGTCAGCTGGATCTTAGGGTTGTCCAGCCACAGTTGGAGCTGAGGAAAGTTTAAATACAGCCATATATACTGTGTGCAATTTTCCAAATTTTTCTTATAATCTCTACTTTTAACGACAGCTTTATATGTCAGTGCAAACTCTTACCGTACGGTTGCGAATGTAGAGGAAAACTTTTTGAGTCTGCTGGGGGCCACTGATGATGTCAGGGAAGCAGGCGGCCTCCTGGGAAGTCATACGGTCATGAGGAAGGCGACTCTGGAAAGCAGCTCCTTCCACACCTAAAATAAAAACAAACACCATGCATTTACATATTTCGAGACACAGTAGAGGTCTTAAAAATGGATCTTTCTTTTGTGAACACAGACAAATGTCCATTTGCTGCTTTGCCAGGCTGTACAACACAAACTCCAACACAAACTTAATATGAGCATGTACAAATCTTTCATATTAAATATTTATTTATCAAGGAAATAACTGTGATCACCATCTAATTGTCTTTTTTGATTTATTTTTGCCAATAGAACAGAATAAGCCCAACATTTACTGGTATTGTACACGGAAAAACACAAATCAAACTTTTACTTCTACATGCTGTTTAGACCTTGAAAGAAAAAAACCACTGTAAAGAACAGATTTAATATGAATGACCTCAATATACAAAGTATGTTACTGAAATATCTCAATGAGGATTTCATGAGGTTAAATACAGGACAAATAATGGCAATTGCCAATTCATTCAACTGCATGATTGTACAAAAGACTTGAAACCTGCTTAAATAAAAATAAAGTCATTATTTAGTAGCTGTGGTAGGCCATCTTACCAGATGGTTCCTCTGGTTCACTGTCATTCTCCTCCTCAACCGGTGGGGGTGGAGGAGGGACGACCTGCTTCCTCTCCTTCTCTGCCTTGGCATTCCTTTCCTCCTCAGAGTAATATTCGTCCTCAGACAGATTGGCCAGGCTTTCGTCCATCTCGCGGTACTCCACCTGCAACAATAGGCACAATAAAAGCATCATTAAAACCGGCATTTTGTAGTGCGGTTACTCCCTCTTCTCTTAAAAGGCAGAGAATTTTCTGTGAACTTCAGCTGGTGCCAATTCAAGCTATGTTGCTTGATTTCTGGCAGCTTTCACTCCCTCCCTGCCTGCCTGTAAAGGCAGCAGAAACCTAAAATGTTTACTTTTGCTCGCTTGCGCCGACTTGTCCGCCGGACTTCAGCTGAGTCCGGGTCCACCCCACCAGGACCTGCTTGGTGAGGCAAAGGGGCTCCTCCAGGTTCCCCACTAGGGGATGACCTCTCCTTCTTCTTTGCTTCCATCACACCTGCAGTTGAAGCTGATGCGCCTGTCTGGGTATCAGATACAGGGGCTCTGTCACCTCCTGAGGCTCCCGCAGAAGAAGAGGAGGAGGAGGAGGAGGAGCCAGCATCTGACTTCTTGCTAGACAGCATGATGGAGGATGTTGGAGGCCTCTCCTGGATGAAAGTGGAAAGAAATGAGGCGGAGCCCATCAACAGGAATGAAACAACTGTCCAGCTTAAACTATTTTTGAAGTGATATGGCATCGATTTAAATGTAGAAAATTGAATAAATAATGGGAAAACATAAAATATCAATTAGAGACAGAATGAAAATGATGATTTGTGGGTTCTGCAAACTGAAAAAAGGCAAAGAACATCGTGATGTCACTTAAAAGTTTAGCTCAAATTTTTTTTAGACCTGATTCAATTAACTGCAAACAATGCGCATGAAAATATATCATATAGTAGAGAGCAATGTTGTCACTGATAAACACATGCGAGGTTTATGTGTTATCACCGAAAAATCTAATTAGATAGAGAACCACTTCTGTACTTTATTTTATTAGATGGACAAATATGCAAACAAAAAATAAATACATACAATAAAAATAAATTAAACACTTAATATGTCTCATGTTCGATTCCATTACATTTAACTAACTGTCCCTGCTCAAAATTGGTCACATCTGTTACAGTGGATGCATTTAGTGACACTAACTGTGCATGAATGTCATGGTTTAATGAAATGATTGCTCCATGGTAAAGTAACCTTGTCTTGTTTTACCCATTTCTCCGTGCACCTGGTAATATCCATTCAAACACTAAGAAATGAAGACAGAACCAGAAATATTGTTACGAACAGGTCTAACTAAACAGATAACGTTGGCCTTTCAAATTGCATGTAGGTATTTGGCAAAATTATTAAAGGTTTTATAACAATACATTCTCTGACGAAACAGGCCATTAAAAGTTTTTAGATCGCTTATACAGTAAGACGGTTAATGTTAGCTAGCAAACCATCTGCAGCGCTAGCAACAGAAGAATGGTGCGGCTATCGACGCTAGCAAGATTAAGCTAATAGCAGCTGTATTCTTAACACAAAGTTACGCACAATACATCCGAGTATGGAAATGTAGCTACTTACGTCCAGCGCAACGCAAGATGTGCTTCAAATTGTATCAGCCACTTCTCAATTCATCTTCTTTACAATCTATTTTCCAACGCGACCATGCTACATTAGCTAACACGCTAACAATGAGACCCCGGTTAGCACCAACAGTGGCACAGTAGCAGGTGCGAAGTAGCGGAAAATAAAGCACCGGTTTCGATCAAAAGAGATTCTGTATTCACAAACAGGCGGTAGTATTTAAGAAACAGTTCTCTGCATCGCTGCGTATTCTTCTCACAAACACAGCAGTGCATAAAATATGAAAAATACTAAAATTACCTCTCAATCCCCCGACGATGTCAACACAAAGACGGCAGAGTTACAAGAGCCGATTCAATGAACTCTTCTGGGATTGGTGGAGAGTGCATGTTACGCAAACTATGAAGCTAAATGATTGGTTGAAACAGTTGTTGATCAAATAAAAGGCGGGGCTGGTTGTCCTTTACTTCCAATTGTTGTGTTTTTAGTTTATAGACCACGCCCTTTAGCGTATTTGTCGTTCAGCGCATACATTAATTATTTTTTGGTAAAAAAAAAAAAAAATAATAATAAAGAAAAATAATGCGGTTGGAAATTGACTTCTTTACTGATTGGGATGAGTATTGACATTAAATCTGTCAAGGAATTACAAAACTAGTTTCCGATCGCTTGATCAGTGCAGGCACAGTTACATGAGCGTGTGAAGAACTGGATGGGCAGGTATGGGAGGGAGGGGTGAAGACAGGTAAAGGTGATCCACTGTCGTCGCACCTACAACTCAGGGAAGCATACCGATGTGTTGTTGACTCCTTTGTCTCTCCATTTTGCGCCGTCTGTGTGTAAGTAAAACGTCTGATCAGTGTATAAATCTACAACAGTGTCTCTGCATGTGTACTGGTTCTTTTCTATTTGTAAATTTCTCTAAAATCAGTCATTTCGTGTGTGTTTTCTCGGCTGATGTGTTGTTTGTAGAGTGTAGTATTTTGACCCTGACATGGTGGAGGTGTGGTGAAGCTTTCATTAATTAAGAATGAGACTCCAATGGAAAAGAAACACTCCAGTATCAGACAAAAAAGCTTTTTAAACATGTTACAGATGAAATTCTAAGCATGGTAAATGTGTGAGCTGATGAACTGTATATCCAGCAGATCAAGAAAAATGGTGAAGCAGGAGTCGGAGACGGCCAACCGGCCTGACAACACCGCCTTCACCCAGCAGAGGCTTCCGGCTTGGCAGCCCATGTTGTCTGCAGGTATTGTCATCCCCGGGTTTGTCCTCATTGGTTTGGCTTTCATCGGCATTGGGATCGCCCTGTTTGTCACTTCACGGAGCATCCAGGTGTTGGAGGTATGGCTGCATGTCATGGATTTGAAACTAGTAACAATACCGCACCTTAAAACAAACATCCATGCATTTTGACATCACCTCACCTATTGGGTGAATTCAGGAAACAGCCACCTATCTCAGATAAGTTAGATAAGATCAAAGAATGCGTCAAGAACAGGGTGAACCAATACCCAAAATGATTATGAGAGGAATGGATTTTTCATGTTATATGAATATGTAGTCATATCATTATCATCATTTTATTTTACAGTTCTAAAAATGTAGCTGAAATCTTCTACTTCAGTATATATTACAGCAGTGTTGTTAAATTCATCTTAGTTCAGAGGCCACATACAGCCAATGTGATCTCAAGAGAAGTGAACCAATAAAATAATAGGCACAGTAACCTAGAATTACAGGGTGGGGAAGCAAAATTTACAATGAACATTTAGTTGTTTTTTCTCAGCAGGCACTACGTCAATTGTTTTGAAACCAAACATATATTGATGTCATAATCATACCTAACACTATTATCCATACCTTTTCAGAAACTTTTGCCCATATGAGTAATCAGGAAAGCAAACGTCAAAGAGTGTGTGATTTGCTGAATGCACGCGTCACACCAAAGGAGATTTCAAAAATTGTTGGAGTGTCCATAAAGACTGTTTATTATGTAAAGAAGAGAATGACTATGAGCAAAACTATTATGAGAAAGTCTGGAAGATACTATTAAAGAAGAATGGGAGAAGTTGTCACCCCAATATTTGAGGAACATTTGCACAAGTTTCAGGAAGCGTGTGAAGGCAGTTATTGAGAAAGAAGGAGGACACATAGAATAAAAACATTTTCTATTATGTCAGTTTTCTTGTGGCAAATAAATTCTCATGACTTTTAATAAACTAATTGGTCATACACTGTCTTTCAATCCCTGCCTCAAAATATTGTAAATTTTGCTTCCCCACCCTGTAATTCTATTTTTTCTCTCTGTTTTAGTGTGTAAAAAGTAAAATAACATTATGAAAAAGTGGATCATGTGAACCACCAAGTACAATTTCAACACTATTGTCTCATCTTATTATTAACACAACTTACAGATCATAGTGGATCTACGAATGCACAGAACATTTCGTAACAGGCATTATACTGCTTTGCATTTAGTTTTCTTAAGGTATTCCAGATTGTTCATATTTATTGTGTTGAGAAAGGATATTTTGTAGATGTAAATATTTTCCTAATGTGATTTTATTTTGGGCTAAATGTGGCCCCTGAATGAAGTTAAACACGCTTGACTGTTAATAGCCTTTCTTGGGTATAATTTCTGCACTTCACAGATTCATCATGCAGGTTATATTGGACCCTTTGGCAGACCAGTTTTGGCCCACGGCACCCTTGTCTTACAATGACAAAATACATTTTCTGTAGAAATTAAATTCAGTGAGATAACAACAATATTCAATATAATAAGTTTGTGTGAAATTCATCAAAATGGTTTAAGAATTACAGAAATTTACAGTCATGATGAATAAAATGTATTTGATAAATATGTAAAAACACAAAATAGAATTTTACGTGATGAGAGATTATTATGTGAATGAATGTGAGTGAATCCATACGTATGGTTAAGACAGTCCAAAGTAATTTATAACTAAACCGAGAAAAAACAGTTTGGTGTTTCATGAAAAGTAATTCAGTGGAATCAGCAAAACTGTTCTTTTATTGCAACTTCCTGAAGAAAATGCAGACTGACTCCACCAAGATCCACAAAGGAAGAGGCGGAAACCACATTTCAACACCACATCACAGTGGTCTGATAATTATTTCCAAAGCTGCATGTCACGATACAGTACATTTAACTTAACCATACTGTACTGCACTTAGATTTATTTTCTTTTTATGAGACTTATACACAGATGAAAACAACAGTTTCACATGAAATGAAATATGCTCAAAATAGTACAATTTTCTTTCAAATATAAGGTTTTAACGTTCCAAGTCAGAACAATAGTAATATAAAAATAAACTGCGGTGTGTTCATTTCTGGGAATCATGCAAATCTAGCTTCAGTGCAAATGACACAAATATTTTCAAGTTTTACCGGATTTAATATGCTAAGCAGCAAAGCATGTGGCCTGTTGACTGAATAATGCTACTTCACATGGATGGTAGATTTACAAGACTGTCAAATTACATGATAGAAACAGTCACCCAACCCTTAAACATGTGGAACTTCCTTTGAAAAAATGCTAAACCGATAGTAAAAATGTTTGCAGTCAGTTATTCTCAAATGCTATTGTCAGGAATTATTCTGGTAATATTTTTTCTGACATTTTAATTAAGCATTAAAGTAGTGTTCCTTATATTTATGTGGGATTTTAAGGTTGATAAGGGAAGAATATTCATAGTTCCCATTGAATATAATGCAAGTGAGGTCAACTCTGCGTATTTATAAAGTGTGTTGACCATGGTGTTGTACAGAGTGAGAAAACACATGGATTAAACACAGACATATAGAAAAGAAGGTGAGGTGATCAGAGCAAAGGATATTTACATAAAATCGAACATAACCAGCAACAGCAAAATGTATAAAAGAAATATAACTAAATAAAAGCCATGTGGCAATCATGTTAGAAATGATCAACATCTGACTGATAAACAATACATGGTTGTCAATACATAGAATAAAGCAGTCACATGTCTCATTTACGTATATATGCACTGTTGCCCATAAAGTTGGAATTAAATATTTGTACCTGTTCTCATGAAATGATTGTGATTTATTTTTGATAAAGTGTAACTGGGACTGAGTATGTAGTCATTGCATATTATCAGAGGTGTTTACTGATGAGTATAAATAGAAATAAAAAGAGGAATGTGTGTGAAAACAAAATTATTCCAACTTTATGGGAAACATTGCATATAGTATTTTCTTACACAAATATCCATACCAGTACAGTTTGATACGTTGTGTATGTGGCTGTGGTGGGTCTGAAATGTGTGGTTTTTTTATTCCTTGTTTGCATCAGCAGCAGAAAATGGCAAAATGATAATAGACATAGAAAGTTTACTTATAAGCACCTGATTGCAGAACTGTTTGGTGATAAGTTTTCTTTAAAAAGACAAAAATGGGGTAGAAATATTATACCGTTGCGCCTGTTGATTGAATAATTGAGATTGTTCAGGCATCTATGATCCAGCAACAGTCAGTTGGACAGTGGCTGTGTTTTATAAATTGCTGTGACCTCAACTAAATTTGCACGTTAACCCATAAAGACCCAAACAACCGCTGGCGACCAAAATAATCTACTGATCTAAAATGTTTAATAACTTCCGGTCAACTAAACCCATCAATATGCTGAAATATCTCAGGTAAAATGCAGTTATTCATTGTTTCATGGTCATCAGATATGACCCATTTGGATGTTCAGAGGCTCCGTAGTTAGCTACCATGGAAACACTGTCATCTTCTACAGCATTGATTCACCAGTAAAACCCATGGAGTTGGATCAATGACAGCGGATGGACACACTTTGTTTATGCTCAGTTAATGAGAGATTTTGTTGAAAAAGTCATATTTTCTTCATTTTTCTCTGTTTCTAATATCATGACAATTAACTTTAATCTGAGTTTTTATGAACATCTATTTGATCTGTGAATTAAATATGGGAAAGTACCAGATTTTTATTAAAGACACGCAAAATACAGAGGATAATATTATAATAAATGGTGATAAATTGCCTTAGAAAGGTTAAATAGAGAGAAAAATTCATTTGGGAACTGCCAGAAAAGTAACACTGGGTCTTTATGGGTTAAAAAATGTAAACATTTTGGAAAAAAAAAAATACTGTCAAACTTTTCTGTTATTAGTAAATTATTGTTTGTTTTATTTTATTTGTTTATGGCATGTGCTCTTGGCCAGGTCGCCCTTGTAGAACAGATCTTGAGCTCAGTGGGACTCTGGTTAAATCAAAGTTTAAAAAAAAAATAAAAGGATCACCATGGCTGTCACTTAACACACAAATCGGTCTCAAATATCAGATGTAAAACTGACTTGAGAGATCGACGCATAGAGGAAGTTGTACAAACCTCCAACTACAGGTACAGCTATCTGGTTTCAGACTTGTTTCTTGTAAGTGATACTGTACTTTTGAGTTAAAAGAAGTGTGGACAGACAATAGAGACAGGCGTTGTAGTCATCAATATTTAATAGTAATCCAATGTGTTCTTTCTTGTTCAGATGGACTACACTGGGGTTGAGCAAGACTCTCCGTGCTTCAAGTGCTCCGATCCAGATCAGAAGAAATGCATGTGCAAGCTGGATTTTTCCATTGACAGTCTATTTAAGGTTAACACATACACATACAGATCTACAATAAGTCTTTTACATGTGCTTAATTGAACTTCTCTGACCACTGTCTGTATTTTTGTCGCTGCATTTTCCTCAACAGGGGCCGGTGTTCTTTTATTATGGTTTGTCCAACTACTTCCAGAACCAGAGAAAATATGGGGTATCTAAAGATGCAGATCAGCTGTTTGGAAATCTGCAAAACTTTGAGGTTAGTTGCAACATTGGATATTATTTTTAAAAAAAAGAAAGAAAGAAATACAAACACAATCACCACACTTTTTCAGTATAGATAATTAAAAAAAAAAAAAAATCCTACTTCCTGTCCATTAGACTCCAGATACATCGTGTTCTCCTTACGAGTACAGCAACAGTAAACCAATTGTACCATGTGGATCAATAGCAAACAGCATGTTTAATGGTGAGTAAAATACATTTGGAAAAATTTAATTTGTGTGTTAGTGGAATATTAATTTCTGTGAGTATTTATTTATTTATTTATTTTATTGTTTTCTGTTTTTCATAGACACGTTCAGGCTTTATCAGATCGTTAATGGGACTAAGAAGTTGGTGCCCTTTGATGGAAAAGGGATCGCTTGGTGGACAGACTACAATGTCAAATACAAAAACCCCAGTGTCACGCCTCTGAGGAACGCATTCAACGGTAGTAATTCTAGTTGTACAGTACCAAAGCTTCCTTTCTCTTTAGGGTTTTATGCAAGTTGGGTCTCAAAAACAATCTAATCTACCACAAAAGCTCTTTTTGAGTTTCCTTTACAAGGTAACATAAGTAACAGGTATAGTTGACATTTTTGCTGTTTTCAGGCCTAAAATCATCATAACACGTAACACCACATGACATTTTTACAGAGTCTTCTAAATATCATATATACAATTGAGTAAAATTGAAATTGAACGTTATTTGTAAAGATATTGTGGTAACACTATTGTCATAAGAGTGTGATAAATACACACTTGGCTCGCACTACTTTCTATTAAATAACTAAGAAAGAAGAGAAAGAACATACCTTGGAGTCTTGTCAGTGTGTTCTTCAGGAGGAAATGACATTATGTGGAGCAGGTCATGTGATTTGGAATTAACACACTTCATTGTGAGGTGTTTTTGTAATGGGTAACTTAGTTGAAAGTGATTTCTCGGACACAGATACAGTTTCCATATAAAATTTGATATATTGCCAAAAAATAAATATCTGCCATGATTATCTCAACTTAATAAAAAGAACACAATCAAAACAATTTTTGAATAAGATCATTTTATTATTGTTTAGCTAACTAGAAGGTGGCTGTTATTAAATTTGGATGGTTATTTAGTTAACATTTTATTATATCTAGTCTTTTATTAATAATTTATTCACCATTTATTAATAAATGATTGTTTCCGTAATCAAATAATTATGGAATTTTTAAATTCATGATTATAATGAACATAAAAAACATATTTTTTTGCTTTTAATAAAGATGTATGCAAGATATCAGATCCCATGGACTTCAAAAGTCCCTCAATTATATATTGACCCTTCACATACCCCTTTATTGACACTTTTAAATTATGGTCCCATAAACATTCTAATATTTTGACATGTGCCACTTTTGCTTTGATTACAACATGCATTCAACATGGTATAGTTTCGATACACTTATGCAGTATCACAACATTTAATTCTGTCCATGGCTACATTAACCCTATTGATGAACATAGAGTCAGACCACTGTGTAAAGTCTTCTCTATCACATTCCAGTGGGGTTCAGGTCTGGACTCTGGTGGCCAATCCATGTGTGAAAATGATGTCTCATGCTCCCTGAACCACTCTTTCACAGTTTGAACCTGATGATTCCTGCTGTTGTCATTGTGGAATATGCCTTTGTCACCAGGGAAGAAAGCAAAAAAAAAAACATTTAAAGAAAAGTCAGGTAGTCAGCTGACTGCATCTTTTTTGGACACAACATTGCTGAACCTAGACTTGACCAACTGAATCAACCCCAGATCATAACTGCCCCCACAGGCTTATACTGTGGGCACTAAGCATGATGGGAAATCACTTCATCCACCTCTCTTTTCACCCTGATGCATCCATCACTCTGGAGCAGGGTCAGTCTGGACTCCTCAGACCACATGACCTTTTCCCACTGAAACACAGTCCAGTCTTTATGCTCTCTAAAAACTGATGGTCGTTTCAAAAATGAGAAGCTACTGCATCAGTTAGAATTAAAGAACTTGGAGGGGAAGCACATTAATCACTGTAGTAACTATTTGTTCTGTAAATCCAGGACTTTTTTTTTTTTTGGCCAGGCTGTGTATTTAGTAAATTGTTAATTAAATGCAATCGAATTGAATTCTTTATTAAATCCTAAGTTATATTATCTTCTCAAACACTTTACTGAGGTTTTGGATATTTTGATTAAGCGTTTATCATGTTGTGAATTTTATTTTGGCATCATTTAAGTAAGTGACAGTTACGTAATTAGCTTAATCACATCAGTTTGACCCTTTTTAGCATTTAGAACCTAAATTATTTACAATTTATCCTCTGTCTTATCCTTTATCATCTTCTGTCAGGATTTTATCATATTGTGGGTGATGCAAAACATCTGGTGAATATAGTTGTATCACTGATTTTGTTGATGTAATGAATGTGTGTGATTTGCAGGTACTGTCAAACCTGTATATTGGTCACAGCCTGCTTATGAGTTGGACCCCTCTGACCCGGCAAACAATGGTTTCATCAATCAAGACTTCTTGGTGTGGATGAGAAGGGCGGCACTGCCAGATTTTCGAAAGCTGTATCGACGAATCACAGAGGGGGATTACGCAAATGGTCTGCCTGCTGGAAACTACTCCCTTGAAATAGCCTACAGTATCCTTCTGCATGATAGAGATTCTGGGATGTTTTAGAAGATTTTTGTTGTTTATCTAGAAGAATACCCCACATGCATCACACTTAGAGCTTTCTTTAATTTTTTTTTTTTTTTTTTTTTTTAAATGTAATACAATTCCAAAAATGATCCATTATACAGATACATTTTAACTAAACCACTCTTTGACAACTTTAAATGAATACCATCTACAATTAGGTAGTACAATGTGAGACCTTTTTTTTTTAAGATCAGATAAAAAGGTTGTCCCTGGGTATTTAATGAAAGCATATTATTTAATCACCATGGTGTTTCACTGTTTTCATACACCTGAGGAGACTTGTTAAGATTCAAGAAGGTATGTAATGGGGTCAGCCTTTGAAATAACTTGCTTAACCAGCTGGGTGTGTCTCTGTTTGAGCTGGGCAGAATAAACACAATCACCAGAAGGTTTCTAATGGTGAGAGAAAACAGGCAAATTTTCTACAGTAGGTAAATAAGATAGTCAAATAACTGACGTGATTGATTAGTAGCTAAATTCACATGGCATATGTAAATTGCTATAGAAGATCTGTTTTTTTTTCAAGAACTGTATGTCTATCTTTGGATTTTTGCTTTATATCCTTAACACTTTATCCTACAGATTATCCTGTTTTGAGCTTTGATGGGAGAAAGAAGGTTGTGTTCAGCAACGTGTCCTGGATGGGTGGGAAGAATGAGTTCCTGGGCATTGCCTACCTGGTTATTGGTTCTATGTGTGTCGTCATGTCGGTAGTCATGCTTATTGTCTATGCTAAATTCAAGTTCCCAGAGGAGGAGTAACCGCCGTGTCCTGAATCATGGTGGACTGGAGGGTTCTTTTAATTTAATTGTGACGGTGACTGCGCAGCTGAGTGTTTGCACAGAGAGGAATATAAAGCTAATATTTAACTGAACTGCTTTCACATACACTGTTCTGAACAGGAAGATGTCTCCTGCAGGTGGAGCCATTTGTGTGTGTTGGGTTTTTTTCAGGGCAGAGTGTGATAATAGTTTTTCTGACTGACCACAAAATAAGAAGTGAGAATGTCTATGAAACTGTAACTGTTAAAGTGCAAAAAAAAAAAAAAAAAAAAAAATTCAAAAGTCAGGTCTTTGTTTATTGCAAAGCCGCAAAGTGTCTCTTGCTGGTATCTCAGAATGTACCCATAAAGTAAGAGTACTGTATTTTCTTACAAGCCACAAATTGATATTGATAATGTATGTTAACTTCTGCTATAAATAGTTTTGTACTTTCTTTCTGTACCATGATATTACTGTAAGGGATGAAATCAAGGGTAAAATAATTTTAAAAAATTACTTGCACTGTTGCAACTTAATTAACCTGTTCATTCAGTTTATGCCAAGTTTGTCTGTTTTCCAAAATATAGATATGACAGGGTATTCTTTTATCTCAGGTTCATTTATTCAATATCAAAAGGTTTTTCTTTGCACAATCAGGTTCTGTTTCATCATAGATCAGTACTAAATCTTAAAGCCATAAATCATTTAAAAAGCCATTTGCTGCTGGACAGGATGTTACATTTAATGTATGAGATATGCAACAAAACTTGCAGTGGTGTGAATATACTCAGGGATCTGTAGGTCATGTTATCTTTCAGTGGTTTTTACTCTATTTTACCTATTCTTGTTTTCTGTGTTTTTCTTCATATTTATTTTTATTCAATAAAACAATGTTAAAACAGGTCCTTCTTAGTCTTGTTATTGTCTGCTTGCTGTAATATGTTTTATTCTATTTCAACATGGTGTGCAAGCAGCTGGTGGAATGTTTGAGTGATATGAATAATGTCCAATGTAATTCTGACACAGCCCATTACAATCTACAATTTACGGTAGCATCTTATTATAAGCAATCAGATTAATAAATCATTTGTAGTTGGACAGGGAAAAACTGCTGCATCATCGGAGACAACTCCCTTTCTCCCCCTATCTGTAACATGCTGAAAACAAAGAAAGAGAAAAAAAATACTATTAGCTACTTTGCATTATGGGTATTATAGTTTTTACGTACTTACACAAAATGGAATGTACCTCTCCAGAACTACAAGTACCACAATTCATTGCGTTCATAAATGTGACAAACCCTGTCTGTTGCGGCGTTTTGACAGCGGCAGTCAGCCTCTGACTAGCTGGGTAGGTGCCATAGACAGCTACCACACATCAGTCTCATTTCTTTGTCCGGTTTAAAAGAGCGGCTCGGTCTTTGGTGACCGTTTTTTAAAATGTCCGACGGCGGAGGAACGGAGGATAACTCCGGCACCATGGAGGTGTCCACGGTCCAAACGGTGGCAGACACCTCGGTGTTGCAGAAGCACATCCGTAAACTTGTCCCGTTGCTCCTGGAAGATGGCGGCGAGGCCCCGGCCTCACTGGAAACCGCCCTGGAGGAGAAGAGCTCCGTGGAACAGATGAGGAAATTCCTTGCTGATCCCCAAATCCACACCATCCTGGTAGAGAGAAGTGCATTGAAAGGTTTGTCCATTCAGTACCGAGAGGCGTTTGAATGGCGTTAGCTAGCTACTAACACCACGTAAGCTACACAATAACAGTAATTATTAATTAAACAGCCTCTGTTTAAACTTTGGCTAGTCAAAGTAACACTGTCCTAATATTATTTAACTGTTGGCTAAATTAAGGTAAAAGCCTCTTGTAGTCTCCATTTATCACAACAGAATGTTTTAGGAAACTGCGCCACACTGGGTGGGGGAAAGGAAACTGTGCTACTTGCTGTTTAATTCAGAGCAGTGGAGTTGGTTTATTGTTATGCAGTAAATTTCCCTTTAAAATGTGCGTGTGTTCTTAAAGAAGACACATTATATAGATCTTACTTTCTATAGTTTCCACGGTGTACAATGTCAGGTAAACAAATAGACAGAGCTGCTTCAAAATGTGCCTGACCCTAAACCCCGCATGGCTGATACACAAACCATGTAAACTCTTTATTTATGTGGATAAAGCCTTATGTCTGACTATGAAATTATCTGAGAATATTAGAATATGCTGACTACAATAGGACTCAGAAAAAAGAAATGAATCTTCGTTAGGTAGATAGGCAAATATTTTGAAATATGTTTGTAGTTATTTAGAACATTTGAATTTATTAAAGTTTAGAATGTAAATTGTGTCTTTTATCACATGTTTAAGGGCCCAGTTTATAAGATGAGGACTGCTTCTGGGGTGTCCTATTACAAAATGTACCTTGTAAATGAATTGTTGATCTTAACTGTTTGCAATAATTTTGTAATAAATTGAATTGAATTGATTGGTTGATTAATTGCAGTGTGTTTGGGTATAAACAAAAATACAGCTGACAAAAAGAACCCTGTGTTAAATGTCACAGGGACTTACTATAACAAGCATAAAACAAAATAAATAATAGAAATTCAATACTCCTTTTGTTGTAGGAGCTAGTCATGTTGTGTGCACCTGCTTGTGGTGTTATCATGTGAACTCAGTAGTGTTAATAGTCACATTATACTCAGTTTGCTCCAGGCAAATTAATCCTGAGCTTCAGTCTTACTGGTTTTAACTAATGTTTTATGGGAGCTCAGCTCTGATCCTTTGCCTGCACATGACAAGCTGCTGTTGCAAAGCCTGTAGGTTTCAGTTTTCTATTCCCAGCCTATTTGTGCTTTACACTAAGAATACTGATGCTGCACTGCAGAGTCTGCAGGGTCTGCAGATGGCTATCTTCTTTTATAAGCTGTGACCTCACTTTTTCAAAGGAGGGGTGAGGACATGTATGAATAGAAACTGTCAGATTGCACGGTCATCCTTTTGGGGTGTGGCTCAGGTTAAACTTGACTAATACTAACAACTATATAGCCTAATGTCTCTGAAGATTTCATTGAGGGAAAATCTCAAATAACTGATGGATGTTGGTTGTCAACATCCATTGCTATTCATAAACATGCCAGTGTGAATAATTAGATTTGGTCAGTTGCCACGAATGATCTGTTTATAAGTTTATGTGTGAATTTGACTGTATTTATTCTTCACACAGAGGATGTCGGAGATGAAGGAGAGGAAGAGAAGGAGTGCATCACTTACAACGTCAGCATTGATATTCACTATGGAATCAAGTCAAACAGGTACATGTCATTTTCAGCTGTACTGTTGCAAATAATAAAGAGGGTTGCTTTATTTAGCTCTTTTTCTGAATTAAACCATTGCTATTAGTGGTGTAACCCAGTTCTATATCACATACACAAACATGAATCATGCTTTTGAATTTTTTTTTCTTTTTTTTTTTTTCAATGCTCATTTTAACTCTTAGTATGAAAAGTTTCTCTGATCTTCATCACACTTGGTTCAACATTCAAGATCATTGGATTTTTGCCTCTACCCACATAGGTTTCCGAGATTTTTAACTCAAAGTTAATTCTCCTATGTCTTCCCTGCAGCCTGGCGTTGATCAAAAGGACAGGTGTCATCGATGCAGACAAGCCAATATCAACCCAGGTTCGAGTTTTGACCTTGAGTGAGGATTCACCCTATGAGACACTCCACTCTTTCATCAGCAATGCTGTGGCTCCTTTCTTCAAATCCTACATTCGTGAATCTGGCAAAGCAGACAGGTATTGTTCAGGTTTTTTTTTTCTTTTTTCAGATTTTCAAACTCTTGAAAAAAATATGAATTTTATCTATTTGATGCTAATGAGAAATTTACCTACGATACCTGATTTAACCTTTTAGAGATGGAGATAAGATGGCTCCCTCAGTTGAGAAAAAGATTGCAGAGTTGGAGATGGGTCTTCTCCATCTGCAGCAGAACATTGAGATTCCTGAGATCAGCCTCCTCATCCACCCCATCATCACAAATATTGCCAAACAGTGCTATGAGCGTGGGGAAAAACCCAAGGTCACAGATTTTGGGGACAAAGTGGAAGATCCGACGTTCCTTAACCAGCTGCAGTCTGGAGTCAATCGTTGGATCAGAGAAATCCAGAAGGTATGACTCATTACGGTTTTTAAACCTTAGACTTGACATTTAACAAGAAACCAAGAATTTTCTTTCATGTTGTCTTCTTACTTGTGTCCAGGTGACAAAGCTTGACCGTGACCCGGCTTCAGGAACAGCCTTGCAGGAGATCAGCTTCTGGCTGAATCTGGAGAGAGCCCTCAACAGGATCCAGGAAAAGAGAGAGAGCCCCGAGGTTCTGCTCACCCTCGACATCCTCAAACATGGAAAACGTTTCCATGCTACTGTCAGCTTTGACACTGACACTGGTGAGTGAAATTAAGTTGGCACTTACTTGGTTCGTGTAGCCTTTCTTTCCAGTACTGGTAGTATTTTGAATCGACCCGTAATATATGTTTATCTTTCTCCTTTATCACAGGTCTAAAGCAGGCTGTTGAAACAGTCAATGACTACAACCCTCTGATGAAGGACTTCCCTCTCAATGACCTGCTCTCTGCCTCAGAGCTTGATAAGATCCGCCAGGCTCTGATGGCCATCTTCACCCACCTGAAAAAGATCAGGAACACTAAGTACCCCATCCAAAGGGCTCTGCGTCTGGTTGAAGCCATTTCCAGGGACTTGAGCTCCCAACTCCTCAAAGTGTTGGGAACCAGGAAGCTCATGCATGTTGCCTACGAAGAATTTGAAAAGGTTGGTAACGGGGGCAGCTGATAACACACAACTAATGGATTTGTTGTAACAAGGCTCTGGCATTTAAATTCTTTTGGCGTAAATAGTACATGTAAAATGTTATTGCGAACAGTTGCTTAATTTATGCTTGCTATATCTATACGCTCTTTGCACTCTTGTGTGTAGGTGATGGTGGCTTGCTTCGAGGTGTTCCAGACCTGGGAGGATGAGTATGAGAAACTGCAGGTGCTTTTGAGGGACATTGTGAAGCGGAAGCGAGAGGAGAACCTGAAGATGGTGTGGCGTCTGAGCCCAGCTCACAGGAAACTCCAGTCACGTCTGGACCACATGAGACGTTTCAGAAGGCAGCATGAGCAGCTGAGGGCTGTCATTGTCCGTGTGCTTAGGCCACAGGTAAAATACACATTATTGGTTTATTTATTTAACCTTTCTTTACCCAGGCAAGCAATTAAGAACAGATTCTTATTTACAAATGCAGCCTGATTTTAGCCTGAGTTTATATAATAACAGCTTCAGCTATGTGGTACATTGGCTTTTTTCCCTCTTTCCTTATATTCTGTAATTTTTTTTCCTCCAGGTTTCTGCTGTGCCACAACACGCACCTGGAGAGACAGTTGAGCCCCAAGACATGAAAGTGGCTGGAGTTCTCATTGATGCAGCTGATGCCAATGCTATTGAGGAGGTCAACCTGGCATATGAGAATGTGAAAGAGGTTGACGGCCTGGATGTGTCTAAGGAAGGCATGGAAGCCTGGGAAGCTGCCATGAAGCGCTACGACGAGCGCATCGACCGTGTGGAGACCCGTATCACTGCTCGTCTGCGTGATCAGCTGGGAACCGCCAAGAACGCCAATGAGATGTTCCGTATCTTCTCCCGCTTCAATGCTCTCTTTGTGCGCCCCCACATTCGCGGTGCCATCCGTGAGTACCAGACGCAGCTCATCCAGCGTGTGAAGGATGACATCGAGTCTCTGCATGACAAGTTCAAAGTCCAGTATCCTCAGAGCCAGGCCTGTAAGATGAGCCACGTCAGGGACCTGCCTCCCGTGTCAGGCTCCATCATCTGGGCTAAGCAGATCGATCGTCAGCTGACTGCGTACATGAAGCGAGTGGAGGACGTCCTGGGTAAAGGCTGGGAGAATCACGTGGAGGGGCTGAAGCTGAAGCAGGATGGAGACAGCTTCAGAGCTAAACTGAATACACAGGAGATATTTGATGACTGGGCTCGCAAGGTATGTCATTTATCATTAGGCCCATGTGGTACGACTGTATATTCAGATCTTACCCATTAATTACATGTCAGGTCAGATTGAAAAGTATTTCCCATTGTATTTCAGGTTGATAGCCAAATAACCATTGAATATTATCTGTCTTTGTAGTTGCATTTTTTATTTTAATAATTCACATAGATAATGTTTGTCATCCCTGTCTTTTTGTAAATCAGGTGCAGCAGCGTAACCTTGGTGTATCTGGTCGCATCTTCACCATTGAAAGCACTCGTGCCCGTGGACGCACAGGCAACATGCTCAAGCTCAAAGTCAACTTCCTTCCAGAGATCATCACCTTATCCAAAGAAGTCCGTAACCTCAAGTGGCTGAGCTTCCGTGTTCCTCTGGCCATTGTCAACAAAGCCCACCAGGCTAACCAGCTGTATCCGTTTGCCATCTCTTTGATCGAGAGTGTGCGCACCTATGAACGCACATGCGAGAAGGTGGAAGAGAGGTCCTCCATCTCTTTACTGGTTGCCGGGCTGAAGAAGGAGGTTCAGGCTTTAGTTACCGAGGGCATCACTCTGGTTTGGGAATCATACAAGCTGGATCCATACGTTCAGAGGCTGGCTGAGACTGTCTTCAACTTCCAGGAGAAGGTTAGAGTGGAAGAAGTCCCACCACAGAAGGTCACGTAATTACTCAGAACAGACATTTAAATATTTATATGCATTCTTTCCAGGTGGATGACCTCTTGCTGATTGAGGAGAAGATAGATCTCGAGGTTCGCTCTCTGGAGACCTGTATGTTTGACAACAAGACCTTCTCTGACATCCTGAACCGAGTCCAGAAGGCTGTGGACGATCTGAACCTGCACTCATATTCCAACCTGCCCATCTGGGTCAACAAACTCGACATTGAGGTTGGTATCATGCATCAATTCAGAGATTCTATTTATTTTCTTTCATTTAATGTTTCCCTAGTGTTGTTAGTGTTTTGCCTCATAATTTTAAAACATTTTGTCCAAATTGTAAAAAAGTAAAAAAAATAAAATAAAATAAAATAAATAAATAAATAAATATATATATATATATATATATATATATATATATATATATATATATATATATATATATATATATATATATATAATTTTTACCCTTTTATACATGTTTAGAATGTTATTATTTTGACAAGTACATTTTCAGTAACATTGTCGGTGCCTTCAATTGATATGCAGAAAATTGAGTTATGCACTTTGAAACGCTTTTGAATAGTACATTTAGGCTTTAGTAGAGGCTTGTTAAAAGTAATGAATTTTGTCATTCCACCCTCTGTAACAAATTTTGGTTTTAAAGGTATTGGAAAAAATTGGAGTTTTAGAATTCCTTGCCATTTCAACTCACTTTGAAGTTTGCTTGTTTTTCTTTTGCGTTGATAATGGTCTCAAAATGTTGTAACCGTAACAGAACTACTGATTGATTGATTAATTTTGTCTATCTTTCATAGATTGAGCGCATTCTGGGAGTGCGTCTGCAGGCAGGCCTTAAAGCCTGGACCCAGGTGCTTCGGGGTCAGGTGGAGGACAAAGCTGATGTGGACATGGACACAGAGGCTCCACAAGTGAGCCACAAACCAGGAGGAGAACCCAAGATCAAGGTATGCACTAGAAATATACAGAACCTGTCTTCTCTTGTCATGTTTGTTACATTTGTTATTTACAGTGACATGTTGTGCTCTGCTTTTATGTGTCCACACAAAGACAAAATTAGTGATCTTTTTATTACCTTCTCTCCTAAGAATGTTGTCCATGAGCTGAGGATTACTAACCAGGTGATCTACCTGAACCCACCAATTGAAGACTGTCGCTACAAGCTTTACCAGGAGATGTTTGCTTGGAAGATGGTCATCCTCTCTCTTCCCAGGATTCAGAGCCAGAGATACCAGGTGGGAATGTTAAAACAGTGTAGGTAGTAGAGTCATTAAAGCAAGTTGTGCTTTAATAAAGGAAAAAATCATTTGAGAACATGTCTAGTGAATATTTAGATTTCTGCTTTTTATCAATGTGCTCCAAAATTTAATAGGTTGTTCTTTGAAGATACAGACAGAAATACTTTTTTAAGTTAACGATTCATTTGTGCAACTTGTATAACCTGTGGAGAAAATGTCAGACTTATTTGATAATGGTTTGTCTGCATAGAGTTGAATTTTCCCTTTAAGTGCCACGAACGTTTGTCAGTGCTGTCAATTATAACTCTTTGAAAGATACAAAACAGGAAGTGGCAGGGTGGAATAAATTGGAATCAACCAAGAAAAACATGTCAAAGTGGTCTGCTGTTTCTTTCCTAATTTACTCTGTTCTTTACCAGGTGGGCGTCCACTATGAGCTGTCAGAGGAGGAGAAGTTCTATAGAAATGCTCTCACCAGGATGCCAGATGGCCCTGCAGCGTTAGAGGAGGCTTACAATGCAGTCGAAGACATCGTCAATGAGGTGGAGCAGTATGTTAAGGTAAGAGCTGCATTGTTTTGTCAACAGAAATACAAAATGAGGGGAAACTGTCTCATTGAAAGATAGATTAAGAGTTTCAGCCTAATTTTTTGTTACTGTTTCATGACTGCATGGTAAAGTGTTTTGGCATGGATGCATCTTTGTTTTTTATCCAGTGACTTTCATCACATAATTGTGTTGCTTGTAAACAGGTGTGGCTTCAGTACCAGTGCTTGTGGGACATGCAAGCTGAGAACATCTACAACCGTTTGGGTGAAGACCTCACCAAGTGGCAAGCCCTGCTGGTCCAGATCCGCAAAGCACGTGGAACCTTTGACAATGCAGAGACCCGGAAAGATTTTGGACCTGTGGTCATTGACTATGGCAAGGTAATTTTATTCACTGGGCTCAGTGCAATTTTTTTTTTAAATTTGCAGTTGTTAAAAAGACCCCCTCATAACTCTTGTAATGAGCTCATGTTATCAGAAGTACAGAATAAATATTAAATTTTTGCAAGTGTCCTACAAAAAGTATTGTTCATTGCTTGATGTTTCTTTTTTTAACCTGTGTCTGCCCTTGTCAACAGGTCCAGTCCAAGGTGAACTTGAAGTATGATTCCTGGCACAAAGAAGTGCTCAGCAAGTTTGGCCAGATGCTCGGGCAGAACATGCAGGACTTCCATGCCCAGATCTCCAAGGTAATGCATGACAGTGAAAGGAGGGACACAGATGAAAAGAGTATTACATAAAATGTATGTTTGCATTAGCTGTTTTTTCCGGTTTCTTTACTAGTCTCGTCAAGACCTAGAACAACATTCTGTGGACACAGCGAGCACCTCAGATGCTGTCAACTTCATAACCTATGTCCAGACCCTGAAACGGAAAATCAAACAGTTTGAGAAAAATGTGGATGTGAGTATTTCATTAAAACTTCAGTGTCCTTCCACTATTGTCCTTTACTATTGCACATTTCAGAATACAACAATGGTTTATAAATATATATTGTACTTGTGTGTCCGTAGTTGTTCCGTAACGGACAGCGTTTGCTGGAGAAGCAGAGATTCCAGTTCCCTCCATCCTGGCTCTACATCGATAACATTGAAGGAGAATGGGGGGCCTTCAGTGACATCATGAAACGTAAAGATACAGCTATCCAGCAGCAAGTTGCCAACCTGCAGATGAAGATTGTCCAGGAGGACAAAGCTGTAGAAAACCGCACCACTGACCTGCTCAATGACTGGGAGAAGACCAAACCAGTTGCTGTAAGAGGCCTTCTTAAAATAAACAAAACAATTTGCTCATAGAACATTGTTTACATGACAGTCACAAGAGTTCAGCAGATGGAAGTCTGTGCTTTTCTTTGCTTTGACATGACATATGACATTCATAATTTGCTCCATCAGGGTAACCTGCGTCCTGAGGAGGCTCTTCAGTCTCTGACAATCTATGAAGGAAACTTTGGCCGTCTGAAGGTCGAAAGGGAGAAATGTGCTCGTGCCAAAGAGGCTCTGGAGCTCACGGACACTGGGCTGCTGAGTGGTAGTGAAGAGAGAGTGCAGGTAATATCAGCAAGACATGAAAATTAATGCCAACAAGTTAAATTGATAATTCTTTTCCAGACGTTATTGATTAATTAGTTGGTCTATTTAGTTACCCTTCTAAATTCCACTCTAAGCTGTGTTTGTGTTTTGTGGTGACTTCCAGGTGGCATTGGAGGAGCTGCATGACCTGAAGGAGGTGTGGTCAGAGCTCTCAAAGGTCTGGGAGCAAATCGACCAGATGAAAGAACAGCCATGGGTGTCTGTGCAACCTCGTAAGGTAATGAACGCATCAGGCAACGTAAATGATGTCAACTCAGTGGTAACAGTAAATGTCTTACAGCTGTTATGTTTTTGTGTTTTAGCTTCGTCAGAGTCTGGATGGTCTTCTGAACCAGTTGAAGAACTTCCAAGCAAGACTGAGACAGTACGCCTCCTATGAGTACGTCCAGAGGCTGCTTAAAGGATACCTGAAGGTGGGGCAGTTGATTCTCCTTACTAAACTCAACAAGCAGTACGCAAGAAAACAAAAAACTGTCAGTTAATCCCTCTTCTATATACCATCATTCAACAGGTGAACATGTTGGTGATTGAGCTGAAGTCTGAGGCTTTGAAAGACCGCCACTGGAAGCAGTTGATGAAGCGTTTGCATGTCAACTGGGTCACATCAGAGCTGACCCTGGGACAGATCTGGGATGTGGATCTACAGAAGAACGAAATGGTTGTGAAGGATGTTCTCCTGGTTGCTCAGGGAGAAATGGCCTTGGAGGAGTTCCTTAAACAGGTGAAGAAAAGGCAGAAGAGTTTGAAAGAAATGTGGAAAGTTTATATTTATATTAAAAAATAAAGAAAAAACCTATATTAATGATTTGGTTGCTACTCTTCAGATCCGTGAAGTGTGGAACTCGTATGAACTCGACCTGGTGAACTACCAGAACAAATGTCGTCTGATTCGGGGCTGGGACGACCTCTTTAACAAGGTCAAAGAACACATCAACAGTGTGTCTGCCATGAAGCTGTCTCCTTACTACAAGGTAAAGGAAGTTATGTTGTTTAAAAAATTTCAAGGCTTTATTTTTTCTTTCGTAAATTCATCACCATTATTTGCTCGTCTTTTCTCCTCAGGTGTTTGAGGAAGATGCTTTGAGCTGGGAGGACAAGCTGAACCGCATCATGGCTCTGTTTGATGTTTGGATTGATGTCCAGCGTCGTTGGGTCTACCTGGAGGGCATCTTCACAGGCAGCGCAGACATCAAACATCTGCTTCCTGTAGAAACACAGCGATTCCAGAGGTAAATCCAGAGCTCATGTTTCTAAACGATTTTTAAAATGTTTAATTTCAGCAGCCATATCCACATTTCAATACTAGAAAATACACTGCAATGGATAGTAATGAGTTTAATTGTTTGTTTGGGGGGTTTTTTCCACAAAAAAATGACCTGGTTAGTTGGTAAACATCTTTTCTTCCACCCACATTGCACATTTAGTCCAATTCTTAACTGTGCAAATATAAACACGTTTTCTGCTTCTGTGAAAGTCTTCTGAGCACAAAGACACTGTCAGCACATGAATATGAAAAAATCATAAGTGTCAAACTCTGAACAGATTGAACTGTTAAAATAAACAAACAAAACTACGCATTGGTGAAGGATTTTTCAATAAAGATTTTCACACCACCTACCAGTTTTTACTGTTCAAATGTTTAGCACCATAGCCTGTTGTAAACTACTGTGGTTTCTTTTTTTTTTTTAATTTTTATTTTCACAGCATCAGCACAGAGTTCTTGGCCCTAATGAAAAAGGTGACAAAATCACCCTTGGTGATGGATGTGCTGAACATTCAGGGAGTGCAGAGGTCCCTGGAGCGTCTGGCTGACCTTCTTGGAAAAATCCAGAAAGCTCTTGGAGAATACCTGGAGAGGGAGAGATCCTCATTCCCCAGGTAAGATGATGACAGCAGGGATGATGGCACCTGGTGAATGCATTAACTAACTGAACATTCCCTCAACTGGTTGTCATCCTTATCATTTTCAGGTTCTACTTCGTTGGAGATGAGGATCTGCTTGAGATCATTGGCAACAGCAAGAACGTGGCCAAACTGCAAAAACACTTCAAGAAAATGTTTGCTGGTGTGTCCAGCATTTTGCTCAATGAAGACAACACGGTGGTGCTGGGAATCTCTTCACGAGAGGGTGAAGAGATTCTGTATAAGACCCCGGTCTCCATCACTGAGCACCCCAAAATCAATGAATGGCTGACTCTCGTGGAGAAAGAGATGAGAGTGACACTGGCCAAGCTGTTGGCTGAGTCTGTCACAGAGGTCACAGGCTTCAACAAGGGCAGTGGCATCGACCTGAACCAGTACATCACCTGGATTGATCGTTACCAGGTTAGTAGCACCCCCCACAATTCAGTACTCTGCAATCACCAGCATTTATCATAAAGCAGACCTCTGTTGTACAATTTAAAAAGTAATCTTAATTCAAGTAAAAGTATTTTTATTGATATATCCTGAAATTTACAGAAATCTGGCCAGAAATGTAATCAGTATCCTCTGTATTCCATGAAATGTTAGGTTGTTTACTACTACAAACGATATCTTCACACAAATTCAGCAGCATCATCTTAAAACTCAGGGGCAGGTTCTCCTCGAGAAAAAAGAAGTGTATGGTGCAACAGAATTAAATGGCATCTAAGTTTATAGTAAAACTAAACTGGAGATTAAGGAGAGGATTAAATTTCATCATTCATATTGAGCTAGTATTAACACTTTGTGATTTTTTATTTTTTTTAGTATAAAAAAAGAAATGTGTATTGATGCAACACACTCTTGAAGATATTTGTTGTATGTAATGTCTGTATCTGTCTACTCTCCATACAGGCCCAGCTGGTTGTCCTGTCCACTCAGATTGCCTGGTCTGAGAACATTGAATCTGCCTTGACCACTATCTCTGGTGGAGGGGACATGTCACCCATGCAGAACGTATTGACAAATGTGGAGGCCACTCTCAACGTGTTGGCTGACACTGTGCTGATGGAGCAGCCTCCTCTCCGCAGGAGGAAACTGGAACATCTGGTTAGAAGGAATTTTTAAAAATATGTTTGAACTGAATAACATGCAAAGAAGTGGTTTCTGACACTCTTGTCTGTTCTGTCTTAGATCACAGAGCTGGTGCACCAGCGTGACGTTACCAGGACTTTGATTAAGAACAAAATTGACAACCCCAAGTCCTTCGAGTGGCTCAGCCAGATGCGTTTCTACTTTGACCCCAAGCAGACTGACGTCCTGCAGCAACTGTCTATTCAGATGGCCAACGCAAAGTTCAACTACGGCTTCGAGTACTTGGGTGTCCAGGACAAGCTGGTCCAGACACCTCTGACAGACCGCTGCTATCTCACAATGACCCAGGCTCTGGAGGCCCGCCTTGGAGGGTCACCATTTGGTATGAAAACAAAATGCTGCATAATTTCATTAAATGGAGATGATGAATATCCTCTATGGGAAAAACTAATAACAATGAATTTCTTTGTTTTTTCCCATTTCTAGGCCCTGCTGGCACAGGAAAGACTGAGTCAGTGAAAGCCCTTGGTCACCAGCTTGGCCGCTTTGTCCTGGTCTTCAACTGTGATGAGACATTTGACTTCCAGGTACAGGACTGCAGTGATTGTCTTAATTTTTAGGCTACAGTACTTTTCTAAATTTGATACATGATCTTGTTTTGAGAACCTCTATCGTTATTTTAAAGGAAAAGAACATTTTTTAAAACTCAGTTGTCTTCATGTCATGCATCAGTGTACTCATCTTGTATTGCTATAGTGGAAAAATATGATGTTTTTATATATTTTGAATTAATATTTTCTGAAGTGAATGCATTGCATTCTCATGCCTTGTACATGGAACACCAGAAAGCACTTAGGATTTGGTTTAACTTGTTTTTTTTTTCTTATGTTTGGTATTTAACTTTCTTCTCTCTCATCTGCAGGCCATGGGTCGTATCTTCGTGGGTCTGTGCCAGGTCGGAGCTTGGGGTTGCTTTGACGAGTTCAATCGTCTTGAGGAGAGAATGCTGTCGGCCGTGTCTCAGCAGGTCCAGTACATCCAGGTGGCCCTGAGGGAGCATAGCAACCCCAACAGAGACAGGAGTAAGAATTACAGTTTGAAAAGATGTGCAAGTCCTTCTTACATGAGAAGGAACAGACAAATTGTAAATAAGTTCTGTCTTTCTTTCAGGTGTGCCTATCACCACTGAACTCCTGAACAAGCAGGTGAAGGTGAGCCCAGACATGGCCATCTTCATCACCATGAACCCTGGCTATGCTGGTCGATCCAACCTGCCTGACAATCTGAAGAAGCTGTTCCGTAGCTTGGCCATGACCAAGCCTGATCGCCAGCTCATCGCCCAGGTTATGCTCTACTCTCAAGGTTTCCGCACGGCTGAGATCCTTGCCAAGAAGATTGTACCCTTCTTTAAGTATGTACTGTTGAACTGAAAATTGCTTAAATATCTTTTTAGAGATACTTCTCTGAATTTGATGTGCTTTTTCTATTTCAGGCTGTGTGATGAGCAGCTGTCATCCCAGAGTCACTATGATTTTGGTCTTCGAGCCCTCAAGAGTGTGCTGATCAGTGCTGGCAACGTCAAACGTGAGCGCATCCAGAGGATCAAAAGGGAGAAACTTGAGCGTGGAGAGGATGTTGATGAGAATGAGATCGCGGAGAATCTTCCTGAGCAGGAGGTATAAAAGTGATTTTTTTTTTTCAGAAACTTTGAAGTTCTTCAAATCTGTAGAAGATGCAATTGAAAACCTTTCATTCTGAATACCATGAGTCATTTCATGACATTGGTTTTGTTTTGTTCCTTTAGATCCTGATCCAGAGTGTGTGTGAGACTATGGTGCCCAAACTGGTGGCAGAGGACATCCCTCTGCTGTTCAGCTTGCTGTCTGATGTTTTCCCTGGAGTACAGTACCACCGTGGAGAGATGACTGCTCTGAGGGAGGAGCTAAAGAAAGTCTGTGCAGAGATGTACCTCACCTATGGAGATGGTGATGATGTGGGCAGCCTATGGGTGGAGAAGGTATGCATCTATGTGTAATTAACACAAGTCAGCAAAGACAGAGGTGTGGATATGTATGATGATGCTGTATTCAAAATCCATATATAATGAAAAAAATGTTTTTTGTAGATGCTTCTCTATATTTAAGTGAATACTGATTAAGGGACATCCAGCGATAGAGAAGATGAAAGTCCTTTGCAGCAGTTCTTAGACATTCAGTCTTGTTCAAAAATATGCTTAAATGAAAAAGCAGACATAAAATAAATATGTAAATCAGAATCAGCAGAATTCTGAGCTGCCTCCTTAAGTAGCTTAGCTGTTTTTAAAGCTGCTTTTTAATGGATGCATATTTTTCTGACTCTGAAATGCCGTTGAACCAATTCCAGGTGCTCCAGCTGTACCAGATCACACAGATCAACCATGGTCTAATGATGGTTGGACCCTCAGGCAGTGGAAAAACCATGGCTTGGCGAGTGCTGCTCAAGGCTTTGGAAAGGCTGGAAGGAGTGGAGGGTGTGGCCCACATCATTGATCCCAAGGCTATTAGCAAGGACCACCTTTATGGAACCCTGGACCCCAACACCCGCGAATGGACCGATGGCTTGTTCACACACATCCTCAGGAAGTATGTTCTGCAACATGCCTCATTCATGAGGATTTCATGTCACTCAGTTAATCTCTTCTCTGCAAATTACATATTATTACATAATGGTAACTTTCAATTCCAGGATCATTGATAATGTTCGAGGTGAACTGCAGAAGCGACAGTGGATCATCTTTGATGGAGATGTCGACCCTGAGTGGGTTGAAAATCTCAACTCTGTCCTGGATGACAACAAGCTGCTCACTCTACCCAACGGAGAGCGTCTTAGCTTGCCACCAAATGTAAGTGCTTTGGATTTCAACCTCTCATTTCCTTTTTACAGCTGTTGAATCTTTAAAATTACCTTAAGTTATTCTCTCCATTTCCAGGTGCGTGTGATGTTTGAGGTACAGGACCTTAAGTATGCTACCTTGGCCACCGTGTCTCGTTGTGGTATGGTCTGGTTCAGTGAGGACGTCCTCAGCACCGACATGATCTTTAACAACTTCCTGGCTCGCATGCGCAGCATCCCACTGGACGAGGGAGAGGATGAAGCTCAGCGCAAGAGAAAGGGTACAGAGGATGAGGAGGAAACTGCATCACCAATGCTACAGGTAATCAAAGGGAAGAGAGCACAAAATGGGACAGTATAGCTGAAAATGTTCTTTTTAAAATATGTCACGGTAATGTATTTAACTTAAATGACCGTTTTTAATATTAACCAAGAGGAAAAAGTTGCTTTTACTTTACTTTGAATTGAACCATTTTATTAATAAATATACATAATGAAGTACATATAGAAAATGGCAGATGGTGATCAGTTTGAGTTTTGGGATTTCTTTTCAGTGTGACTTAGTGGATTTGTCATGTGCTCTTATGGTGATTTGACAGGTGATTGATATTAATTCTTAATGCTGTCGTTGTATGGGCAAGAATCATAAACAAAACAAGGAACACCTGCCACGTATTCAAGACAAATCTTTTATGACACTCGTCTTTCAGATCCAGCGTGATTCTGCAGGTATTCTGCAGCCTTACTTTACCTCTACAGGCCTGGTCATCAAGGCGTTGGAGCACGCCTCAAAGATGGAACACATCATGGACTTCACCCGCCTGCGCTGCTTGGGTTCCCTGTTCTCAATGCTGCACCAGGCCTGCCGCAATGTGGCTCTATACAACAACAACCACCCAGACTTCCCCATGCCCATCGATCAGCTGGAGAGATACATGCAGGTACTTTTATGTTCTCTGTTCTACCCAGAGAAACATTCATATGCCTTACGTGAAGATCGGACAATAAATAATTACTCCAACTGATCATTTGTGTGATGTGATCTCTCTGCAGAGATATCTGATCTACGCTGTGCTGTGGTCCTTCTCTGGTGATGGGCGGCTCAAGATGAGGGCTGAGCTTGGGGAATATATCCGACGCATCACCACCGTACCCCTCCCCTCTGCCCCCAATGTTCCCATCATTGACTACGAGGTACGGAGGAGTCTACTGAAGCTCTTTCTGTTAAATGACTCTTTGCAAGTCTCTGCAAGATTTCAAACTGAAATGGTTATAGTCTTCGTTTCAGTGTCTCATTCCATTGTTTTCATTCAGGTGTGCATCTCAGGAGAGTGGCAGTCCTGGCAGGGTAAGGTGCCCCAGATTGAGGTGGAAACTCACAAGGTGGCATCCCCTGATGTTGTTGTTCCCACGTTGGACACTGTTCGCCACGAGGCTTTGCTTTACACATGGCTGGCAGAACACAAGCCGCTAGTGTTGTGTGGACCTCCTGGCTCTGGAAAGACCATGACCCTGTTTAGCGCTCTCAGGGCCCTGCCGGACATGGAGGTCAGATGTGACAACAGCTTGTTTTTAATGAAATATTACAAAACACTTGAAAGATCATGTCATGATTGTTAAATGAAAGATATATTTTTCAGTGCAAACTTGTAGTGACCAATTCTTGCTCCCCTCTTTACCAGGTTGTGGGTTTGAACTTTTCTAGTGCCACGACACCAGAGCTGCTGCTGAAGACCTTCGACCACTACTGTGAGTATCGCCGTACTCCCAACGGTGTTGTCCTCGCCCCCGTCCAACTCGGCAAGTGGCTAGTGTTGTTCTGTGATGAAATCAATTTGCCTGACATGGACAAGTACGGCACACAGAGAGTCATCTCTTTCCTGCGACAGGTATAGTCCACTGATTCTGTTGTGTACTATGTATCTACAGAAAAATATTCGAGTGAAAGTTGTAGTAACGGCTTGTCTGGTGTTATTTTTACAGATGGTGGAACATGGAGGGTTCTACCGCACCTCAGATCAGACTTGGGTCAAACTGGAGAGGATCCAGTTTGTGGGAGCCTGTAATCCTCCCACAGACCCTGGCAGAAAGCCCCTCACTCACAGGTGCAGTATACATACTTAACATTATTCTAATTAGAAAAATGAGAGATTAATGAAATATTATCTGGTACATGGACATAAACACAATACAAACTGTAACAGATCCTAACTTGTTGTGTTGGACTGCTTCAGATTCCTGCGTCATGTTCCTGTGGTGTATGTGGACTATCCAGGACCAGCATCTCTCACTCAGATTTATGGTACCTTCAACCGGGCCATGTTGCGCCTCATCCCCTCTCTGCGCACCTATGCTGAACCTCTGACTGCTGCCATGGTGGAGTTCTACACTATGTCTCAGGTAAAGGATAGAATGAAAAATCTGCATTGAGATAAACAAGTGCACATTGGGAATAGGGTCAAAGAAAACCCAATAAAAAACAAGTGAAAAGAAAGATATTTTATCGATCATCTTTAATTTTCATGGTGAGTATCCTTGTTGACTCTTGTTGGCATATTGTTTCCCTCTTCAGGAGCGGTTCACCCAGGACACCCAGCCCCACTACATCTACTCTCCCAGAGAAATGACCCGCTGGGTGAGGGGCATCTTCGAGGCTCTGCGGCCACTTGAGACTCTGCCTGTGGAGGGGCTCATTCGTATCTGGGCCCATGAGGCTCTACGACTCTTCCAGGATAGGTTAGTCTAAATTAATGAGTCTTTTCACTTAAAGAGGAGAGACTTTTTGTATATTTTGGTAGTGTTTTAGGTGTTCATATGTGTGTCTTTTTTTAAGTGCCATGTAACTGATCTGGTACAGTGATGTACTAAAAGTTGACTTGGTTATACTCTTCTTTTCAGGCTGGTTGGAGATGAAGAAAGAAGGTGGACAGATGAAAACATCGATACCGTTGCTCTCAAACACTTCCCCAACATCGATAAGGAGAAGGCTCTTAACAGACCCATCCTTTACAGCAACTGGCTCTCCAAGGTAAACTGAACCGATTTGACAACTGCACCATTTTCATTGATAATACATATTATGCAGTATTTCGAAATGACTGCGCAGTAGCATCGTTTTTTTTTAACATTACTGTATTTTTGTGCATGCAGGATTACATCCCAGTGGAACAGGAGGAACTGAGGGACTATGTGAAGGCCCGTCTGAAGGTCTTCTATGAAGAGGAGCTGGATGTTCCTCTTGTGCTCTTTAATGAGGTGTTGGACCATGTCCTGAGAATTGACAGGTGAGGAGCTTAACAGTACTGCTGATTCACTAATTATCTAATGTTAACTTCTTTCGTGACAGGACATTGCAACAAATTAGAGTTTACTGTGTTATCTTAAAAGTGCATATCCTCCTGCAGAATCTTCCGTCAGCCTCAGGGCCATCTGTTGTTGATCGGTGTGAGTGGAGCAGGAAAGACCACTCTGTCTCGCTTTGTTGCCTGGATGAACGGTCTGAGTGTCTACCAGATCAAGGTTGGTAGGACAAATGTGGAGATGAGTAAAGCTACCTGTGTACTCTGACCTTTCTGCATGTATTGATTTGTGTGTGTGTTTTCAGGTACACAGGAAATACACAGGAGAGGACTTTGATGAAGACCTGCGGACAGTGCTGCGTCGATCAGGTTGCAAGAATGAGAAGATTGCCTTCATCATGGATGAGTCCAATGTACTGGACTCTGGTTTCCTTGAGAGAATGAACACTCTTCTGGCCAATGGAGAGGTAACGCAATACTGTCATTGTGCCCCTTCTTTTTTGGTTGTCTTTGGAATACAGTGTTATTTACTTTTCATTGTCTGACTTCTTTTATGGTAAGTGTTTATGCCAGTTGTGGCAGTGCCACAAGAACAGGTTTTAATGCTGCGTCACTAGAAATAATTGGGAACAACTGGCTGCTTTGTGTTGTTTTTTTATGTATAGCATTGTCGATCTTTATATATTTTTCTTGTTCTGCTCTTTTAGGTTCCTGGCCTGTTTGAAGGAGATGAATATGCCACCCTGATGACTCAGTGTAAGGAGGGAGCTCAGAAAGAGGGTCTAATGCTTGACACACATGAGGAGCTGTACAAGTGGTTCACCAGCCAGGTGATCAGGAACCTCCACGTGGTTTTCACCATGAACCCCTCATCAGAAGGCCTCAAGGACAGAGCTGCCACATCTCCTGCTCTCTTCAACAGGTACACACATACTGATCAAGGAGCATGATTTATCATGCCAGAGAAAAGGGGGCAGTCTCGGTAATGATGGCGTTTTGCACGGTGACTCAGTTCTTTTGTATTTTATCAGATGTGTGCTGAACTGGTTTGGAGACTGGTCCACTGAGGCCCTGTATCAGGTGGGTAAGGAGTTCACCAGCAAGATGGACCTGGAGAAGCCCAACTACAAGGTGCCAGACTACATGCCCATTGTTTACGACAAACTGCCCCAGCCACCATCTCACCGTGAGGCCATCGTCAACGGCTGTGTGTTTGTACACCAGACACTCCACCAGGTGGGAAGGCGTTCACAAAAAAACTGTCTTACACTACATCATATTGTTTGAGGGATTCGCTAATTGTCAACCCTTTGCAGGCGAACAACCGACTGGCCAAGCGAGGTGGCCACACCATGGCCATCACCCCCAGACACTACCTTGACTTCATCAACCAGTACGCCAACCTGTTCAATGAGAAACGCAGTGAGTTGGAGGAGCAGCAGATGCATCTCAATGTTGGTCTCCGTAAGATCAAAGAAACTGTTGATCAGGTAAAATACTTGCTGTGTCAAACCCATGATGCTATGTGCTTAGATGGTTTTGTGCCGCTTTATTATCACGTATTTCACCAACTTGACCAAGACTTCATCCCTTCAAACCAATGAAAACTTATCATGAACAGTCCTTAAAATGTCCCCGCTTAAACTCCCTATTGGTTTTTCTTGTCTGACTCCCTGATTGTATTTGTGTCTGCATCAAGGTGGAGGAGCTTCGTCGTGACCTGAGAATCAAGAGCCAAGAGTTGGAAGCAAAGAATGCTGCTGCCAATGACAAACTGAAGAAGATGGTCAAAGACCAGCAGGAGGCAGAGAAGAAGAAGGTATACTAGATGTATTTTTCTGCCTCCTTGGATTTGCCATTTTGACGCAGTTACAAAAGTAATCTCCCTGACTCCACTGCACATTTAAAAATGTTAAACTTTACTTCATTGTGATTGTAGGTGATGAGTCAGGAGATCCAGGAGGCTGTGTACAAGCAGCAGGAGGTGATCAAGGACAAACAGCTGAGTGTCAAACAGGACTTGGACCAAGTGGAGCCTGCTGTTATTGAGGCTCAGAATGGTACAGTGGCTTATTTACTCTCAGCAGTCATACTGTGTTTAATTGAATTCTTTTCGAAACTTGTTCAAATGTTTACATGTTTAAGGTATGGGCTGCCATTTTCTCTTCTGTTCACTTATGGCCCAAGGCCTTTCCAGTTAACAGTTTGATTTCTGCTCACATCCTCCCTTCATCACTTCCCCCTCCTCATCATAATCATTATTTTCCACCTGATATTGGTAGCTGTTAAGTCCATTAAGAAGCAGCACCTGGTGGAGGTGCGTTCCATGGCCAATCCACCTGCAGCTGTAAAACTGGCCCTGGAGTCCATCTGCTTGCTCCTGGGAGAAAGCACAACTGACTGGAAGCAGATTCGTTCCATCATCATGAGAGAGAACTTCATCCCCACCATTGTTAACTTCTCTGCTGAAGAAATCAGGTGAAATAAGAACAAATGCATTTCTAAATTAACTAAAGACCTCTGTCTTTCTCTCCCTTTTTCTGTCTTTTCCATCTCTTCTTTTGCTCTCGTCACTCCTCCTTTCTTCAAACGCATACCTGCTATCACCTAACAAGCTGTGAGCTCTATTAAGCGGCAGCACCTAGTAGAAGTGCGAGCTATGACCAACCCCCCCTCTGCAGTCAAACTGGCCCTGGAGTCTATCTGCCTCATGCTGGGCGAGGAGACCAATGACTGGAAAAAAATCAGACAAGTTATTATCAAGGACAATTTCATCAGCAGCATAGTCAACTTCTCCTCTGAGGAGATGAGGTAACAGTGTCAGACACTTAACGTAGTTTAATCTGAAGGACAATCAATGTAAAGCAATCAAGTTGTAAAATGGATCCTGTGAGTGGAACCTGATTGTACCTTCACAGAATCGAGCCTCACAACCTGATTTTTGTTCAATCAGAAAATCACTTGGTAACTATAAAAGTTCATTGTTATGATTTTGTATTTTTAATGATTGAACACGCTCAACTCCATGGAAAATCCTAACAATGGAAGAGAAATTTCTCATTTTCTGTGATTGTAATTTTTATTTATGTTTTCTTTACACTTTGCAGCCATTTATTCCAGGGTTTCCCTTGGGTTTTTGGAGGGATTAGACACGAGGTGGGGGTTTGGTTGCGAGTTTTTTTTTGGGAAAAAAAAAAACATCATTTAACTAAACGCAATCCATTTCCCATTATTATATTAGGTGCAGGGAAAGCAAAAATGTGCTCACCATTTAAGAAAACACTTTGCCCTTTCTGCAATACATGAGCAGTTACTGACAGAAATCACTAATCTGTTCGTAACACTAGTAAAACTGAGTTATTGCAGTGAAGGTCACTCATTCTGAGCTTGTCTGACAACCTTACATGATTGAAATGGTCTAAATTTGTTTTCTCAGTGGCAGCTAAACACATTACACAATCATGAGAAATGAAATTTAACTCATGCAGGTCATAATGGACTAATGAAACACTTGTGAAAACACTGTCAAAATCACAAACAGAATTAACTGCCCTTTGCTAGCCTGGCAAAACTTTGCCCCCTTAAAAGTACCTATATAAAAACACACTTCAGGGTTTCCCCTACCATCTTAAGACTGTGTTAAGTTTTATGTTGTGACTTCTGTTGTGTGTGTTAATGCTTCACTCAGTGACTCCATCCGTGAGAAGATGAAGAAGAACTACCTCTCCAACCCAAGTTACAACTATGACCAAGTCAACAGGGCCTCACTGGCCTGCGGCCCCATGGTGAAATGGGCCATTGCTCAGGTAAGGAAACTAAAATCGTGAAGATGATGTCACGGTAAAAGGGAGGTTTATTTGAATGTGTGTTTTGCCTTTCCCGTAGCTTAACTATGCTGACATGCTGAAGCGTGTGGAGCCTCTGCGTAACGAACTGCAGAAGCTTGAAGATGACGCCACAGACAACAAAACCAAAGCGGAAGAGGTAGAACAAATGATCAGAGACCTGGAGGCTAGCATCGCTCGCTACAAGGAGGAGTATGCTGTTCTCATCTCAGAGGCCCAGGCCATCAAGGCTGACCTCGCTGCAGTGGAAGCTAAGGTAACAGCTCATTAAACAACTTAAATCCCAAAGCAACATGAAGGGTCTTGGTGAATTTTCTGAACACTTCTTCTGTCTGTTTCCAGGTGAATCGGAGTACAGCTCTACTCAAGAGTCTATCAGCTGAAAGAGAGCGCTGGGAAAAGACCAGTGAGACCTTCAAGAACCAGATGTCTACCATCGCTGGAGACTGTCTGCTCTCTGCTGCATTCATTACCTATGCTGGCTACTTTGAACAACAGATGAGACAGAACCTGTTCACTACTTGGTCTCATCACCTGCAGCAAGCCAACATTCAGGTATGTTGAGTTTATTAGATGCCCATGAATGCATCATGAGGTCCCCCTCCCTATGTATATGGGTAAAAATCAGACATGCTTCAAGGCAGGAGAGGAGCACTAAAATTCGTTCTGCTTTGGTATCAGCATTTACTTACCAGAGAATTCACTCATAAGGGTAAATCTACCTGCATTTCCTGATTGATGGGTTTTAATATCAGAACCTACCATCCAGAAAAGTATATGTATTGTGTAATCTGATGTCATAAAATATGGCTTTCTGATTCTCATTGCTCTTAATCACTCTCCAGTTCCGTACCGACATCGCCAGAACTGAGTACCTGTCCAACGCAGATGAGAGACTCCGCTGGCAAGCCAACTCCCTCCCAGCTGATGACCTCTGCACTGAAAACGCCATCATGCTTAAGAGGTTTAACAGGTCAGTGACTTTACTTTCTAAACGGAGTGCTCTAGTTTTATTACTTTTGGGAAAATATCAGGAGTTACTATGTGATTATTTGCCTTGGGATGAAACAATATTTTATGCAGAACCTACCCCATTGTTTTTCCAGATACCCGCTCATCATTGATCCATCAGGTCAGGCTACGGAGTTCATAATGAATGAGTACAAAGACCGAAAGATCACCAGGACCAGTTTCTTGGATGATGCTTTCAGGAAGAACCTGGAGAGTGCCCTGCGTTTTGGTAACCCACTGCTGGTCCAGGTAAGTCTCAGTGAATACATTTGATTTTTCTGCCATGTGGTCACTTTTCCCCACTTTTGTGTTCCTCAAAGGAGTATCTCAGTTTATAGTCATTGTTTTCTAAACTTTTCAGGACGTGGAAAGTTACGACCCCATCTTAAACCCAGTGCTGAACAGGGAGGTCCGCAGAACTGGAGGGCGTGTCCTCATCACCCTCGGAGACCAGGATATTGATCTGTCACCTTCATTCGTCATCTTCCTCTCCACACGAGACCCAACGGTGAGGAAACTTACATAGGTTTTGTCAATGGCTAATACTGGTAAACATGAAGCTTAATTACTTTGTTTTCTTGCTCATAGAACAAGACATAGAAAAAATTACATGGTTAATTTGACCTTTATGACGTTGTCTTCATACAGGTTGAGTTCCCACCAGATCTATGTTCTCGTGTGACTTTTGTCAACTTCACCGTGACACGGAGCAGCCTCCAGAGCCAGTGTCTCAACGAAGTCCTAAAGGCTGAGAGACCTGATGTGGATGAGAAACGCTCTGATCTCCTCAAACTGCAGGGTGAGACCAAATGAGTATATGATGTGACAGGGCTATAGATTGTTGTAAACACAGACAGACGGGGCTGTGGGAGACTGACGTAGCCATAGTTGTTGACTTTCTAGAGCCCATCAGTGACTCCCCTGCCTTCTTTCAGGTGAGTTCCAGCTGCGTCTCCGCCAGCTTGAGAAATCCCTGCTGCAGGCCCTGAATGAAGTTAAGGGCCGTATCCTGGATGATGACACCATCATCACCACCCTGGAGAACCTAAAGAGGGAGGCAGCTGAGGTGACCCGAAAGGTGGAGGAGACAGATATCATCATGGCTGAGGTGGAGGCAGTGTCTCAGCAGTACCTGTCTCTGTCCTCAGCCTGCAGCAGCATCTACTTCACCATGGAGGCTCTGAACCAGGTTTGCTTATAATATTTAGAAACTCTTCTCATTTTAACATTCGCTAAATCATGGACATCAAAGGAGAACTTCATACCAAAAATTTAAAACATCTACCTTTCTTTTCCTTCCAGATGCACTTCCTGTACCAGTACTCCCTTCACTTTTTCCTGGATACCTACCATACTGTGCTTTATGAGAACGCCAACCTCAAGAGTATCACTGATCACTCTCAGAGACTGGCCCTCATCACCAAGGACCTCTTCCAGGTTTGAACCATAGAACATTTTTGAAACAAATATTCTCTTTGGTATGAGTCATTTTGCTATATCTACTTATATCACATTTCTGTGGATGTAGGTTGCTTTCAACAGAGTAGCCAGAGGTATGCTGCATCAGGATCACATCACCTTTGCCATGCTTCTGGCTAAAATCAGTCTGAAGGGCATGACTAAGTAAGAATCCACTTCAAGAATATTAAAGATCATATTACTGTGTTAGTAATGTATATAAACCACTCATAAAAATTTGATGACTTGTTTGCAGTGAGCCTTCATATGATGCGGAGTTCCAGCATTTCCTCCGTGGTAAGGAGATTGTCCTGACGGGTATGTCACTGCCCAAGGTGAAGGGTCTGTCCACAGAACAGAGTGAGGCCATGGTCCGCCTCAGCCGCCTGCCTGCATTCAAAGACCTGGTGGCCAAAGTTGAGGCTGATGAGGTAAGTATTGACCAGTGGTAGAAAATCCTACTGTAGAACTCTGCTTTAAGTACAGACCCTGCACACAAGTCTGCAGCTTTTTACTTTTTCTGCACTACATTTATCTGCTGTCTTATGTTACTTTTAAGATTAGTTTTTCACCCCGTTCTTTCCAGTGCATCTGCAAATGTGTTGATATTTAAGTGTTTGTGATAATGTGAAGGATGGGGGTTTCCTTTGTTTTGACTTTTTTGTTCTCATCCTAAAATTATATAGTCTTTAAAACACTCTTGAATTGGCTGGAAAGGACATACTGACAAACATGAAAATGAAACATTTTTCTGAGCTCATGAAAAAGTAAAGTTTTTGAAATATGTGGTGCTCACGAAACAGGGCTGATATAAACATCTGATAGTCTGAAAGAATACAATGCAGTTCTATAGATTAACCAACTAAACTATTAGTATTTTTACTTAAGTAAAGGAACATAGTGCTTATGTTATGTTTTTAAACCAACACTGCATAAGTGTAAAGAGAACTGTATTGAGGCTCATTATCAGTTTGTTTTTTCCCGCAGCAATTCTTCATGTGGCTTGAGAGTAACACCCCAGAGCTGGCCGTTCCTTATCTGTGGTCGGAGGAGAAACAGTCCAGTAAGAATATACACTTCTCATATTTTGTAAATTATTTACAAATGTTAAACCCAGCAGACTGTGCATATATTTTATAGTGGATGTGTTCATTTATCTGACCCGTCCTCTCGTCCTTTCTGCAGCTTCCATTGGCCAGGCAGTGCACCAGCTGCTGCTGATCCAGACTTTCCGTCCAGATCGTCTGCTGGCCATGTCACACATTTTTGTGTCAAAGGTTCTGGGAGAGACCTTCATGAGCATCATCGAGCAGCCTCTGGACCTGGCTAATATCGTGGACAGTGAGGTACAAACAAGCATTGTTTTAATTTTTGCTCCAGAGATGTTATGCCATTGTCTTTGCTGTTGATATGATACTGATGTTCCTTCCCCTTTGTCCTCAGGTGAAGCCCAGCACTCCAGTGTTGATGTGTTCTGTGCCAGGTTATGATGCTTCTGGTCTGGTCAGAGATCTGGCTGCTGAGGAGAACAAACAAATCACCTCCATTTCCATTGGTTAGGATGCAAACCTTCAAAAACCAACACTTTTTAAAATCCTATGTCTTAATGATGTTATTAAAAATGATCGTTTTCTTCTGTGGTCTACAGGTTCAGCTGAGGGCTTCAACAAGGCTGACCGAGACATCAACACAGCTGTCAAGTCTGGAAGGTGGGTCATGTTTTTTGTTAATTTTGAGAGCATGTGCGTCTTATTTTATCGTACACTCACGCTGTTGCAATCACATAGGTGGGTGATGTTGGAGAACGTCCATCTGGCTCCTGGTTGGCTGATGCAGCTGGAGAAGAAGCTCCACTCTATGCAACCTCATGCCAGCTTCAGGCTTTTCCTCACTATGGAGATCAACCCCAAGGTACACCATATCACTTACAAATATATTGATCATGGTATCTGCTTATGGTCATCTTTTTGACTGGCATTAATTAGCCTTCATTGTAGCTTCACAAAATATGCATCTTGTAGTTAATACTATTATGACTTTGTAGAATTTTCAAGATGATGAGGACAAGCAACTTGTCAGGGCCAAAAGTATTTGGGCGGCCCTGATGTAAACTTTTAGGGTTGCCTGCTAGCAGTTAGTGACAAGCAACATGAAAGTAAATAATCAAAAATGTTGGTTTTGGCAAAATTCTTACGCTTAACGTCAGTGCCAGCCCAAAATTGGAAAATTATTGCATCTGAGATTTTCATTCCTTCTCCTTTCTCATCCTTACTCCTCATATTTCTACTTCCCATTTTCCTTCCAGGTTCCAGTCAATCTGCTCCGTGCTGGTCGTATCTTTGTGTTTGAGCCTCCTCCAGGTGTTAAAGCCAACATGCTCAGGACCTTTAGCAGCATCCCTGTGGCTCGCATGTGCAAGGTAACTTCAGATGGATTCAGCCACACAAAGTTGTATATTTTCTTCAAAAGCTTAATGATTAGCATCAGTGCTCTCTCTAAATTAACTTCATCCCATGTTTCTACAGGCCCCCAATGAGCGTGCTCGCCTCTACTTCCTGCTGGCCTGGTTCCACGCTGTCATTCAGGAGCGTCTGCGGTATGCACCGCTGGGCTGGTCTAAGAAATATGAATTTGGAGAGTCTGATCTGCGTTCTGCCTGTGACACAGTTGACACTTGGCTGGATGACACTGCTAAGGTTGGGGATTAACAAACATTCCTATAGCTGCATTTTCATGTAACTGCAAAAAAATGTTTATAATAATACACTGATGGAAACACAGCTTCTGATGTTGCTTTTATAAGTAGTACAGTCATAGACACATCTGCAGATACAGCCTATGTCAACATGAAATCAGATGTATATTGCATACATTTCTTACTTAAAATGGTTAATTGTGTAGCAATATTTAACAGCACACTAAACATCAAATTTTGCCTCATATACACAGGGACGTCAGAACATTGCACCAGATAAGATCCCCTGGGCGGCTCTGAAAACCCTCATGGCCCAGTCCATCTATGGAGGTCGCATTGACAACGAATTTGACCAGCGACTGCTCATCACTTTCCTGGAACGTATTTTCACAAAGGGCAGCTTCGACAGCGAGTTCAAACTGGCTCTGAAGGTGGACGGACACAAGGACATCAAGATGCCTGATGGCATTCGGTCAGTCAGTCTCACATGCATCTGTAGAAAAACACTTTTTCTGATGACTTCACTTATACCAAATGTTTGGTTTGTCGCAGGCGGGAGGAGTTCATGCACTGGGTAGAGATGCTCCCTGACACTCAGACTCCATCTTGGCTCGGGTTGCCTAGCAATGCCGAGAAGGTCTTGCTCACCACTCAGGGTATGTCCAAGCAAGTTACCCTCTGTACTCTGGTCTGCTGTCACTCAAACACAACATTTTCGGTTTGTTCTCCATATCTTTGTTCTTTTCTAATGAATTTTTTTTTCACTTAGGGCAGATCATTAACCATTTCTCTTCTATTCCAGTGTTTTAATTCGGACTTTTCCAGGTGCGAGGAGTGGTCAAGATCTCAAACAGTATTTACATCTGCTTTGGGCAGAGTAATGTGTTTGAGATGGCAAAGAGCATATTAAGGGTATTGCTAACAAGGCTGTCATCTTGCATTGTGTATTGGTTTCAGTAGAATAAGGGGTAGACATGCATTGATCCGATACAGACTCTAGATCAGATATTGGTGAGAATGGGAATTCTAGGCATGTAACAGTTAGATGTCAGCTGTGAGTGTCTAGAGCTAAAAAAGGGTCATCAGTTTGGATGAACTCACTATGCCAACATGGTCCGCATCCATTTGCTTTGTATGGAGAGACAGTGTTTCAAAATATAACCCCATCAGCCTCATCAAACACCTCCAGAAACATGTCAAAGAACAGAACAAGTTCAACCAAATTTAAAAAATAAAAAATAAATAAAAACAGACAAATTGAAGAACTTTGGTCTAAACCCAAAGCCCAGTTATCTGTAACAGGACTGAAAAAATCTAGGTTATCATGTGTACTGCAGTCATCTATTTAACATGTATACTTTTGAAGTTGCAGTTTTAATCGTGGTATTCAGGTTCCTAAAGCAAGAGAGTGTGTGTCCTCACCCTCCAGCAGCTGTATTTCACTGCCATCATGCCGCTTTGCTGGGATATTGTCCCCACACCCTCCCCTCCAGAATAAGACTCTGAAGAGCTGCACACCTCCCCATCCCTTTAGCCTGTCCACTATGTCTTTACTCCCCATTTGTGTTACAAAACGCTCTCGGAACTCGCACAGATTCCAGCTGCTGAAGCATCCGAAACACCACTCCTGTATCCCTGCTTATCCCTCCCTCCAGTTTCTGTCTCAAACCCTGACTTTGCTTGTTACTTTTTTTTTCTTTACAGATGGGTCAAGGATACAGTTCTTTTGTCCACCTGGGAACTATGTTGTTAATTTTGTTGAAAATATTCATTTTGTTTTCCCTCTTGCCTGAAGCCTTGTGTGTTTTATGTGACCCACTATATTCCTAATTTGTGTCTGTTACAAATCCTCTATAAATTCTTCTAACATACTAAGGTAAGCTGTTACTTTGCCCCTCAATTAATTTGTTCTCGTCCTACCTTCCACCATGGCCTGGTCTCCCTCCCATCCTCCACCTCCCCACCCGCTCACTTGCACCGTTCTCCCCCGGGCTGCGCAGGCATTGACATGATGGGTAAGATGCTGAAAATGCAGATGTTGGAGGATGAGGACGACCTGGCCTATGAGACGGAGAAGAAGCAACAGCAGCAGCAGCAGCACACTTCGTCCACATCTGACGCCCAGCCAGCCTGGATGAGGACCCTCCACACCACCGCCTGCAACTGGCTGCAGCTCATGCCTCAAGCAGTCAATCCACTCAAACGCACAGTGGAGAACATCAAGGTAATGGAAGAATGCAGACTGAAATGAGACGAACTATCATTACATAGTGCAGTCTTCCTTGTAGGTTACAACCCAAATACATTTTCTTGTCATTTTAAAATGTACGATCATCTACTGACAAATGAGAAGTAAAAGGACACATTTCAGTTTCATTGGATAAATATCTTTATCTATTTGGCCTTTTTTTCTGTCAGTAATGCATTTGCTGATTTGCTTTTTTCTTCTAACACACACAACCAGGACCCACTGTTCCGTTTCTTTGAGCGTGAGGTGAAGATGGGCGGCAAGATGCTGCAGGAGATTCGTCAGGATCTCTCTGATGTTGTGCAAGTGTGTGAAGGCAAGAAGAAGCAGACCAACTACCTGCGCACACTCATCAGCGACCTGGTCAAAGGTAAAAAATAACTGAATTATTGTGATTTCTTGTGTATTTTTGGAGTTTAGTTAAAGTTGCAGGAGCTGAAATCAATGGGGAAAAACACCAGAGTTTGAAAAAAGAGAAGGTACTTTTCCAATCATTCGTGTCAAGCCATGAAGTAGAACTCCAGAGTGGCATCTGAGGAAATCTGATCAGCATTCACTAATTACAGCCATCAGTCACGTCTTTAACAGCCCTACCTGTTTGAAAACACCTGTGATTAGATAGTCTGTGTTGCATGTCCACAGATTTGTCCTGAAATCCTGCTTTGTCTTGATATATCATTGAAATAATATTTACTGAAACATAGTTATGGAATTTCTGCTTAAAAATATCAAACATGTTGGCTTTCACTAATTTAACTGTGAGTAATTAAAGAAAATGCCCTCATGTCCTTTTGAGCCTTGTTATTTAGACTTTTTTTAAGATGCCTTTTCAGTGAACTGAACACAAATGGGCAGCCCAACACATGACTGCCTACATCTGTGTTCACTGTGCATCTGCGTCCGGCTGACCACTTGTATTCATTACTGCCCACGTCATTTCCACTCAGAGGCTTGGCGTGCTGTCATTGGTCAGTCTGAGATCAGACGACAGCCCGATTTGTTTCACTCATTAAGAACAAAGAACAATAGACACGTGTAGAGCTGGTGAGATCATCCATCTGTGCTCATCTCCATATTTTTCTGAGCACAGTGTCACTAAAACAACCACAATGTCTTTGACAGATGAGGTAATCTCCTGTTACCTCCTTGTTTATGCAATAAAACATATGTGATCAAATGCGTCTCAGACCAGCTCAGTGGTTTCAATGATCAGATCATAATGTGTATTGGTTGTTTGAGAATTGTATTTCATGCATTTCAAAGTAAGGGAATCTGTTCTTGGTCACGAAAATGATGTTAATTTCAGTGACTGACTCTAGTATCTGCCTGCTTTGTTCTTTTAAGGCATCCTTCCTCGCAGCTGGTGCAGATACACTGTCCCAGCATCCATGACTGTCATTCAGTGGGTGGCAGATTTCAGTGAGAGGATCAAACAGCTGCAACACATCTCCCAAGGGGCTGCCAGCGGAGGGGCCAAGGAGCTCAAGGTACTGTTTCACAAACATTGTGTACATTCATTCAGCATCTCCAAAATAAGACAGAAGGGAAGCACTGCCACCTCGTCACAGCCCAGTGTTATTCAGTGCAACATTTAACACCAAGTATTTGTATACTGACAGTCAATAGAAACTTTGAGGTAGAAATGTCTGCATATTTCTACTTGTAGGGGAGTTGTAATTATTCCTTGTGGATTTATTGATGACTTAGTGCTCGGGTAGTTGAGGTAATGATGAGTTGTCATGTTGTCACGGTTCATTGCACATGGGTTGGTCTCTTTGCAAAAGTGGACCAAATACACATTGAGCAATACTCAGTGGGTATCTGCACAATTTGAGGATTGGTTTTGAAGGCCTATATAAAGACCCAAAAAAGGCCACCATTGTTAGTCCAGTGAACGGCATCATGCCACATCTATCACGTGAACAACGTCTCTGGGCACTGGGTATGGTGGAGGCCGGTTTGAGCTACAGTGATATAGCCAGGCGTATGGGCTGTTCCCAACCCACAATCAGAAACCTGGTTGAACGCCACAACATGATAGGCTCTGTTGATGATAGACCCCGTCCAGGCCATACCCGGTATTAACTGTTGTGACTTTGTGTTTGGCAGGTGCTATTTTCTTTTGTTAAGTTTTTTTGTTTTGAAATTATTCTTGAAACTTTAGATTGTTGTTTCTGTATGTCGATATCCTAAACAAATGATTCATATGACAAAAATTCCAGTTTAATTCAAAATTATGTCGAAAAATATGGTCTCAAAGTTTTCATTGGCTGTGAGTGTAAAAATAAACGTAGATATTTGTTTGTGGCTGAAAAATCATTGTAAAAGTAATGGAATTTTGACATGAGAAAATGTGTAGGAGAGTGGTTGACTTTTTTACTCTTGTATCTCAATGGGATGATAGAACTGAATGAAGGGCCTCCGCTGACATTTATTAATGTCCTGCTGTTGGTTCGTTCTTTCTGCTGTAGAACATCCATGTATGCCTGGGCAGCCTGTTTGTGCCAGAGGCCTACATCACTGCCACCCGTCAGTACGTGGCCCAGGCCAACAGCTGGTCTCTGGAGGAGTTGTGTCTGGAGGTCAACGTCACCACCGCTCAGGGCGCTGCGCTGGACGCCTGCAGCTTCGGCATCAAAGGTTAGACAAATGGCAAGACTCAGTCACTGTAATGTAATGACAGAAGTGTCTGCAGGCCATCGGCACAAGGAGTTGTACATCTTGCCTTCCCCTGTGGGATTTGTCGCTACATGATCTCTAACTGAAACTTGGTTTGTGTGATACCTAAACAAATTAATTTTCTAGATTCATATAAAATGTTATATTTGGTTTACTAGTAAATAAATACACATTTTTTTTTGCATCACTGGCTAACAATAGTCGGTGAGGTAACCACAGCTAACATCAGGTAATCGTTGGTTGAGTCATTTGTTGTTAAGATCATTTCTGTCGCCTACATCCATGATAACAGCCTGTGCAAGGGTTTGCTTCGTACATGTTTTTTCACCAAAAAAAATCCTTATTTTGCTTTCAAGTCCTGCAGTGTCTCTATTCCTCCCCTCTACATCAGCTACAATGTGAATGTACCATTAGCCTTGAAATAGTTCCATAACATCAGCAACTAACTTTCAGCACAAAACACTCAAACCTCATCAACACCGCAAAGCTTATGTATTGACTTTTAATTTTTAAAAAAAAGGAAATCTTTTTCATAGCGAGTAAAAACAAACACAAACTCTTATTTAAATAAAAAAAAAAAAAAAGTAACATACTTTGAAATGCTTGAGAAGAAGTAGCTACATTTTCTGCACAAGCACAAATGAAACCAGTAGAACACATTGGGAAGTGATCAAATGAATTCCCTGTCTGTACCACTGGCTCCTTCTTCAGTTTCATACTGAACTGTTACTGTAGCTTCACTGTTCTCATACTGTTTTCGTCTACTATTCCAGGACTGAAACTACAGGGAGCGACATGTGCCAACAACAAGCTGTCTCTGTCCACGTCCATCTCCACTGAGCTGCCACTGACTCAGCTCCGCTGGATCAAACAGGGCAACGCCGAGAAGAGACACATGGTAGAAGCAGCAGCACACTGCCATACTCACGAATATTACCTGCTTTAATTCCACTTTGTTCTGATTGGCTTCATGCGTGTCCTTTTCTCGGTTGCTGCAGGTCACTCTGCCCGTGTACCTGAACTTCACCAGGTCAGACCTCATCTTCACCGTTGACTTCGACATCGCCACCAAAGAAGATCCTCACAGCTTCTACGAGCGTGGAGTCGCTGTCCTGTGTACCGAGTAAATGGAGTCCTGAAGTCATTCCTGAAGACTCTAGTGTCACTATCTAAACCAACCTTTTATCACTTAACATTCATCGCTTATTAATCATCAGTTGAAAAAGTAGTTATAGTCTGTGTCATTCCATTATTAAACTCAGTCTAGAACATGAGGAGCAGTAACGTAGAGCTCATACTAGTGCTTTTGGAAAGGGTCTTGAAGGTTATGGGAATGTTGTCAGATGGTTGATGAAGAGGAGATGAAAAGTGGAAAAGCAAAGTTGGAAAGAGAATGTTTTTATGAAGGAACCTGTATGTTTTTTAGATTGAAACCCTGTTGGAATAAAATGAAGTACAACCTCATCAAAGTCTGAGAACTGGTTTATGTTTGAAAGAAATTCATGTAATTCTCATGATAATCATTCAGCGATCCAAGAAATATTGAGATCCTTTTAAAGTACCAATACAGTGGAGTATATAAACAGCATTATAAGTGAAAGTACTGCTTGAAAAATTCTAAGCAAAAGTAGTTTTAGCAGAAACATTTAAAGAAAAGGTACTGTTTGTTCCCTCTAATATTAGATGCATTGTCATTAGATTATTAAAGAGAACTGAAACATGTTACTACTGGAACTGATGGAAGTGAAACTAGTTTGAGGCCTCATCACATGTTTAATGGAGAGAAGAAATAGTTCTGACAAAATGTGGTAAGTGAAACTCTGAAATGCAGAACTCCTGTTGTAATCTCAGTTTTATTATGTATTATCTAGTCCAATCTCATAGATAACTAAAGGTAATGAATCAAAAAATATATTTTTCCTAGCAAAATGTGATGGAGCAGCATGAAATGAAGATATCTTCAATTTGTCTGCATTGAAATATCAAACTAAAATAATACAGGAAGAGCCTGTCAATGTGTCCAGCTGACATATTTTAGTGCAACACTACTTTTACTCACTGTATATATATTTTATTTCTTTTTAATCTATTTGTCTTCCATTCTTCTACTATGCACCACAAGAGAGGTCTCTTAATTTCATTGTACATGTGCATGACAATAAAAGCATTCTATCCTACTCTATTCTTTGATGAATGTTAGAATGAGGGGTTCAGCCTTTAGAATAGAATAGGCGTTATAATTACACCAGTTGTGCAAATAACAGTAAGATACAGACATATTAAAAAAGTATAAAATATACTTTATGAAGTTTTACAACAATTAAAAAAGTCAGAAGTGACTGGAGTGTAGAAGCAGGAGTTCCTAGAACTGGCACATATTTTGTGAATGCCCAGTAATGAAACAGTTCAGATCAGAAATACACAAACCCTTTATTACTAAAATACCTTTACAGTTCTGTCCTGGGGAAAACTTAGATTTCATTCTCGACACTTCAACAAATACTTGTTTGGTGTTCTGATATAACCCCACCTTCTGCGACCCTCATGGGGACTAAACAGTTCAGAAAATGAATGGATGTTGTCATATCTGCTTGTAAAACTCACCAACTATTGGTATTTCAGATGGACAGATACCATTGATGGAAATTAATCACAATTGTATTAAGTTATGGTCCAAATATGGAGTGTTATGGATCATTCTATTTTTTCAAAACAACCTTTGAGAAACATTACTATCTACGCAAAAGGTTACCCGATCTCCTGAATTTATTATCATTATTATTATGAAAATGGAAGGATTTCATTTCATTGGTTGCAGATTTCTAATGCTCTCTGTAAAAGTAAGGCTGTATTTCTTTGTAACTGGCAAAAAAAAAGTCTCAATTGCCAATTAAAATAACTTACAAAATGGCTTTTAAAAAGCGGTGAATACAAATACTTATTTTGCACATTTGTCTAATTATATGTATCTAGTTGATATTTTGCTTCCGTTTCTTCATTAAAAACAGAAGAAAACTCTTTTCCAGTTCAGAGGAAAGTAAATATATTAAGCATAAAAAAATTATGAAACACCACAGTATTTTGTTTAGGTCATTTTTTTAAAAACTGAAAAGCAATCAATAGAACAATGTAGTGCACACATTATTTTGTAATAATCAAGAACACAATAACTTCAAGTGAAACTTATAAATACAATAAATGATGTGAAATTTTCAAACTACTCTTTTAACCATTTACATAAATCAAGTCTCAACACCAAATGCATGTGTAACTAAAGTGCATTGTCTGATAACTATTTACAGTGTTCAACTGCACCTTAGTGTTCGTGAAACAAGTGTTAACAGGATTCTTTGGCGTCTCTACTCTCAAAGTCTCAGGACTGTGGCTCTAACACACTTCAGATGCAGAGTCCACTTCCTTTAGTTCTTCATCCACCATGTTGACCAAACATTGCTTCTTCCTTTGCTCCAACTCCAGCACATCCAATCCAGGAAGATCCAGCTTCCTCTTGTGCAGAGATCTGAGGTGGCAGGGGGGTTTCTCAGAAGAGCTATGGGGCAACGTACCCACTTCCACTGGGGGAACAGGTCCAGGTGTGGAGGATCCGGAAGCATGCAGATCTGAATCCTTCAGCTGACAGTGCAGCTCTAAATCCATGGACGTTGTGTGTTTCCCTGAATCATTTGACGTTCCACCTCCAAATCCCCCAAATGTAAGCTCAGAGTCACTTCCACATTTCATCTGGACGTCCGAAACATGTTGCTCCTCGGTTACTTTATCTCCTGTGCAATTTTTCACCACAGAAGCAGGATGACGGAACATAGATCTTCTGCTGCGGCCCCCTCCTCCTCCTGGCTGCCTGGGTCGCCTGCTACCCTTCGCACTGACACTGACATCAATGTTTGACTCATCAGAGTCCTCGGAGCTCCCATCGTATGGGTCCAAAAACTACAACCATGAGCACGCATGCATTCATTCATAAACACAACACAGCAGAGCAGCAGATGTATGAAGAAAGAGTAGTAAAAGGGAAGATGCTTACCATTGAATAACAACCATGCCTTCCTGCAGGGTTATGCACCAATGGTAAAGTCCGATGAGGAATAGTGACTCTCTCTGGTGTGCTGCTCATGCATCCCTACTCAAAGTAGTCACCAGAGAGTTTACAGTTTAATGGGAGAATTCATTCCAATGTAAAATATTGTTATTCAAATAAGGCTGGGTACCAAACGCTGATAATTTTATGCCAGGCCTTCAGAAACCTGTGGAAACCCCTGAAATGTCTTGATTTTTTCAATATCTAATGAGTAAATCTCATCAGTCTCAGTACATGCATCATTTACACAGGAACAGTCATGTATAATAACTTCAAGTTTGGTGAATATGTTCATAGAGTCTTTTTTTGGTCTGCTTTGACAGAATTTTAAAAAGTAAACTAAGCATCTGTATCAAAATTTATAATGCAATTTCGTTTTGCTAAATTTGGAACCAAGAAAAGTATTCTCACTGGTATTAAAATGTTTGATGAATACCCAGCTCTATTATACAAAAACCACAATAAAAAAAAATAAAAAATAGAAAAAAATATAAAGTATAGACATATAGGGGAAACAGTTTAAGAACTGCAGAGCAAAAGTAATACCATGGTGCTGGTGTCTGACCATCTCCGACTAATCTCTGAGTCAGAATCAGTGCTGGACTCCCACTATATACATCTCCTGATAGAAAATACACATCAGTTAGTCCACAGTGATTTGTATGAGGAAGGAAAAAGAGTTGAAAGAAATGAAGTCACAGTTTTAATACACACAAACCACCCCTCTCATAATGTGATACAATGTTCTCCTAACAGATCTCACCATATATTTGTAGGCAAGGCGGTCCATGTTGTTGAGTGCTTTTCTGTCACTCTGATCTAAATAAAGAAAAACATTTAAATTTTGTAGTAAAATTAATAAATTACCTGTTGCACCAGCTTTTGAAAAATTTTCTATATAATAAAATGTACAGAGACAGTAACTCAATACATAGATAATAGGTATGTTACTGTAACATTTGTCTTTATCGAACTATGGAGATGTGATGTGATGACATTCTATTCACCTTGGCGCTCTGAGGTTTATTCTCAACTTTAAAGCCCTCATTCATCACTATTTGCTGTATGCTCATGTCAGTGTTTGCTTTATCCGCACAGACTGAAACAATGACATGTTTTATCTAAAAAGTCTGCTTTCATCACATCTTCAAAACTACATGTTTAAAAAAAAAAAAAAAAAAAAAAAAAGCCTTTATGTATTCCTTCTGTGTGTACACAACTGGAGGAAAATGGCCTATAAATCAGCTCCTTGGAATCACTTAGAAAATACCAGAAAATCAGAAACTGGGCTCAGACACTTTTAGAGGGTTTTAAAAGAAGTGGAGAACTAATTTAACATTAATATCCTCTTTTTACACATATCATTTTATACCTGCCTTGTATTTCATATGATGTCAATGCATTTTTTATTTTTATTTTTTTAAAATCTCAGCTAAATAAAGAAATGAAATGAAAATATATTAGGGTTCTCAAATTAAATATAAAAAACACATTAACAATGCAAATTTTCCTAAAGGTTTGGAAATAAACCAAACAATTTATTGATTTCTCTTGCTAACTTTAATGCTTCACCGGTGTCACATTGAAAAATACCCTAAAGCACAAAAAAAGATTATTTTTATTTATTTTTACCATGTTGAGAACAGAAGAGAAAATTATTTATTACCTCAGTGACTCTTTCCTGGTTAAGTAAATAAAAAATAAATAAATAAAAAAAAAAATACAAGTTAGGGCTCTCAAATTAAACAGTGCAGCTGGAGAATAACATGCAAACTTTCTGATGGATTGGAAATAAAACAATTTCTTGATTTCTACTGTCAATTTTGAATTTCTTTTCGAATCGTGTCACATCGACAGCCGTAAAATACACACACAAAAAAAGTTTATTTTGTTTTTATCATGTCAGGGACAGAAGAGACAACTCAGTACCATGTGGGCATTAAACCACGTGTTTAACAATATGGGGAATAAAATGAATCAGCATCAAAACCTTCGATTAGCATATTATCATCATTATTAATGTTATAAATATTATTCATTTTATTATTGTTATTATTTTAACATTGCTTGTAAATTGGATGTTTTTACCTGAAAGTGGGTGTTGTCTTCCTCTGCATGTCCTAACACAGGTCTGGTCAAAGACAAACCAAACATAATGTGGTTGTAGCGTCAGGTATGCTGGAAAATTACAATTAATGAAATTAATTAAGCAGCAGCGAAACAGGTGGAGTGAATACGACTAAATGAGAGGCACGTGCTGGAAAATACAGAATGGCATTAAAATTAAAACTATTTAGTACAGTTTTCAGCATTAATAACTGTCAAGTGTGAATATACCGTACGATATAAAGCTTTATTTTAGAATTTGTTGCGACTAAAAAAAAAAAAAAAAAAAAAAAAAGCAATAAATATCAATGAACTAACGGTAGGTTTTCTCACAACTTACAGTAAGTGTTTTAAAGACTGTAATGTTGGGGCGTGTATATATGTGTACGCAAATATGACTGATAAAAGTTTTTTGTTTATGTATTTATTTTTTTTATGGAATAATACGTACGGTTGCACACACCTCCAGTTCCTCGGTGAGCCGTTGGGGGGAACGGGAGAGCCGAATGCCCGCTCCGTGGCCCGCTCCCCTCCGTGCGTAAGATCCGGCCTGGGGGAAAGGGATGAATGTTTAATTTCAAAGATGGCGGCGGAGGGAGGAGGGAAGGAGATGAAACGAAATTAAAACTCAGTTCACCACTCGGGAAGGCATCTACAACTCCTCACTCACCTTCCGATATAGCCGTCCTAACAGGGTGCCTTTCAACTCGCAAGGCTCCAACCCCGTCAAGGTCTCCTTCGTAAACGTCAACGACCAGTCGGGCAACGGCGACAGGATCTGTTTCAATGTGGGCCGTGAGCTCTACTTCTACATCTACAAAGGCGTTAGAAAGGTAGCTCGCTAACGCGGCTAATACACACGGAAATTGGTGGTAGGGCGAGTGAAAACACATCGCTGCTGTGTGAGCTGTTGCTGAACTTCAGGCTTGTGTTCACGGTGTTAAATAACTCTGACAGGTGCTTGACTTTGAAATTAGCTGGCAGCTAGTTAGCTCGAAGCTCTGGTGAAGCTAACCCTCAGCGTACTAGTTAGCTAGCCAGCGCAAATGGCTAACGTTAGCGAACCAGTAGCTTCCCCGAGGCCAGGGGCTAAATTCCGTCTCCTGCCAGACACTCAGTTTTGGTTTTCCCGAAATGTGGCTTTAGTGAGGTCGAGCTACGTCCACGTTGATTGTTTCATTTGTTGTGTGGGTTAAAAAGTGTTTCTGTAACGGTCTGTGGTGACAGTGACAGCCCTTCCTCAACACCGATAACACCTGTCGACGCCCTATGACTGACAGGTGTTGATAAATTACTATGTTGTCAGTTCCGTGTATTTGATAGATCTTTGGCTAACTAGCATCCCACATGTAACTGAACTCTGCTCTTTGCTTGGGGATATGTCTGGACAAAATCTGACCTGATCAAACTAAGCTCGTTGACTCTGCTTACAGGGAAACGCTAACGTTAGCTAGTTTCAGTCAATGTACCTGTTAGTAAATCTGAAAGTCAATAACATATGGTCTGATACATTTGTTGGTTTATGGAGTTAAAGTTTAGTAGTAGTGCTTAAAATTATGATCATGTCTCTGCTATAGGCAGTATGTCACGGGCACTGCTACATACAGCATTAAAAATCACACGTCAGTCAAGCAGTAAATATATTTTGTCACCGCTTTGAGCTAACAGCTGACTCCAAATCACCGGGTGAGAGCAGTCAGCTGATTGCTAATTTGAAACAATGTGTCATAGCCTGTTTAATATACAGAAATAATGTGCATGTCATGTCAGTCCAGTGTGACTGACTGGGAAGGAAAGACACCAGGAGAGTTAAATATCAGAGTTAAACATGTGTGCCAAAGAGAAGTGGTAGTTATATCTGTTTAATTCTTGTCTGACATAAAATGGAGATCATATCAAGGTAATAATAGTTTATTGCAGGACCACCCAGTTAGTCATATGCCTAATAAACTTATTCTTGGTTTGAGTTTATAAGATAATTTATTACAGTGTATCACCATACTGATTATTTGTCCTCTTCCCAAGTTGGAGGTTGAATACTTTGCCAGTTTTATGCCTCCAGTAGATTGGTAGGTCATTGTTTTGTTGGGAAAAAAACATTCTGGTTGTAATATGTAACACAACTTTACTGTAAACAACTGATAGACTTAGGTGGTAGTGTCAGGAAAAGTTAATATTTTTAAAACCAAGCAGTTTTTGTACTTAAGGAACTCTGTAACCACTCAGTCATATCTGACATTATAGCTGAAGAATCACTGAGTCATCACCTTACACTAAAAGAATTTTCCATTCTGCCAGTAGTATAAACTGCCAATCATTAACAAACAAAACAGTTGTTAAACTGATTATCTGCAGTATTTGCCCTCTGTGTCTTGTTCACAGCAGCGCAGTTTTCTTATTGCATTATGATGGTTATATTCTACGCTTAATATTAGGTGAGCAGGTACATGTTTTTACTTCAGTTTTCCTCATTTTTTCCACTGTGAATGTGTCTTGTTGAAGGTATTATAACATTGTAGTGGGTCAGGTTTCACTTTTTGTACACTTTGCTGGCAAGAGTCTTGATTTGAGAATATTGCACAGCTGGAGTGCATATTTTCTAAAATAAATAAATAAATAACACCACACAAAACATGAACAAACATAGCTTCATACAGAGCTCCAGTAGTGTTCTGATTAAAAGTTAGCCGCTCTGTGAATGTACTTTCATACTTTGTCCTTTCAGGCTGCTGATTTGAGCAAGCCCATAGACAAGCGCATATACAAGGGGACGCAGCCCACCTGTCATGACTTCAACCACCTCACAGCAACAGCAGAGAGTGTGTCCCTGTTGGTGGGTTTCTCAGCAGGACAGGTACAGCTCATTGATCCTATCAAAAAGGAGACGAGCAAGCTCTTCAATGAAGAGGTAAGTCTTAGTTTTGCATAGCATGTAATGGCATTTGATTTTACTGTTTTTTCAATTACTCAACCTCTTAAACAATATTTCAAATGACTTATATAGTTTGAGTCTTTTGAACATGTTAATAGTAGTGATTTCCTGACAGTACTGATTTTTGTCTCCCTCATCTCTCCCCTTTGTCTGCTACTCAAACTTCAACTCTCCTTACATCCTGTCAGAGACTAATAGACAAGTCCAGAGTAACATGCGTGAAATGGGTGCCAGGCTCTGAGAGCCTTTTTCTGGTCTCTCATGCCAGTGGAAATATGTACCTGTACAATGTGGAGCACACTTGTGGCACCACTGCACCACACTACCAGCTGCTCAAACAGGGAGAGAACTACTCTGTACACACTTGTAAGAGTAAATCCACTCGGAATCCTCTCCTAAAATGGACAGTGGGTGAGGGGGCACTGAACGAGTTCGCCTTTTCTCCAGATGGAAAGTTTCTAGCCTGTGTAAGTCAGGATGGCTTTCTTCGGGTTTTTAACTTTGATGCAGTTGAGCTACACGGCACCATGAAGAGCTACTTCGGTGGCTTGTTGTGCGTGTGCTGGAGCCCTGATGGAAAATACATAGTTGCAGGTGGAGAGGACGATCTAGTGACTGTGTGGTCGTTCTTGGACTGCAGAGTCATAGCCCGAGGCCACGGGCACAAGTCGTGGGTGAGTGTGGTGGCTTTTGACCACTACACTACCAGTGTGGAAGAGAGTGACCCGATGGAGTTCAGCGGCAGCGATGAGGACTTCCAGGATCAGATGATCCACTTTGGACGAGACCGGGCCAATAGTACGCAATCTCGACTCTCCAAGCGCAACTCCACGGACAGCCGGCCTGTTAGTGTCACATACCGGTTTGGCTCGGTGGGCCAGGACACTCAGCTGTGCCTATGGGACCTCACTGAGGACATCCTTTTCCCCCATCTTCCTCTCTCACGGACACGGACACACACTAATGTGATGAATGCTACCAGCCCCCCTGCGGGTGCTACAATAATCACTAACACCTCTAGTAACACTACTAATGGAAACAACAGTGGTGCCAATACTCCTGGCATTAACTCCCTGTCTACTACATTACCACGCTCCAACAGCCTACCCCATTCAGCCGGCACCACGACAACGCAAACAATACTAACCAATGCTGGCAGTGGCGGTGGCATTGGCAGTGGTATTATGGACAGCGCCATGGCTACAGGTTGTGAGTAAATTCGCCACGTTGTCACTCCACGACCGAAGGAGCGCCATCACGAGAAGGACCACAAACGCAACCCACAGCATGGGTCACATCAGCAGCAAGAGCAGCGACAAGCTCAAACCTGCTGACAAAAACCAAAACGGACCCTGCTAAGACTCTGGCACTCTGCTTTGCCCACGCATGGAGGACGTGGCCCCTCCTCGAGCCCCTCATCTGTAAAAAGATAGCACACGAGAGACTGACTGTCCTCATATTTTTAGAGGACTGTTTAGTGACTGCTTGTCATGGAGGGATTTATTTGCACATGGGCGAGACCAGGCAAAGTGGTAAGTTTTTAATGTAGGATACCAAGGGGGAGTTGAAGTAGTTTCTCAAACCATTTGCTGTATTAAAACCAGTTTGTGGGTTGTAACTAAGACACAAGGTATATTCTCAAAGCATACAATAAATATAGACATGTGAAATGGAATTTTAGCCCTTTGTAGTGAGAAGAACATGGAACTGCAGCAGGCAAGTAACATATCAGACTTTATTTAATATACATCTGCTTCACCAGTTTAAAGTATATTCTGACTAAGTTTAAAGTCTAACCGACCTATGGAAATGTTGCCAGTTGGTGTGTTATACTATAGGCTCTGATAAGAAAGATTTCCTGTGAGAGAAAAAGAAGAACATCCGTATGAAGTGTGGCTTATTGGTTCATCATAATCATCCCACAATGCATAGCAGTGTAGCCAAAAGTCATCTGCATACACTTTTTCATATTTCAGCTTTTATGCAAATGGCTTTGTATTTGCCCAAAGAATCTCTGCTGTTTCTCATGCTTACGTGTATAGACATGTGAACACTTCCCTTTTGTCTGTGTTTTGACAGATCGTGCCAGAGTGAGGCACATGACAGTCTGAAACATAAATGGCAGTCTGGAGGATAGCATGTTCAGGGAGTCTGTTACTACTGAACAGAATCAGACAGAAACGGGGCTTTGGGCAGAAATAAGAACTGTCAGCTTTAAAATGTGGCTTTCAAGTTATATGGACAAACTGTTATTTTATGTCATAATAGAGTAGTTCTAAAGTCATTTAAGAACAGTTTTCAAATAACCATAATGTACCTTATCACATATATTTTCTTTTACTCCATATTAACAACACTAAACTAAAAATGTTATCTTAGATTCTTTCAAAATGGAAGATAAAATGTGTGCAAATGTCTGGTTGTCATTTAACGTCAGCTTCAGTAACAAATGAAAACAGCTTTTGCAAGTTTTCTCAACCATGCTGAGCAGTCATAATGTCCAAATTATTTACCTGGTGAAGCAGTTCAATTCACAAGTTCATGAAATCACACAAGAAATCTGCTTCTGATTTTAATAAGGTAGCTCCCACAGTATCTGTTTTACGTGTAAATCTATACCAGTGGACACAATTCGACTGTCACATGTCAGTGTGCTTTCGGTCATGTCACCCTACCCTAGCATCAATAATTCCATAATGTTAAAGAGCGTTCTATTTGCTGTACAGCTAAATGATCATATATGGGAAAAGTGGCCTCAACATATGTAGTCTGAGTTTGACTAGTGCCTTGGATGAAAAAATTACGGGGCTGCAAAAGCAACTAGTTTGCAGCAAAGTACTCAGCATCGAGTAGCTTATAGCAAATATGAAGAATAAGTAAAATATAATCACTTCATATGCGTAAGAGAGGGTGTAGTGTTTGAGAAAAGCTTCATGTGGAAGCCAGTGCTCCAGCAGGAAGACCTGGAGTTACAGAGGAATTTTGTCTTGGCTTGTTCGTATGTAAGAACAAATATGTTCTGAAAATGTGACCAGAAGGTCTGTCTACTACTGACAAGATTGTCATACAAATAATTATGATACTACTTTTTTACATCAACATATATGTATAAGGTTCACCTAATGAAGAAGTTAAGTTATTTATTGGCATTGAAAACTACGACACATAAATGATCACAGTTTTTTTTTGTCTTTTAGGCTTTGTAAACACTATAACAGAGCGGAGCGGACATTAATGTATAAAGTCTACTACTGAAATTTACAAAGGAATTACTGATAATGACCAGTACCAGTAGAAGTTAAAGAACTGTAAATGAGGGGGCTATATGGAGCCCTAAAATCCAAACAGATTATAGGAACAAGTTGTTTATCTGGTGTCTACTAACTACTTACAATAAGTGACTGTTTCAGGAGGAGGTTCCTGATACGAAGCAACTGTAGAATTCAGTGGCTGTTAGAATATACTGTCTTGCAACTTTAGCATCATGAAACATTGGGTTTTTATCAGTGAAAATATCCTGCATAGTAGATCCTAAGAAGGAAATATGGTATCAAACACAAGCTGTCTGCACACACAGGCTGTCAGTGGAATTAATATAAACTATCATCGCTTCATAATTTTATTGTATACATATGTATGGAATTCTGTCATATAAGCATGTAAATTCTTGAGTCATGGCCAAAACATGTTTTGTGAGGTCAAAGTGTCCTCAAACTCTGGTCACCAAACTTTTCAGTTAATTCTCCAAGTGAACATTTGTGCAAATTTGAAGAAATTCTGTCAAGGTGTTTCTTATGTGTCTTATGTGTCTAACATGTTTTAAAACACATGATGTAAAATTTGGGACGACGATGGGAAAACCATAGAGATGCATCTAAATCAGAGTCACCTTTAGGACTTAGGAAGATCATGTGATTAGAGGGTGATGGTTGGAACTCAAATGATGGAAACAATGTAAAAATGGTGAATAGACATGTCTGTTAGTTTCATCGTCCTAGTGAATGAAGAGTGTTATCACCATATGCAACACTAAAGGTGGTTTCTGTAGTAACTGACAGGCTTAGGTAACAGTATGAGGAGACAAAGATGGCATCAGTGTCAAATGGTTAAAAGACCTTTTGGAAATACACGGCTGCTTCTTGCCCTGCTACCAGCGGCTAGTCATGAGCATCACAAGTGCCTTCATCGATCGAATGTCTCAAAGCTCGACGCCGGCGTTAGTCTCACACTGTACACCCGGCATCCACTTTGACTGCTGCGCACACAGGCTTTTAATTAAATGCCAGGGACCGAGATTATGGAAAAGAAGAGCTAGAGGCTGATTTTTAATGAGCTGTTTGTTGCTTGATTTTCTTTTTGCTACAGTGTGTGAACTTTCCCCAATGCATATCTCCTTGTTTCCTTTTTCCAGGGTTTATTGTCATCCCAAAACCAAGCCAGCTCTCCCAGTGGAACAGTAGTATAGCCACAATATTTCTGCTGCTAAAGAACCCTGCAACCCAGAGTCTGATGCTGCTCTTCACCCTGCAAGCATTGCAAGTTTTCCTTTTTCTTTTATACCCCCCCTCCCCTCCTCCTCCTCCCTCCTTTCTAATTTTTTTTTTTTTTTTTTTTTTTGTTAATGGCTTCTGTGTTCTTTTTTGTTTATCACTCACTTGACCTAGAGGAGGAATGAAGCAAGAAAAGGTGTGGTTGTGGACTCTAATGGCGCTAATGTATTCTTCTCTGGAGTTTAACATTTTTAGATTTTTAAAAAAAAAAAAAAAAACCTTCCTATCACGTCCAGACCTCATCAGACTGTTGTCCTCTCTGGAATTCAGGCTTGGCTTTGTTAGATGCAAACCAGACAACTGTGGCTTGAGATTAAAGGGATAGTTCATTTTAATTTTTCATATACTCTGTATCAAGTTTGCGGTGTAGCTCGGTCTCAGCTTTAAGGGTTACCGACTACAAAGATATGAACTTAAGCTGAACTATCCCTTCATGACCAAGTGCGTGAGCATCTGAAAACTTTGCATCCATCCACATTCACCACCACTTCTGTCTTTTCTTGAGTAGAATCTCCCCATCAACAACTTTTGCACTGATTATTATTTTTTTGTTAGTTTTTGTTTTTATAACTACTCTAATGGAACAAAAAGAGGGTTGAGGACTGCCTTGTCGCACTCGGCTTTAACATCCTCAGTCTTGAAATCTGAATCTATAAAGCTGGATGCTGCAATCATAGTCTTTTAAAAAAATTGTTTGCACTTAAATTAGTTTATTAGAAGAAAATGGCTTACATTTTTGGGTGTGCTCAGAACTCACAGATGGCTAATACAGTAGGTGAAGAAAAATGATAAAAACTATTAAAAACCTTTATCTATTGAGCATTTATTTTAATATTATTTCAGATTCAATCTGCTCTGTATCATAATGTGTATATTGTAATTAATTGATTTGATGGGGGCCTAAGCAAACTACCTTACTCCAGTGGAAGTTTTGTCATTGATAGTTATATTTCTAAAGCCTAAAGTATACATATTAATAATATTAAAATAGATCTTGAATACACTGCTTGTGTGCTGTCCTTTTTTTTTTTTTTTTTTGGTTCCTTTTCTCAGAGCGGTTACCCACATCATGTACTGTATTTACATAACAAAGCTGAAAGGCCTCTGGCGTGAAATTTGCTTACACTGTCAGAATGTGCATGAAAGAGCTGTCAAGTCTGGAAGTGTTAAGAAGCCTAGGACTCTCCAGAAACAATGATTTATTCAGAACAAGGTTCCCCTCGACTATTGTGCACAGTCTAGATTTGCCACATTTTAAAGGGAATTAAATCACTAAACTCCCAGATGAAGTCATTAGTTGTCAACTAAAATAATCAGCTATTTAGGAATTAACATGGTTTGAGTTTTTGATTCCAGTGTTTTTTTTTACATTTGATATTTCCTGGTTTCTTTTATTTGTCCTATGACAATGAGCCTTGATGCTTTGTGGACCAAACGAGACATTTGAACCTCTTTACTATTTTATAGATAAAGCAACAATAAAAATCCTTTTTTCAGCCCAAGATGTGATATCAAAAAGCCTGATGAAATCCCAATAGTAAGTTGTTGTTTTTTTTTTTTTTTTAATCTTTTCCAAGGAAAGTTAAATAATACTTTTTTCTAATAATGAACCAGGTTAGAGGCAATTTAGAGTTTTAATTATCAATTATCTGTGGTTTCCCAAAGCTTAACATCATGTCAGTAAAAGTTGTTCTTGGTCCATAATGCAAAGATGTGGAATTTGAAGTCATAGATAAAGAAACAAAGAAATCTTCATGTATGTATAAAGCATATTTTGGATTCTATTTCTGAAAAATAACTGATTAATGTATGATCTAAATAGATTTAATTTAACAATGTACAAGTTATAACAATAGAAATGTCTTAATATCCAAGAAAAAATGGTATAATTGACACAATGTCCAAATTTGTACTGAATCAAATCCCATCTAGAGATAGAATCCATTGGGACCATGTAAATCTGAACTGAGTGGGTTTCAGGACATAAGGGTTGATTTCTCAGACATAATATTAAATATTCAGATTCAGACATAGAGTCCTGTTGTCCTGGTTTGACACACTATATTTGATAAAATAACTGGTTGTTGATGCCTCGAATAGTTCAGGATCTCTACATTTAAAACATGGTTCAGAAAATGTTTTTTTTAAGGTTGATAACACTTGACATTTTCTGGTAAACTCATTAAAATCATCCAATGTGATATGCTTTGTCATGTAGGGGATCAAAGTGTCTGTAATTCTGGTTAATTACATCATTTCACCTTCATTGACAATAACCAACACAGTAAAGAACAGACTGAGTCACCGTCCATTTTAATGAGCTCTTAAAAGAAATGGTCGTGTTTGAAGCACAAAACCTCAACAGAGGGGGTAGTACAGCCCAGCTACATTCAGAAACATAACATTAAAAAAAAAAAAAATCTAAATTAGGACTTTTTAGAGGCCCAGGCTCTCATTATCAGCACATGACATACATGTATTTTCACATCTACAGTACATTGAAAGTATTTTGTTATCAAATGCTACTGGATATTTTAACTCTCGACTATGGAGTTCGTCTACAGCTGGATAAAGAAATGTTCCTTTAATGTTTTCTGTCCAAAGGCAACAATATTGTGTCTTAGAAAAGGTTTCTCCACTGTGTAGCACTTGATATGAATGTGTTAACTGTTATAAGGAAGACTTACTCTTGAACCCAATTGTCCAGAGGAGACAGTTCACAGTTATAGGAGACACAGAACACACTGTCTATAGAAAGGATTCAGCCTTGGCTGCGGAGTTTCCATTTTAGGATTTTAAACCACTGTGGATTCATGAAGACCACTGTGAGGACGATTTGGAAATATACACTTTGTTCTTCATGCAACAATTTTCAAGTGTTGCCACAATTTTTGACAGAATTGAAAACTGAATTTTCAAAAGTGCATCGCATTCACAGGAGAAAAACAAATTTGACACCTTATTCTTAAATATGAGATCAGGATCTTGTAGTTATGAGAAAAAGCTGAGCATGAAGTAATGCACAACAATACTGATATAACAGAAGCAAAAAAAAACCCTCGTCTTTCCCAGTCTACAATTCAGCATTGATTTAGTGATTTTCTATTGGAATATGTTACCTAAAATATTGTAAATGACACATTTACAATCAAAATGTTATAACACGGTGATATTTACAACACCAAACAAACAAGATGTATGTTTTTTATTGGATCTTAGTACAAATAAAATCCAATTATTTATAATTACCCTGCCCCACAAAGGGGAGCAAGGGGTACTGTTTGTGGTTCAGTTTGTTTGTTAACACTCTAGCAGCAAAACTATTGGTTGATTCATACCAGATTTGGTTATATATTTGCCAGTGGATCCAGACATAGATCTCATTACATTTGGGAAAAGTAGGTCAAATTTACAGTTTTTTATGAATTTTTAAAACTTTTTTTTTTTTTTTCCGCATTTACTTCTAATGTGCTAAATTTCAATGTCCATAGCAGCAAAACTATTGGTTGAATTCATACCAAATTGACTTTATATGTTGCCAGTGACCCAGAATGGATCTCATTACGTTTTAGGAACAGTAGGTCAAAGTTCAAATTTTTTATGAAGTTTTAAAAATCTTCCCATTTACTCATAATGGGCAAAATATGTGCGAGGGGTGGGGTATGTTGTGCCTGACAACACTACTTATATCAGTATTTAGATGTAAAAAATCAGCATTTGTCATGTCATAACAGTTAATATTAAGCTAAACTTTTATCATAACTATGAGATCATGGTCTTGTAATTCTGATTTACGTGTTGGTGTTTTCTTCTGTTAGTCACTGAAATTCACTTCAACAGAATCCTGATTGGCCCCTTATAGTCACTGACATGTTTCTGTGTATTTAGTTACTGTTGTCAGGTTGCTGCAAAATAAAACACCCTGCCTTATTTCATTTCTCTCTCAGAATGAACATGTATATATGCAGATGTCTGGTATCTGCTGTCTCCTCCCATTCATCACTAAGGAAAAGGAATACTTTCTTGATTCATGTGAATTTAGATGCTTAGCGCTGTGGTGTTTTTTTATCAGTGTCTAAAAGCTGAATTAATCCTTAGTGACTAAAAGTACAAAAGGATTAAATCTCAGTGTATACTTTATGAATTTCCCAGGTGGCTGTTTCTGATCTTCAGCTCTTCTCATATCATATCTAAGCCTCCTTATTGCTCAGCATGTGTAACAGGCTCAGATTAAAGTACTTGTTCATACTGTTGTAAACATGTAACAACCCGACTAAGTCAGGCAAACTGGTGGTTGTAACTAATCTAATCCACACTCTCACATCAGCATAATGTAACAGAGTATAATATTTTCTTGTACACAGCACATTGAATTTCATCATACAATAAGGGTTAAAGCGTTTGGTGTCGCAGTCATAACTGGTACAGGATTTGCGGTCTTCGATGCATGTTTCTCAGCTTGTTTGTGCTTTTTCCTCATCAAGGCTGTCCAACACTGTCCTCAGATAATGTGTTTATATCCGCACAGGTCTATCCTGTTTAAAGAGGCCTTTTTAATCAAACGCTGAAGTGTTTTTGGCTCTCAGTAGCCTCTGTGTTTCCGATCCAGAGGTGGCATGTAGTAACTCTTGAAAGCTGCTCGGTGTGACTCATCCCTGGGCTGTGAAGAGAGGAAATGCAGCCTGAATGTCAAATCAACGCTGTTATTGAAAGCACTGCTGGAACATGCTGGCTGCCTATAGGAATATTCTTGCCACCATGGAGCTAACTTCCTGCCGAAACCAAACAAACAGAAGGTGTTATATAAGTACTCCAGAAGTCCCTCATGAACATAGTAAATAACAATCCATATATTCTAACTTATCATGCTTCAGAAAATGACTACAGCTTTTACAAGTGCAGTACATCCTGTTTGAGCTTGGGGTGCACGTATGTTCAGTCAAGTTATAAAAAAATAAATCAAATTTATGGCATTAACTTCTGTTTGAGGTTTTGAGTTGAAATTTGTACACAATGTATTACTTTATAATCTTAGAAGATATCCAAGTTTTCCCATGCAACTTTGTGAGTTTTTTTCTTTTTTACAACATTAATTGCAGAGAATGTCTGAGTAGTTTGTTGCAAAGTTATGACTTTATCCTAATATCACATAATCAAAACAGTCATATGACTTCTGACACAATTTTTCCATTTGTTTATGCCTTTTTCTCATAAATGTCCTGAGTAATTCACCATCAGTAACAGCATGTGTGCTGTTATTGATGGGCTATGTCTTAATTTAAACATACAATTAAAATGAGCAAAATCAGTGCTGTTAAATCATGTGCATCCTTTTAAATTTATTTTCAGACGCGGTAATATTCCAATAATGTTAGATTACATTTTTGGTTATTTTATCCTAACCCTATGACACAAGTGTATCACTAATCTGACTAAAAAAACAGGAAAATGTTAATTTAAAATGACTTACAGCGCCACCTGTTGTTGTGGAAGGTGAATTTCTTAAACATTGTGAGAAAATCATCAGCACAAACAGACTGCCAAGAATCACATGATTTTTTTGTGTTTGTTACCCGCCCCCCGAAGGGGAGACAAGGGATATGGTTTTGGTTGGTTTGTTTTTTGTTTGTTTGTTAACACTTTAGCAGCAAAACTATTGGTTGAATTCATACCAAATTGGGTTTATAAATTGACAGAGACCAAGAATAGGCTGTCATTACATTTTGGGAAGAGCAGGTTCAAAGTTTCAATTTGTATGAATTTTTTAAATCTTTTTTTCTCGATTTACTTATTTTGGGCTATATTTCAAATGTCTATGAAAACATCAGTTTTTGTTTCAATTTACTTCAAACTTGGCACATATATAGAGGCAATTGATATGCTGGCATCCGCACATGCATAAATAGATGACATCAGCTGGATCGATGCCAAAATACGCTACAATACGGGCAAGAGGCGGGGTTTGTTGTGCTGGCACCACTTATTGTTGTATATTTTTCATAAAACACGTATTTGTTTCTGAACCATGACGTATGTTTGTTTGATCAAAACAGATTGTTTTAATAATGTAAACTAAACTCCATCTAGGCATACTTTCCTTTGCGCTCAATTTGAGAATGATGAAAGCATCTTCTTATACTTGCAGGTATGTAAACTATGGACAGTGATAGGGTATCTGCAGTGTTCTTGGTAGGTTCCACTCACAGACAGCCGGGCTGACTAACAGACTGAGGAATGTGTTAATGCCTGATGTCCATGTGTCACTCCTGTGTTTACCTTGACCAACCGTGACTGGCACTTTTTCGATGTGATGGCTGGCAGTGTTCCACGGTGAGTCACAGTAAATGCAGGCATAGTGGAGACTGGGAAGGAGATCTGCGGTCCTGGTACCACCATGTTGAGTTTGGGCAGCTCCGTCGGGGTAATGAGGGATGTTCCGTCTGATGAGCGGGTTCTCCTGCGTGCTTGATATTATGCTGGCGGAGACAGAAATGATCACATGCTTATTTTCTTTGGACATTCAGCCTACTGCTCACATAAATATTGGCATCTAAGGAGTTCAAATTACACTCAAAGGCGTTTGGTCTTGTATGTCTTCCTCTCATTTGTCGACCAAGTCTGGTTGGCGCGCCAAATGTGCTCTAAAGAGTTGTGCATCCCGCTACTTCCTAGTCCATCCCATTCCCAACTCTGAGAAGTGTCCTCAGCTTTCTTCTCTGTTAGCCTGAAAAGAAAACAAAAAAGCAAGAGATAACTTAAAATTTCCTTGGTTGTTCTAAATAAATCACTACGTTTTTGAAAATCTGGGATTATGGAATAAATGAAAATAAAAGGCTAAAGCTACAATTAGCAAAAAACAAAAAAAAAGTGATTTTGTTAACTGAAATAAAAATGTCTCCAAAAATATGAAAACTAAATAGAACTACAATGAAACAGTGAACAAAACTTCATACAATTACAGGTAAAATCAGTTTTAGTTAGAATTTTCCACCTATGTTCATGGTTCAGTGGACAAGAATAAAATGTATATGAGAATAAAGACAAAGGACATCCCAGTGGTCCAGTGTGATGGATGGTGGATAAAAAGACATCAAACAGCATACATAAAAACATCTGCACACCAATGCCCCTTGCATTTCAAGGATTTATGTTGGAACTGTGGGATATTTCCAGTACTATAGGCTTCTCTTCAGCCTTAGGGAGACAAATGTATTCTAATAAAATGATAAACTTATAATAATCATCCATCTAATAAATCCTTTAAATGGGAGAATGCTTCTGTGACATCTGTACTATATGGGATTGTTACAAAGGCTTCATAAATTATATTAGATGTTAGACATCCTTCACCCTATCCTTTTAGTTTACTTAGCCCTAAGTGAAATCACAAACACCCCTCAAAGACTGAATAAAAAATAAAAAGAGAAAATTACCAAACTAAAAACTGCGATTCAGATTGACTAAAATGGTTAAAATCTGTCCTTTCTGTTCATGAGTATAACAATACTCACTAATACTGATAGTAATAATATTACAACAACTAACTACTACTACTACTACTAATAATATCAAAACTCCTTGACAGACAAAGCAACAATAATAAGGTAATGTAACAAGAGCAATGGCAAAACCTAGGACTAAAGTACACAACACAGAGGTGACAGAGTTGCAAAACAAGATGATGAAAGGATGCAGAGAGATGTCAACTCCCATGATCCTGTGTTGACTCATGACAACTAACAGACCCCTAGTTGCAGAAGAGACTCTTCCTTCAACTTCATCGCAAAGTCATGAATTCTTCCCAATTTGTGAGAGAAATATCACCTCGCAATAAATTTATGCAAGGCACAAAGATAAATGTGAGCATTTTACCTGATTTCCCTAAAGTAAGTGTGCCGCAGAGCTGTTTCTGCAGTGATGCGCTCATCAGGGTCATAGGCCAACATCTGATAGAGCAGTGACAGAGCAGGGGCCGGGCAGTTCGGGATCAAACGGGAGATCCCAGTTCCTTTCTTTGGAGGAAAGTTAAAATGCATCGCTCTAGACCTGCGTGACACAGAGAAGCCATTTTTAGGACATCAAAAAAAGATAAATGATAAATATGTGCTGTGGAAGAAAACAAAGCCTACTGCTTGAACTTTTGTAGCAGACTTTGATCTGTGGTCCCCAGGACGTCATGGATCTTGGCGACCTGGTCCAACTCATTACTCCCAGGAAAGAGAGGATTCAAGCTGAAACACAGAAGTAAACAAGCAACCATTTACCTGCCACAACAAAGCCATTAAATAACATTTGTCTGACATTTGTTTATGACCAACATGGTCAGTCAAATTGGAAAAAAATACGAGTGAAGGAGAGAGAAAACATAAAAGTATGTATGAGGAAGTATGTACATACGTAATAAAAACACAAACAATAATGAAGGTAGGAGCAATATTCAAGAAAGGGCAGAAAAATGTAAGATAATAGTAAATAAATAAATAAATTTAAAAAATGGGAACTTTGGTTAAGGTTTTCTGATACATTTATAAGTTTATAATGTCAGAGGACATTTGTGTTTAATTTTTTAAAGTTTTTTTCTTGTAAAATTGACACTTTAATCTCAGACAAGTTCTATTTTTCCCCACAAATGTATGATATTTTATACTCTCACATAATATTTTTTTTTCTTTGTGATGTTTTCTACTTGTAAATTGACCACATTTATGTCACACAAAAACAAGTCTTTAAGTTTAGCACCTTTGAAACATTTTTTAGGATAAACTGGCCTCAGTGCACTGTCATAATTATAACACTAAAATGCCTGTATGACTTCCCTTCCCAATCCTGTTCTTTAACAGAACTGTAGGTTCACTGATGTAGTAAAAGCATTTTTCCTGCAGAAATACCTCATGATTTCGAAAAAGACACAACCAGCGCTCCAGATGTCCATCTTTAAGCTGTAGTAGCCGTCAGTGAGAAGGCACTCTGGGGCGCGGTACCAGCGAGTAGAGATGTACTCTGTGTGTGGAGGCTTCGAGTACACACTCCGACAGGAGCCGAAGTCTCCGAGCTTCAGAATGTTTTGCTGCAAGTTGTACGAAATAATTAAAAATATGTTCACCAGATCAAAATGATGCCAAATTATAAACAGGATGTGCCTCACTTTGATGAGGATGTTTTCTGCTTCACATCTCTGTGGAAGAATCCCACAGCTGTACAAAAAAGAGGAAGAAGAGAAGACAGTCACAACACTGTTATAGTTTATTTTACTGCTTAATGTGAACGCTGAGTATTTCCATAAATACCTGTGCATATGTTCAAGTGACTTGCACAGCTGGTACATGTAGTGCTTCACTGTTTGATCTGGCAGTGGCGTTTGTCTTCCTGGAAGATTCAATTCATCCTCGTCAGAAAAACTAAGCACATTACACAATCATCTTTAAGACCCACTGTGTTATATAGTTGTCTTTAGTCATTCATGTAGATTTACCTTGAATAAACTCATAGATGTTCATCTCCATCAACTCACAAATCAGTGACACGGTTCCTGTTTCTTTGTCACTAAATAAAAAATTCAATAAAAGTTAAGTATTGATGTGAAACTGAAATGCAATGTAACACTAGTGAAAGAAATTATGACAGACAATGCAGTAGCATACTCACAAAATTAGTTCATGTAGCTGGATTATATTTGCATGTGGGCTCAATCTCTTCATCGCCTGGACCTCCCGCAGGTTGTTTGCCTGCTCCAGGCTTAATGACACAAGACACATTCCAGATTTAACGTGTGCAGATAAAATGTACTTTAATGTACAGTTACATTGCCTATCTGCTCACATTGCAGGATGTACTGAGTCAGAAGTAAAATGATCTTTGGAAGTAGTCAAGTGTAACTGAAACACTTATCACAGCCTTATATTGCCCTTATATAACAGTATAATAATGTCTCTACAATATATGGACACTTGAGTGGAACAGATTTCTCACAAATCTATGACTTTGTAATATTAGATAAAATTAAGGCATTATTTGATACATTTGTCTCTTTAATTTATCACTTTTATTTCAGTGAATTACTCTTTGTTTCATGATTTACAGCTTTGATCCCAGATCAGCAGCATTGTTTTACACAAATTTGTAACTTTCTTACGTCAGAGGATATCCAAGGTTTTTTTCTGGTAAATTTGTGAATTGTTCTGGTAAATTTTCACCCTTAATCCCCAAAAACAGCTAAATTGAAACTGACTGACTTGCTCATAATTTACCAGGAATTAAATAAGAAAAGAAAAAAAAAAAAATCCAAACATCAGTAAGTTATAGCTTATGTAGTAATATCATTTTGGGCCTGTCTTGTCTATTTCCTTGAATATTTTCATATATTTTGTAAAAGTTGTGTAATATAAACATATAAATCTTGTTTCTTAAAAGCATGCCTTTTGTACATATATATGTATTTTCTTTTCTAGATGTTGTAAAATATGTAAATACTTTTAAGGAGATTAATCACGTGACTGACACTGAGGGATTTGGGGTATTTAACATGGATTCTCTGAATATGTTTCTCTAGAAATCTGAAGAAGAGCAAAGTTACTTGATATGTAATGACCAAAATAAGGCCCTAATATGGGAACTATGTATACTGATATGCAGATTTTCTGTCGTACTCCTGATATATTGATTATCTGGCACCCAGCAAGTTTATTCATCATGGAGATGTGCTTATCTTTGCACTCTATTATTCATAATTTACCTCTTCAATCTCAGAGAATACCCACATACACAATATTTATTTTTGCATCAGTTTGTGAGTTTTTTTCTCTAAATGTTTTGCTTTAATCTCAGAAATACTTCACACAAATGTATGACTCAAGAGTCTCAGAGAATAATCATCTTTATTTATTGGAAATTTAACACTTTAGTGGTAGATAATATTCAAGTTTTTCTTTATTTAATTTATGATAATCTATGATAAAGAGAGGAACAGATTTAATATAAAACCACAGCACTGACAACTCATATTTCAAGCACTGGCATCTATTCCCTCCTGTTTACGAGGTAGAAAGGCACAGTAAGCTGACATCCAATAGGCTAGTTAAAGCCGAGGGGTGTCAAACTGCCGACTCAAGTTTCAAGGGTCTATACAGAACAGTGTGCAAGAAAACCGAACTGCTAATTGCTGGCAAACAAGACAGAATAACTTGAGACATACCTGTTAATCGTCTGTTTCATTGTTTTACAGGCGTAGAATTTGCCATCTTTCAGACTCTGGGTTTTCACCACCTCTGAGAATGTGCCCTCCCCAATTTTCTTCAGTAGTTTGTAGCCTGCAGTAAACACATTATGACAAATGGGAGAACATGTGTGCACATTTTCTATAGTACTGTGAGAAGATCTGCACAATTAGCAGAATCACAATTGCAATGTGCAATCTTATAATGGCAAAAAGCTGCAGTTTCATGGTCTGGTGTGAGCATGGTGATGTTTTGGATTTAGTCCACTGAGCAGAAAGAGGTAGTGCATAAAAATGTGCATTTCCTGTGATAATCAAGCAAAAAGACTCAAATCACACTTGCACTATTGTCCACAATAATCACAATATTCACCCAATTGTGCCGCTTTAGCAAGGTCCACCAGAAAGACAAGTTCTATTCTAAAGGGAAATCATATCAGTAAATACAGTGACTGCTAAGACTACATGGGATTTGGTGGTTGCATTTTCTCAGTCCAGCTGAAAGCAAAAAATGTTACTTTAATACATAAGACACACCAGACAGAAACAAAACAAAGATTTTTCTTTTTAAATAAAATGTCAAAATGTCTATGACAGTTTTCTAGCTTGACATGTACTGAAAAACTAATTTTTCCAATGGTCCTTAAATCAGTCTGCGTAAACAAGGAAATAAAAAAATAGCAGTATATTATCGCCTTTAAGTGTTATTTAGTCTTTCTTTCTTTCTTTCTTTCTTTCTTTCTTTCTTTCTTTTTTAAATAAACGTTAATGGCTGCTTCATTATTGTTTCTTATGTTTGTGATAAAATAATAACCGTAATTGACTCTGTTACTACCATGGATAACACATCTAAAGTGAGGTAGACACAAACATCTTCACATTTTCCGCCATGTTCGCGTATAAAATTCATTAAAAATCATGCAACTTAGACATATATGGTGAATGCCACTTCGTAAAAATGTGAGTGTGTGTGTTGATATTATTTCCAGTGTGTGTTCAGCGAGTTGACAGTACTTGTCAAGGTTAGAGTAGCTAGCAAACAGCAGAGAGAACCCTGCTCTAGTCCGCGCGACCGACCGCCTGTCAGTCCTGTCATCACTCTGTTTAGTCATTAACTCCACTTACAATGCATTCCTTTGACTCTTAACCGCCGCATGTGGGCCGTCCGTCCATACAGGGCATATCTGGACAGTGCATTAGAGTTTATAGGTTGAACCGTTAAGTTTTTCTCCGCGTCCTGGTCTCAAAATGAGGCGAAACGCGTCTCGCGGGTACTAGCTTACCCCGCTAGCCAGCCCTGTTAGCTGACCGTCGCCTTGGTAACGGAGCACGCCTTCGCCCTCCTCTCTGACCTGAGGAGGAACCTGGAAACTCCGGTTCAATGTCTGAACACCAGCCTCCGCGTGAAAAAAATGTTAATAACATGGAATAACGCATCAAAACGAGCTAGACTACGTTTGGGAAAAATGCCAGTCAAGCAGAATAATTCGCTATAGGCCCAAAATTGGACACGACTTCAATATTACAGTGTCAAAATAAATACGCTTACCCTTTTTCCAGAGGTGGGTGTTGATCGCTAGCTCGGATGCCTTTTCACAAGGTTGCGGGTTGTTATTCTGCACGTCCAGAACATTTCCCCTGTTGTCCCAGTCGGTGTTAGGGGGTGTTTTACATGCATTTCGAAGACATGCCCTGTTTTTCACGCCAATAAGCCAGTTTGAATAGTGCATCATGAGTGCACCCTGAACGCCAAAGAGCCTACCATTAGCTTTAAAATATCATAAACTGTCCATTTGCGAGCACAGTGGTCGGTCCACTGCATTCATGTCACAGCATCAGAGCATCACACACAATGCACTCAGTTCATTCACGTCTAGGCTGTGTAAAAGGCGTGGAGGGAGAGTCTCATTAGTTTGTTCCACTCCGGCTTCCGTAGATACACTTTTCTGGGCATGCGCGCGACTTCCTGCATGTTTTCCTTGCTCTTCATTCTCACTAGAAATGTGAACATCTGCTTTCATAGTTAATCTTTTCTGTTTCTATTTGTAGTAAACTGTTGAAGCACCATGAAAACAAGATTCACCACTGTGGATATCAGGGCAGTTATTGCCGAAATCAATGCAAAGTAGGTGGCAGGTGTTTGTACTCCAGCTTTGTTGCTAATGTGGCTAATTCTAACTCGTCTGTTTATATGGATGTGTTCACAGACCCTAACCATGTATTATATATTTGTCATTTATTCGCAGCTACATTGGTATGAGAGTAAACAATGTGTATGACATCGACAACAAGACATACCTTATCCGCTTACAAAAGTAAGTAAACTGACTTTTTTTTAAACTTCTTCACTTAAACTAGAGCTAAATTGATTAGCTCTCGTTTTACTTGACCCCACCGTGAAGACAGTGGACTTTGTGAATTGCTTTTTCCAGATATCATTACCTTACACAACAGTTATGCTTGTTGTTTCATCAAAGTCCTGAAGACCATACATACATTTTTCTGCTTATCTGTATCAAGGTACGGTGTAAAGGAAATATGTGAACAGTAATGAAACAAACAAACTAGAAATGATCGCTATTATTGATGATATATAATATCCTTTTGCAGGTAAAAAATAGGCAAAAAGAAATCCTAAGTCCAAAGAAGAATTCTGGGAAGTTATGAAGGAAGCTTGATATAATAAGATAGGATTTTTCCTCTGTTTTCAGAGGGCACAGCTGCTGTTTTGGTTCCAATGTTTTCCCTAAATTTGTTGAGAACTCTAATGTATGGGCATATGAGATTAGAATTCTTCCCGCAAGAGCATTTTGGCCTATTAATATTGTGTATCAGTGTACAAAATTATAAATTCTAGAGCAGGTAATAAATAACATCCAAATGTGAAAACAAATTTGCTGAAGAAGTCCACTGGGGACCAACTGCAACCAGAAATCAGTTTTTTTCAGTGAGTTCTATGCTTTCCACATTAATTTTACATTAATTTGGTTTAGGTAATGTCCAAAATGGCTTTGGTGCAGCAGCTTCGGCTTATAATAGGGAAAACCCAGGCATGAATACAAAGACTGTCTAACAGAGTTTAAAATGTACTAAGTTCAAACACAAGGCACTTAGTCCTGTTGTTTTTGAGTATTTATTACTGTCAGCACATTTCTTTCATTTCTTACAACCCTGAAAAAACAGCAAAGTGACTTAAGACTTTTGCACGATACAGTATATGAATGTCATACTGCTCTTCCAGGCCAGACTCCAAAGCTGTTCTGCTGATTGAATCTGGGACCCGCATTCATTCCACAGACTTTGAATGGCCCAAGAACATGATGCCTTCGGGCTTTGCGATGAAAGTAAGTACATTGTGCTGCTTTTAAGCAGAATATTTTATCAATTTGTTTTGACTGAACATTAGTCAGACTGATTATTCAGTTTTTTTTTCTACATACTTGAAAAATGAGTGTGTGTATTGAAACCAAATGTTTAAAGAAGCTTTCTTCATAGTGTCGCAAACACCTGAAGACACGACGGCTGGTCGGGGTTAAACAGCTGGGCATTGACAGGATTGTTGACATCCAGTTTGGCTCAGATGAAGCTGCCTACCACTTGATTATTGAACTTTATGACAGGGTGAGAAACATTTTCATCAATTTTTTAACAAAGCTGTGACAGCTTGTACATGCCGTGTTCTTTGGTTCATATCAACTCCAATCTGTAACAATTTATCACAATAATGTATTTCATTGTGATCCTGTCACTGTGCCCATATCCTTCTTCAGGGTAACATCATTCTAGCAGACCATGAATATACCATCCTGAATCTGCTGCGGTTTCGTACAGCAGAGGCAGAAGATGTAAAGATTGCTGTGAGAGAGCGATACCCTATTGAGAATGCTCGACCCCCTGAACCTCTCATCAGTTTAGAGCGGTAACGACTTATTCATATTGGTTACATACTGCAATTCAAATAGTTATTCAACAGCGTTTAAATAATGTGAATTATTTTGCTATGCTTCATATAGACTCACAGAAATCCTCAGTCAAGCATCAAATGGAGAACAACTCAAGAGAGTCCTGAACCCTCACCTTCGTAAGTAGCCATGAAACATGAAAGCCAGTAGAGGTTAGTACATTTAGCTTCACTAAGTTTGTTAAAACAACAGTAAAAATCTAGTCACAGAAGGAGACTTGGTGGAGTTTAAACTAGAATAAAAACTTGTTGTACTTATTAAACAAAACACATTTATTTAAGATAAACCTGTTGGACAAGTCATCTTGTTACTAAAATGAGAACCATCTTTTTCCTCTATTGAGGTATGATGCAAACCTTTGTTTATCTTGTTCCAGATTAAAACAGGTTCAACAGCAGCTGGAATATCCTAAGGCAACATTAGATATACTGATAAATATAGTAAAGAAAAACATGCTCGATAAAGATTTTTATAGAAAGATTTTGACAAATTTCTCAGACAAAATTGCACCCCCCCCCATTTCCTTTAAATGTATGTTTTATGAGTGCAGATACATAGATAAAATGATATAATGTTAAGTATAAACAGTTTTTGTTGTGTTGAATGACTAAACAATGTTTTGTGCCTTTTCAGCCTATGGAGCCACTCTGATAGAACACTGTTTAATAGAAGCTGGAATCCCAGGCTCTGCTAAAGTGGACAGCCAAGCGGACGCTGCCCAAGGTATAGTAGAGCTAAGAGCTAAAGTAAAATACTTTGGAATACAGTTGTAGACCAGTGGAGGAATTGGTTTTAATTTTCAAAACTGATTTTTGTTTTGACTGTGTTTTCAGTTGCTCCTACAATATTAAAAGCTCTTGAGATGGCAGAAGTGTACATGGAAAAAACGGAGAACTTCAGTGGTAAGGTAGGAAATGTTTTAATAGAGGAAGGACATTTAGAAATTCTGGTACACAATTGTTTAACTCTGCCTTATCTAAATCAAGGGTTACATAATTCAGAAGATTGAGAAGAAACCAAGTTTAATACCAGACAAACCCAGCGAAGAACTTTTGACGTAAGTTTTGCTTGTCTAACACAGTTTTTTACAGAAGGATAAAGTGGGTTTTGTCATTTTGTGTTTGTTTTTGTCTTGTTATCTTTATTTATTAATTTATGATTATTACAGATATGATGAATTCCATCCATTTCTCTTTGCCCAAAATGCAAAGAGTCCATATTTGGAGTTTGATTCCTTTGACAAGGTACAATAAACATGGCTCTTTTTTCTTTATTGTCACTTCTCCATCACAGTGTAAGAAACACTTTATGCAAATATGGATCCATGTGATTTTCTTCTCTCAGGCAGTGGATGAGTTCTTCTCTAAGATGGAGAGTCAAAAGATTGATATGAAGGCTTTACAGCAGGAGAAACAGGCTTTGAAGAAGTTGGAGAATGTTAAGAAGGACCACGAGCAGAGACTGGAGGCTCTGCATCAAGCACAGGTAAGCAACACTGGCAGCTTAGAGCTCAATCTACCACAATAATAGAAGAAACAAAGTCTTCAGAAGGTTATGTACCTCCACACAAACACACAGCCATGTCTCTTTGTAACTGTGATATGCCTGTTTCATGAAATGGGTGGTCATATTAAAATACTTCACAGCAATAGTGGCTTATTTGTCTAATATTTGTAAGATAGTGGTTATACAATAGGGACAGGGCCTGCTTGAGAAATGTATCTTTAGAAATAATGACCTCAAATTCATCAAATCCATCCACAGGCCATAGACACCTACAATGAAAGGAGAAAGCCACCAATAATACATCTGATTATTATGAAAATGCAGAACTTTACATACAGTGAATATGGGTGGAAATTGAATAGGTAATTAAAATGAAAAGAATATATTTCTATATGTATGTACTGTATGTACTGGTAATACAAATAAGGAAACGTCAAAACAGTGTGATGCAAAAGTACCTTCAGGTTTTACAGCCATTGAACTGTTGTCATTCCTTGGACGTAAAGTATTGCTGTTTTGTCAAAACAACTGGAATCTCAGATGTACAAGATACCCTTTTGAGTAGACACTTTTTTTAAAGCTTTTTATTGACTTCCGTGGCAATACAGGCAACAGGAAAGGGCAAGGCATTATGCTTGTTATAAACAGATGTTGCGTAGAATGGCTCCTTCCATCTGTTGTGTAATTTATCCATGAAAAGGTCTTGTTTTTGTATAGAATCACATGAATGTCGATGTATTCTCAGGTCATAATTGACTGTATTTCTTCCGCTGTAGGAAGTGGACAGGATAAAAGGTGAACTGGTGGAGATGAACCTTCCTATAGTGGAGAGGGCGCTACAGGTGGTGCGCAGTGCTTTGGCAAACCAGGTGGACTGGACCGAGATTGGCGTTATTGTCAAGGAGGCTCAAGATGCCGGTGACCCTGTGGCCTGTGCCATCAAGGAGCTGAAGCTTCAAACCAACCACATCACCATGCTTTTAAAGTGAGACAGTTCAGCTCATTTTAATGACAAGTGGACAACTTTTGGACTGTTTGGCTCATGTGTTTGACTTATCTGTCTAGGAATCCATATATCTCTGAGGAGGACCAGGAAGAGGGAGAGGAAAAGGATGAAGAGCAGAAAGGGAAGAAGGGCAAAAATAAAGACAAAGGACAGAACAAGAAGCCACAAAGGAACAAGCCAGTGTTAGTAGACGTGGATCTGGGCCTGTCAGCCTATGCCAATGCCAAAAAGTAGGTTTTGATTCAAGTCTATAGTTAAAGAAAGACTTGTGGGTTGTTTCTTATTTGATGGGTTTCATTTTCTGCTATATTAGGTACTATGACTACAAAAGGAGTGCTGAAAAGAAGGAACGGAAAACTATTGAAGCTGCTGGCAAAGTGAGGACGCTGTTTTATTCTACTGAGTCACCCAACCATCATTGTTTATTCTGTACTTGAATACAGATTTAATGGTTTTATTCTATATTTGTGTTGTTTAAGGCAATGAAATCTGCAGAGAAAAAAACACAGCAAACACTAAAAGAGGTGCAGACGGTGACCACCATTCAGAAGGCCAGGAAAGTTTACTGGTAAGTTACACTTTACAACAGGACATTTTGCAACACAGTGAACCAGTTAAGAGCTCATTTATTGATATAATTCCTTATTGAGTTAGTCTACAGTATGTGCAACCATTGGCTAATGCATAATAACAGCCGCCACGCTAATGTGTACAGTAGTTAAGTGTTAAAACTTTGATCTTTAATATGTGTAAAGAAATGTAAGTTCAAAAGGTGTTGCAGTCTGTTTTTATGCTGGAGGCTGGTCGTTTGTTGACTAGTTAACGCCATTTCTTTTTAATTATTTATTTATTTAATTGTGCTAGACAAATATTGTGACAGTGGTAAGAAAAACAACAAAACAAAAAAAGTTCATAAGACAGACATTAAGCAAAACAAAGACAGGTCCAAACAGAGGGCTATTTACAGGTGCATTTGTGTGCATTTATATGTGTGATTATGTATGATTATTTTGTGTAAATTGGGCATATTCAGTTGGAGACAGAAGAGGGAATGAAAACCAAATTGACAGTCTAATAAGTAAAAGGGTCAAAGGATGCGAGTATACAAAAGCGAGAAATCAGTAAAGGGTTTTAAACAATAGTACAGAAAGAAGCTTAAGGGAAAAAAGAAAGGAAGGAAAAAGGAAAAGGAGAGAAAAACAACAAACAGCTAAATCAATAACCCCAAATACAATAATAGTTACCACCTTTTCTTTCTTTTTCCTCCTCTCCTCCCCTCTTTCTCCTCCTTTTTCTTATTATCATTACCATTATCATCACTTTAATTTTCTAGATTTCTATAATATATATTAATTTACTTTTGTTTTTGGCGGTGGTAAGGCCAGGGACTTGTAGTCCCTATCTAACTGCATTTTTAAGATAACGGTTGCTAACACTGGTAATGAGGGACTCAGGAGTAAGCGTTTGCATATTTTCAGAAAACCCTCTTGAAGTCCTTTACAATTAAATTAGTGTACAGGCTGTTACCATGGATGCAAGAATGATTTCATGTAGAATATATCTTATCACCTGTCCTCTCAGTGTGTGTTTTTTAGTAAAATGCAATAACATTCATTCATACAGCCAGTACTGTTTATACTGGGATCCTCTCTACCTGTTCAAGAGCCTACAGGAGTATTTATAGAAGGGGTTATTTTACAGCACATCACACTTTAAACTGTTTTCATATTTTTTTCTCAAATGACACTTGATGCTGACTTTGATTTGTGATAATATTGAATTATACATTTGTGTCAAAAGTTTTTGGAATGACACAAGTTTCGTTTTTTGCAAAGTTTGCTACATTTTTTTTTTCTCTTTTTAATTTCCACATGTTTCTGGGGTACAGTGAAGAATAATTACAAGCATAATGTAGCCTAGGTTTAAAAAAAACTGAATGACAAGAAAACCACATTTAAGAAAATAATCCATTTGTGTCATTTCTAAAACCTTTGGCCACGAGTGTGCAACATGACTATATTATGTTTGTAGTAATTAGTTGACCCATTGCCTTTCTCTTTACATTCACTCACCAGTTGTGCTTTTGTTTTTACCGTTAAAATCTGGGATAAACCTGGACTTTACAGCCCCTCTTGGTCTTTCTACATCCATCCTTTTCCACTCAAAATTTCCAGCGATGCTCATTATTCTGTTCTCCCAGGGAAGCATACATTGATTTCCATCCTGCAGTGCCATGGCTATAGACACGTAGTTTTAGAACAGATGATCAAACATGACAAACTGTGAGCCTTTATTTCTCATACCTTTCTCGTCCCCGTTGGCAGGTTTGAAAAGTTTTTATGGTTCATCAGCTCAGAAAATTATCTGATCATCGCAGGACGGGACCAACAGCAGAACGAGATGATTGTCAAACGCTACCTGCGTGCTGGTATTAAATAAAATTAAACCCACATTCTTACCATACAAAGACATATTATTTCAAACCGTAGCTCATCTCAGGATTTCTGTACATCTCTGTTAGGTGATGTATATGTCCATGCAGATCTCCATGGAGCAACAAGCTGTGTCATCAAAAACCCCTCAGGTAAACCACATGCCTCCTCCTCTATCACTCTGATCAGTTTACAATATTACTGGTCTATAATTTTTTTTTTTTTTTTTTTTAGAAATTATCTGCTTAAGAGATTAAATATGCTAAATGTCATGTATTTTAATAAGATTAGTTAGAAACAAATGACAAAAGTGCTGGTTTGCTGATGTTTTCAATGTATATGATGAAGTGTTAGGACACATATGTATTGGTTTTTGTACATTTATACAATAAATTTATACATCTTCCACTAGATAGAACCTGTAAAGTGAATGTGTTGTCATGGCAGACAGTGTTTTGAAGTAGATCTGGGACAAATATTCCTTTGGGGTAAAACCTATTCTCTCTTTAATTCTTGAATTTCACATTTTGACCCAAGATTGTATCTTGGAAACTTTAGCCAACCAGCATTTTTGACTTGATTTTTCTTTATCAGTGATGCACACGTGATAAAATTTCACTACTTTTATTCTGGAAGCATTTTACTTGTAGACCAGTGTTTCCTTTTTCACTGACCTTTACATTTCTCTCCCTCCCTCCACCTCCTCATTCCCCAGGTGATCCTATTCCTCCACGTACCCTGACAGAGGCTGGTACTATGGCCGTGTGCTACAGCGCCGCCTGGGACGCCAAGATCATCACCAGCGCTTGGTGGGTCCATCATCATCAGGTGGGTCTTCAGCTTCTACAACTGGATGTCTGTCAGGATCTTTCCCGCCCCCCCAAAAGGGAGGCAAGGGGTATTGTTTTTGGTTTGGTTTGTTTCTTTGTTTGATTGTTAACACTTTAGCCGCAAAACTATTGGTTGAATTCATACCAAACTGTGTTTATAGCTTGCCAGTGACCCAGAATAGATGTCATTACATTTTGGGAAAAGTTGGTCAAAATGCAAATTTTTTACGAATTTTTAAAATCTTTTTTCCCCATTTACTTATAATGGACAAAATTTCACATGTCTATAAAAACATCAATTTTGTTTCATTTTACTTCAAACTTGGCACATATATAGAGGCAATTGATATGCTGACGTCAGCACATGCATAGACATGATGACATCAGCTGGATCGATGCTAAAATAAGATACAATACATGCGAGGGGTAGGGTTTGTTGTGCCTGGCACCACTTGTTTTTATGTTGGGGAAATTTATTTTGATTTGCATGTTTTATATCCTCCTAATATTCAGGAAAGTAAAAGTTCGGGTTTTTTTTTTACATAAAGTAATTGTCTTGATTTAAAACAGCATGATGCAGAAGTTTTTTTAGATACATTTTTGTCCCTTGCAGTAGACAGCGTTTTTTTTTTTTTTTTTTGAAGTACTACAGAGGGCAAAAATACATTGCTGGGTCTGAAGAGGATGTGGTAAGAACATTGGTCTGAGGTATGTGTGAAATCTCAGGTTGTGATCAAACACAGACAGCGTAGAAAGTTACGACTGTACAGTGTGACTGAGAATAGGAGATATGCTTATGCTTAACCTTAGAGAGACTTCTAGTGCATGTTAGGATCTGTTTTGACTAAGGGGACCCTTGTCTCCTTACATCCTATGCTATAGTTTTACTATATAGTCAATAAGCCACACTTCACTGTGAAGCAGCATCTGGTTTGAAGACGAAATTATCTTCAGGATATGTCTTATGTTGATCTTTTGACCTCACCTTGTTTGTTTTCTATTATAAGAACAGCTTTGACTTGTAACCACTTTGAGTTTTGACTTGTTAATCATTGTTGTGATTCACAGCTCTTTTCTCCTTCTTAACTTAATTTGCATCCTGGTTTTGAGTGATACTTGTGAATTTGTTCAAAGTTGACATAAATAATTCACTTTGCTCACCTGTTCATCAGCTTGCTGCTGATGGTGTCACACTCCTATTATGTCTGTGTTTGTACAGGTGTCTAAGACAGCTCCCACTGGTGAATACCTGACCACTGGAAGTTTCATGATCAGAGGTATGACAAGTCCCACTTCTTCCACTGTACCCCATGAGACCTTATCTCAGAAAAAATATTATTTCCAGACAAATAAGTTTTGAATTATTCCACTATTTATACATATGTTTCCTTATGATATAATAGAATTTGACATGTCCAGATAATTGAAGTTTATGGTAAAGATAGTAAAGTTTGTGTGAAATGCCTCAGTGAACTGTGTCTCTGATATCATGTGAAACGCATCAGCAACACCAAACCAGCCAGTACCTCGATAAATTTGCCATTAGTCTTTGAGAACCAGGTGAAAAAGTATTGAATGTGCTGATAATCATTACGGTTTGATCATGTTCAAGTTGTTCAGAAACATTTAGTGAGTGAACAGACTGGAGAAAAGTGCAATAACATCACTTCACAACTTTTGGGTGTGTAGTTTTTCTATTTACATATTTTTACAGTTTGATATTTCAACAGTTTTAGAACAAACTGATTTTTTTTTTTTTGTAAAATTGTCTTAGATTAACAAATATATGTGTGAATGAGGGCATAATTCAAACAAATTACATCATAACTTAGTCTTTGTATAATTTATTATCTTCTAAATAAAGTCCCATGTGCATAAATAGAAAATGCTGGCTTACATTTTTTATGCCTTCAGAGTCAGTGTCCTTGTCTAATTTTATATATCATTTCCTTCAGGGAAGAAAAACTTTCTGCCCCCTTCTTATTTGATTATGGGTTTTGGCTTCCTCTTCAAGGTAACAATCATCATGTGCTTTTTCCTTTGTTACTCAATCACATCCTCAACATAGTAAAGTTTCGTGGTCATTTCCTTGCAGGTGGACGAGCAGAGTGTGTTTCGGCACCGAGGGGAGCGTAAGGTGAAGACGGTGGAGGAAGACATCAACGAGGTCACATCCAGAACCGCTGAGCTTTTGGAGGAGGGAGAGGAGCTGATAGGTCGAGTACATGGATACTGGCATCTAAAAGCGATTTACTACTACATTAAAGGGTCTCGTAACAGTTTTTGATACTTTTGTAGGTGACGACAGCAGTAACGAAGGAGAGGACAAAGATTTGGAGAACAAGGAGACTGGAAACATAAAAGAGGAAAACAAGGCAGATGATGGGGCGAGTGGAGACGTTGCTGTTGTTCATGAGGAGGCTGTGGCCGATGCGAGGGTGTCGTCGTCAGATCAGAGTAGTAAGGAGCTGGAGGACGAACATGAGGAAGACAAGGACACGAAGAGCGCTGAGAGTGATGAATTCAGTTTTCCTGATACTACCATCTCCCTCTCACATTTACAGCCCAGCAGGTAAAAAAAAAAACACAAAAAAAACCCACAGACACTACAAACATCCTATACAATCCATAAAATACAACATGATGTCTGTATTCATTTTTAGGAATATTCAGAACTCTGGCTTTAAAAAGGAAGCAGCCCCTCAGGTAGTCAATGTTATAGATGAGCACATGACAGTAGTTTGATTAAAGCTCTGTAATGATTTTAATCTGACTGACTTTCTCCTCAGGCTGACATGGACACTCAAGGGAAGAAACACATGACTGCCAAGCAAAGACGGTGAGTGAGCGGAACATAAATGTGACCAGTCATGGATGAACACCGGGAACCTCTTTGCATTAGTTTTTAATAACTGTGCTCAGCTAAGTTAATGTTCAGCAATTAGATGTGCATCGCTTTGACTGGAAATGCATTTTCTGAATTTCTGTACAAAAATTATGTCCAATTATGTGCATCTCTTTTTGGAAAATCTGAAGATTCCCTGTGTGCAGGAACCCTGAAACCCCAGAACAGTCAATGAGCCTGTTTACATGACCATAAAAGTCTGATAACTCTGAGTAATCAGATAATTGTAATAGTTGAATCTGACGTATTTACACGCACTTCAGAAATGTGATAATCGAAAAACAACAAACCTCCTAAATCACTTTTGTTTTCTACATTTTTTTTTGTACGCATGTATGATGTAAAATAATTAAATAAATCAAACAGGTATGCATGCATGAAGACACTGGGGTATTGGGTAGAAATCCAGGTTTGTTAATCTGATTTCTCATAATCAGATTACTGATGTTATCTGATAAATCCTGTCAGATTATGCTGTTTACATGATCACTTGAATAATCTGATAACTCTAGAAATCGGATAATAATTGGAGTATTAGTGTGCGTGTAAACAGGTTCAGTGTTACCACTTCTTTTATTTAGTCTTTATGTTGTTTTTTGCTGTTAGAGAGGAAAAAAAGAAAAAGCAGAAACAAGACGTCTGTGAAGCTGAAGAGAAGAGTGAGATTTCAACCAGTGCCTCAGCAGTGGACCAAGGACCTAAAAGTGGAGGAGGACCCACCCAGCAGCCACTGAAGAGAGGCCAAAAGGTAAGAAAACACTGGGGTTTGGTTCTGCATTACATGGAATTAAAATGATTTTAGTATCTTCTTCTATTTACAATTAAAATCTATGGTGGTGTATCAGGGCCATTATTGGTTGAAAAAAATAAAAGTACAGGTTAATAAGGAGCTAATATTGAGGGGGAAAAAAGATTTAAATGGCAAATTTATAAGATAAATATACAAATTCATAAGTATGAGAAATTTGAGAAATATGACTTGACAAGCTCTTTTCATGCTATTTTCTTTCTGCCCTGATAAATATACAGTGTATAATGTGCATGAAATGTATTTATATGAAAATGACATGATCACTGTTATTCACGTGTCATTTTGTGTGTCTCTTCAGAACAAATTAAAGAAGATAAAAGAGAAATACAAAGACCAGGATGAAGAGGACAGAGAGCTCATGATGCAGCTGCTGGGGGTGAGGAGGATTTTTATGTTTTTGTATTTCAGTAAAAACATGAGCCCGGTGAATAATTCTGCTACCGTTTTCTTTTCCTTCAGTCGGCTGGCTCCAATAAGGAGGAGAAGGAAAAGGGAAAGAAAGGAAAGAAGGGGAAAGATGAACCTGTGAGGAAACCAGCCACTCAGAAACAACCTCAAAAACCTCGCAACGTGAACGCTGCTGCTAAAAAAACTGAGCAGACTGGAGGAGGAGGAGGGGAGGACGAAGAGGAGAAGCAGCCTGGACAGGAGGGAGCTTCTGCAGAACAGGAGGACAAGGTGGGGGAGGCTTCTAATACAACCTATACATCTAAGTGTGGACTGGAGTCATTATCTCTTTAACTAAAAACCAAGAACAGATAAAACAAACACTGGCTACAATGAGGGGACTGAATATATTCCACAAGATAGTTTTGTTCAACTTCTTTAGGTGTGAAGTAATTTGTAAATATGATGTACAGCAGGGTTAATGTCTAAAAAAACATTACTGTGGCTTTGACAAACTAAGACATCACAGTGTAAAAAGTTACAAAGATGAGAAATACCTGATTCACCTATATCAGGGGTGTCAAACATATGTCCCATGGGCCAAAATCAGCCCACCAGAAGTTCCAGTCTGGCCCATGGGATGAATTTGCAAAGTGCAAAACTGACATTGAAGGTGTTTTAATGGTCAAGGGTGTCAAAGTCATTTAGTTCAGGGGGCCACATGTAGCCCTGTTTGATCTCAAGTGGCTCCGACCAATAAAATAATAGCATAATAATGTATAAACAATGACAAACCCCAAAATGTTAATATTATATATGTTATGTTACTAAATATTTTGTGCCTTTTTAGATCCACTGTAGTCTGTAATGCAGATGTATAAATGATAGGCTGAGGCATAATATTATTAAAACTGCAGATTGTTAGTGGGTGTTCACAGGAATCACATTTTTGTGAAATAAAAGGACAGTTTGTAGATGTAAACATTTTCATTATCTAATTTTACTTTTTTTGCACTAAAACAGAAAAACTGGGAGTTGACATAAGTTAATTTGTTATTGAACTGTATGTGGCTCCTGAACAAAAATGACTCTTACATCCCTGATTTAGATCTAGTAAACATCTAATTCTTCTGTAACAGGCTGTTCAGTTTTTTAAGACACATGTTCCTCATTGATGTTTTGCAGGAGGAGGACGCAGACCAGGACAACCCTGGAGCAGAGGTAAGATTTCAGTTCACCTGTTTAACTCTGTAAACAGACTGTCATAAGACAATAATCAGTTTGACTCATTGGTTTCGGTGCTTTTTAATAACTGATTTGAACTTCCTCATATGTTTCTAAGTGACTGTTTTTCTTTTATGTTGCTCAGGAAGCTGAAACTCTGCTCAGCTCTTTGACTGGACAGCCTCATCCTGAAGATGTGCTGCTGTTTGCTGTGCCAGTTTGTGCTCCATATACTGCACTTTCCAACTACAAGTATGTTCTAGAATTATCTTCTCTTCTGCCTGTTATCGCTATACACACACACGCAATAACGTAAAGCATGACGGAGCCACTATTTTTCTGCCCACCTCCAGACACAAAGTGAAACTAACACCAGGTACCCAAAAGAAAGGAAAAGGTAGGTTGATTTCTATTTTGTAAGAATCATAAATTAAAGTGATTAAATGGAAAAACTTATTTAGATGTATGCTTCTGTCAGCTGCACGCACCGCAGTCTTCAGCTTTATGAAAGCCAAAGAAGCCTCAACGAGAGAAAAAGACCTGTTCCGCAGCGTCAAGGTACATAGCTCTGACATTTGTTGACTGAGTTTAACATATGGATTATGTCGGTGTTGTATTAAAGCTCTGCAGCCCTAACATTTTTTTTTTTTTTTGTCACAGGACACTGATCTATCCAGAAACGTGCCGGGGAAAGTCAAAGTGTCAGCTCCAAACCTGCTGGCGGTTAAGAAGAAATGAAGGACTGGGGGAAAATCTGGTCTGCCAAGTAACATGTATGAAATGTACAATATTTTTATCAAAACGAGACTGAACATTCAAGATTGATATCTGATCAATGTCCTTGCTTGGATAAATAGTTTAATTTTAAAGACTGATTGTATTTGACCGGATATTTGTTGAAATGAAAACATGGAAATTAACAGCACTTGCAGTACAGTTTGTTTTATTCTGAATACAAAGAAACAGTATGTGTTGTTTTCTACAATTTAAAAACACCAAAGTATTATTGTGCAAACCAAGCAAATACAAACAAAGCCCTACAGATATGAGACGTCTCAGTGCAAAAATGGCTCCACTTATACTTGCAGTATTAAGTTGAAAATGCTACAGGAACCACTTATAAGTGTCAAGATTGTACAGCCTCATTGAATTAAGTACACCTTCAGAACAAAGAAAACCACACATTTTCTTACAAATATATAAATACCTATATATGTATATACACAAATAAAAATTTAAAAGAAGAAATATTTCTGTGGCTTCAGAGGAAATAGTCTTGCATAACTTAAAGCACCAGTTTTAGGTCTGTGTGAACTGACGTGAACATCTGATTGTGCCAAACGTGAGCGACTATTAGAGCAGTGATCTGACTAAAAAACCTGCAATCTTAAAGCAACGTGTTTCAGCCTGTCAGTACAGTATAGAGTTTTAAAACAACAAAAACAAATCACTATTTTAACTGTGTGTGTTGCTTGTTTAAAAATGAACAGAGCTGTCCTCTTGACCTTTTCATAGACCAGTAGAATGTACTGGAGTGACACAGAGGAAGTTAATTTGCTAAAATACTACAGTATTTCCAATAGGCTAAATAACTTCATACTTTTTCCTCATAGTGTTTGTTTCAATAGGACTCCAGAAAAAGTGAAACATGAGGCGTTTTCTGATCTTATTCTACACTAAACATGGACTTTAAAGACTACACTGGTGCTATGCTGAAAAATGTTGAATTTTCCCCTTTTTTCATCCAGTAATCCTGCCTAATCATGCCTCCCATAACACTTAAAGACTTTTTCAAATCAAGTGTAAAGATTTAGTGAGGAACAATTATGTCTGTGTAACATATTTGAGGTTCTGACTGTCAAATATGTAATGGCATTATCCCAGAATATAAACTGCATACAACACTCTGGAGGCTCTTTATGGATTTCTGCTTAACCTGAACGTCTAATATCCAGGATTCCTTTTATAACACTTTGGCTCTGGAGCAATAGCATGACTTTGTGTGAGTCAAGGCTAAAAACTACTAAAAACATATCAAACAAAGCTTGGTTCGGTCAAAACATCAAGACAATATAGAGTTTTATGCATTTCTCACCAAATGGCTGAAACCCGCCTCAACTCTAGTACAACTCTTTAAGTTCATTCCAACAGTGGAATAAATCATCTGGGACACTGAGCTCAATTAAAAGTAATTTCTGCGGTTGATGATGGTAAAACTATGGCAGTGGGGTTTTCTGACCATATTCGCTTTACAGTCATTTGCCTGAATCAAGAAAAGGTAAGAACTTCTTCATTCAAGGACCCACTGACTCAACAGAATCCAGTCAGTGCTCAAAGAAAGATGCCTGGTTACTATTGCTTAGTCATTTTTCCTCATCGGTGTTCACACACATTAAACTAATGCTTTAAATGGACTACCTGCTTCAGTTAGTACTCATCTCTGCTGTACATACAGTACGTCAACATTTTCCTGTTCTCCTCGTCCGAAGCTCAGGAACCCAGTGTGTTGTCTCGTGACATTCTCTGTTTGAGGCTGTGCAGGAGGTGTTTGGGCAGACATTCCCAGTACGTGGCTAAACGCTCCCTGTGCTGCAGAGCAGTTTCCATACAGAACCTGGATGAAGTACAAACACACGCACAGATGAGCACAAGCAATGAGAAGAACTGTTGTAAAGTATTGTCTTTGCTTTTGCACAAATACTTACGTGACTAGAGACTTGGGCTGAACATTGAAAACTAATAATTCATTGCTGTGAGCCTGTGTAGGAAAAAAAACAGTTAGTGCCATGTTATTACATATACTAAATATGATACAAAGTTTTATGGTGCTGCTTACGGCTCTTTGATGAGACAAAAGATTGTTGGCACATCCTCCAAACACAAACACCTCCCCATCTGGTCCAGCACACGCCGTGTGCCACAGCCTGGAATACACAGGTATGTATGTTATTAGCAAATGTCTAAACACTATGAACTTTATTCTAAAAAAAACTGCAACACAAAACAGAAGGAAGACAAGAAATACAAACAGTGCTGATGGTAAGTTTTCCAATAATGTAAAAGAATTACCTGGGGCTGTCATTGTGACCATGTTTGTACTGTGTCCATTCATTTTTACTCACACAGTACAGCCAAGCATCACCTGGAAAACAACACACAAGTACATTCATATTAGTACAGTTTTAGGTGGCCAGGACTACTTCTGCTTCACAAGTACTGGACTCACTCAGAGTTTCTCTCTCTGTGGTGAAACCTCCAAATAAGAAGATGTGGTCTGGTGACACAGGGGTGAAGGAGTGCCATGATCGGCCCACTGGACCATGCTGAGGAACACTCCTACAAAAAGGCAGGAACAGACAAACTTTACAAAACCTGCATTCACTCCATTATCCAATCCATTTTTAAGACCTGTCACAAGTGTAATTGAGACAGTTTTAAATGCTTAAAATTCAAATGAAGGGATGTTAGGCATTTTGAAGAAACACTGACACAACAAAAATCAACATGGCTGTTATCTGTGTGCGTGTTCCCTGAAATCTATGAAAACAGCAACAGAGAATTCCGAGTGTTCCAAGGTCACTTCTGGCATTAAAAAAAAAACTTACATTTCATGCCACTCCCATGTGTCCAGGTCAAGGTAGTACAAGTCATTTAGTCTGTAGTTCTGTGGACAACAGGAAATGGGATGGAATTAGATCATTAAAAAAGAAAAACAGACAAAACATGAACAGTAAGAAAACAAACCAGAAAGGGGTCCTTACTTTGTATCGTCCTCCAAACACATAACCTCTGTTGCCGACGGTGGCACACGCATGAGCGGCTCTGGGTGATGGCGTGTTTCCCTTTATCAGGACATAACAACAAATATGTCAGATATTTACATCCAGTGTGGTTTAAACCTGATTATAACAGGTTAGTGATTAACTAAAGAAAAGATAAAACAGGAGAGCTCTAGCATCTGGACCTGTAATAGTTAACCTATATAGTGTGTGTGTGTGTGTGTGTGTGTGTGTGTACATTCAGTACATTTTCTCACCTTAGTAATGGGCTGGCTCCATGTCAATGTCTCCAGGTCCAGGACGTGGATATGATTGTTCCAACCTCGTCCAGGACTGTCCCACTGCAGGAGAAAAAAAACATTAACATCAGACACACAAAAATCTGTTAAAACTGGACTGAAAGAAGTTTAATCCAAGATTCTGTCTAATTAGTGTTTGAGAAAATTAGGTGTAAAATAAACCAAGATTTAAAATCAAGCAGAGCTTAGAATTTAAAAAATGGATTTAGTAAATGTTTGACGCAAACTAAAATTAAATGGAGTTAACCCAATTATAAGCATTGTTGTAACCTTGTAATTTCAATGACATTACAACCCATGTAAAAAAAAAAAAAACAACTTCTAAAATCGAATAACCATTCATTTCATACCACAAGTGAAGACGATTCATCATATTCAAAAGTCCCTCGATGTTCTTGTGCAGCATAGCCATAACCCCCAAAAAATATAAGTCTGTGGAAACATTTTCAGTTAAAATCCACTCACAATATATCCTCACAATTTCACTTTTCTTTTTAAAAAGATTTATAAACCAATCCCTCACTTGTTTTTGTAAACCCAGCACCCTAGTTTGTCCTTGGAGGATGGTGGAACCCCTTTCAGGTCCCTCATTTCTTCCCACACAAAGCTGGAAGATCTGAGGGGCAGCCGGTAGATCTGAAAGAGGAGCGGCATCTCAGAGTCTGGTGCAGGTTCATTTATACGTCTTCTTTATCAAATAACAGACTATTTATACTCTACCCTGTTAGTGTTTCCTCTAGCGTGATGACCTCCAAACAGGTAGAGGACTCCATCCACACACACCCCACAGCTGCCCGACATGGACGTGTGCAGATTACCTAAAGACACATGCTTTGTCCTGCAAAGAGTGGGGTATTGTTTGATTAGTTCATGTAAGTGTATACATTTTATACCATATACACAAAATATGGTTAATTCAAAGATCAGGCCTATTTAGCCTGGATGAAATATTAAATATGGTTCAGTAGGTTTGAGCTTAATGCAAAATACAGTTTAGTGCCAGACTTGAAAATTTGGAGTTATTGTGCGAGTTCCTTTGTTTAGAAAATAAATAAATCACAAAATGATATTCACATCACTACCAGGAAAGATCCCACCACTGACGCAAAGAGAGAGCAACATCAGTCTGCTTCAATCTAGTCTGAGTATCAGAGCTAGATCCAGAAGACTGAACTTCAGTCATTCCACTATTGTGCACTTCTAACAACTGCTGAGTGCAATAGGAAATGTTGCTGATCTACCATTTCTTTGAGCCGTTTTATAAAATTCTAATAATGTAGGTCAAGCAACACCAAAGTCCACCACAAGCCCTGGAGAATATCCTGTTACTAGATGTTATTTAGTGCTTTTCCACACTTGACCTGAGAACACTAAGGGTGTAAAGCCTTTTCAAATACAATAAAGAGCTAACAAGTTTGCCTTACAGTGGAGGTCTGTTTCCTAATCTAATAAAGCAACAACTAATCTGTACGTTTAGCCCAAACAATGAAAATAAACCTATTTGGTGTCTATGGTTTTCAGACGACAGGAAGAGGATGAAGAACTATAATCTGAAAAGTAACTAAACCCTGTGATGAACTCGTTCAGGTCCAGGTTGTACCCTGCATTGGCTGTGGGTAACTGGGAGAGGCAGCATGCCTTTCCAGCATGCCTGCGACCTCGTGAGGATTAAGTCACTCAGAACATGAATGAAAGAATTAAAAGTACTACAGACAAAAACAGTGATGTAAAAAATATAATATTTGTTTCCGAGATGTAGTGGAGTAGAAATATAAAAACGCATGAAATCAAAGTTATCATAGTGCAAATAGTTCAAAGTAGTGATTAATAGATGCTCTTGGCTGAGATCTGATGGTTGTAAACATCACAGCATATGATTCACATCATTTTCAACCTGTGGCAAACATTGTACTTTCTACCCATTAATACATTTGTTTGGCAGCTTTAGTTTATTTTAAGCTTTTCCACACTGCAACAAGGTTTTAAAATATAAACCATTATTAATATTAAACCAGTGGTTTACAACCTTATGGTTTCTGATGCCTTTCAAAAAGCAGTGCATAATTGCCTCACATTTCCAATGGCTGAGATGTTAATAGCTCACCAGAATAAGGCTTTTTCCCTCTTAACTTTTCTCAGATTAATTTCATTACATGGTGAATTCATCCAATGTCATTAAAACTCAAAGATTAGACAATATTTTAAAAAACTGAAAGCAAAATGTGCATTTAGATTTATATAGTGACCCTTTTTTAAAAACTTTGATCACTGAGTATTAATACAAAGACATCTGATATAATAATACACCAGTCAGTGTCCAAACCAGTGCACTTATTTCAGCAGTCGGATTTTTTATATGTTGCTGCTAATGTTTTAGGAATTTTAGCTGCAATAAAATATTTCTATATTGCTCTATTGATACTTTTAGTTATGTAAAGTTATGACAACCAAAATGAGGTTTCCTTTCATTTGTCACCCATCTGTATGTATTTATATGACATGAACATGGAGATGAATTTAAGCCTTCTTACCATACTCCAGACTCCATGTTGTACGTCCAGATTTCATTTCTTGGCAGATATAAGTCAAAGAATCCATGGTTTTGAGCATTCTTGTCACAGGAGAAATAAAGTGTTGTATAAATACAAATGGAAAATTTGGGAAAAACAGATAAAGTGATTGTATGCATTTGGGAAACTCCTTACCTTATATCCACCCCACACATACATGGTGTTCCCATCAACCACTGCTATATGTCCACTGCGTTCTGCTGGACTGTCCAACTCATAGGACTCAGAGGCTTCAGTGTCCAGCGGCTGTTCATCCTCCACCTCTTCTATATCATCATCTTCTTCTTCTTCTTCCTCATCTTCATCCATGTCATCATTCACCATCCAAGCAAACACCCCGTCATCTTCTTCTCTGTCTGAATCATTGTTATCCTCTCCGGCTGGTACGTCGCCCATGTCTTCTTCCATCTCTGCTATTCTCTCGGCCATGTCAGTATCTCCTGTTTCAGAAGCAAGTAGAAAGTGAAGAGAATCTCCGAGTGTAGCCCTGAAGTGATCACTCGATAAACTAATTAGACGTTCCGGTAATTATTTGGAATATAGGCCAAAACCCACTGACCCAAATCCACTTACCTACGCAAGAAAACAAAGAATTAACCCCAACAACGTTCTGTGAATGCACTACTGAGATTTAGCAAAGTGAATTATTTTAATCTTTGGTCCAGTTTGTGTTGATATCTTCGTCTTTAGTCACTCGTCCTTTACCGACAGTGTAGTAGTTGATTCTGGTCAGGACAGGACAGGACAGCTAACTAACCTAATGCTACACGAGTGCTACTGACCTAATTTGCTAGCTTAAGAAATGAGGTCACAAACCAACATTGCCGGTAGCTTAGTTTGTGTGTCAGTGAGAGGAAAGCTGTCTGAGACTACTAAGTACAAGTACAAACAGTGTAAATAGCTTAAAATAACCTGTCTGGTAACCAAGCTAGCAAGAGCCTAACAGCTGTTTATTAGTAATTAGCATTAGCATCTGTAATGTTGACATGCAAAAACGACAAGACAAAACAGTTATAAATAGGGTGAAAGCGTGGAGAAACTTACTAACAAGCAAAAGCGGCTTTTGTAAAAATCATTCGACTCTATTTGGGGCTTTTCTTGTTAAATGTCTCCTGCAGGTTTCAGAAGCAATCCGCCATACGTGAGGGATGCAACTGTTTTGGTGGGCACGACCGGAAGCAGTTATCCTCTTAAATCCACCATCTTGATGAGGTCAAAAAGGGGGCGCAACTGTCGTGAACGTCACATTTACAGGAAGAACAAAACAATAAATCTATCATTTAATATTTTAGCCATGCATGAATTAGAGTGTACTTATGAGATATTATAATTTATTGAGAAAAAAAAACACTTCTCAACATTTCTCACATTTCCAGCAATTTGATTACATTTTGAAGATTACACATTGGTATCAGATTTAATGAAATATCACATAAAAATCCTTACCCATTGAATGGTAATAAATAACAATATGAGCTATGCACGTAATTAAAAATAACTTACAGATCACTTAGTAATAATAAAAATAGCAACTATTAAGTCAGTGATAAGCATTTATTACATTTAATTAAATAATGTCCATATGATATGTTCTGTGTTAAGATGAGATTTTTTTTTAGCAGTTCATTTGACTTTCAGCATGTCTTATTTTCATTATGCGAGTTTAGACTTTCATTCCATCCAAATTTCCACTTATGACCATCTGGTTCTCAGTCATCATTGTGTATCCATGGTTAACTTAACTTAAAAAGTAAATTAGTTAACCCTCTAGGTGTCTTTTTTTTAGATATTCAATTTTGATATCAAGATTTCAAAAAGCTGTCTGTTTCATTCGGTTATGTTGCTTATTACAATATTGCAGCTTTGGCGCTTAAAGGGTTAATATATCTTTTAACAGTTTTGTATATGTTTTTATTTAGCAAACCCTTAATTCAGTCAGACACCATGATAGAAGACACATTTTTCAGTACAAAGAGTAAAATTTTTATTATTCATGACAACAAATATACATACAAAATAAAACAATACAAGTTTGACTACTTGTTCATTTTAAACAGTATCATACATCTTACAAAACAAATGAAGTTGATGGAGGCATTTTTACAAAAGGGTAAATCTGTTCTTTTTTAGAGTCCTTGGAGTTTGCTGTAAAAGTAAGGACATAAAAGGTTAGTATAGGTATCAACTGTTAAACCTAGTAATTTGTTGAGTTCATGAAAGCAAAGCTCCAATCGGAGCACATCCCACCTGTCCTCAACAGTCCTGCTGGATGGATAGTACACCTTAAATGTGAAGCCACTTCTTAGGAATGAGCCCTGTTGTGTTAAGTCATTGATTAAAAAAACCAAAACAAAGAACATTAGTGTCAGATTGGAACACAGCAATCTATTCATTCAGACTTCTGTTTAGTACCGGGTTGATGCAGAGGCAGTTGGTGTTGGTGATGCTGAAGGGATCGTATTTATCTGCAAAGATGATGACATCTGGGACTGGATAAACACGGAGAGCATAGTCATACGCCCAGAACACAGGACTGACGTACAGAGGCAGCGGAGTCAGGTGACCCTGAGACAGGATGGTCTTAACAAACTGAGGAGAAAATAAAAACACGAGGAATAAAAATGACGCCATTCCAGGTTTGGTTATGTCAGAAGGAAGAGGACATTCAGTTGAGGCCTTTTGACTTTTTCAACATCTTTGCTCCAACAATTTATTCCCTGTGTTTACTGGACCTTGATTTTCTGCTAATTATCACAATAAAACCTCAGTCAGAATAAAAACACCTCATGCTACCACCTCTGTCCAAACAATACTGGCCTGATGGGAAGGAATTTTCAGTTGGAATGACAGAAAATTATCCAGCATGTAAACAATTGACTCCAGTTGTTTCTTTCTTTGTGACTTGACTTGTCACATGACAAGTTTCCAGGGTGGACAGAAACATAGCAGCAGCAAAACAGAGCTGGTCTGTGGCTGATACAACTTTTGTGGTGCGGACTTTGGTGATTGACAGGCTTATAGTAATGAAATTAAGGGAAATAGAGTAAGACAGTTCCATTCCAATAAATGCTTTTTAATGTATATGCTCATTTTATTGGATCAGAATCCATGTAAACACTTCATTTGAAATCTCTGATAAGAATGATTTCACACACAAGCAATGAAATAGTGAGGAGTTTTAGACAAGTTCAGATAAAACTCACATGGTTTGGAATGTCGAGATTACTGCTGGGCAAACGGACGCAGTTCCTGCACATCTTGTTGACCAGGTCCTCCCTGATGATGACGATCTCCTGGCTACAGTACTGGATCCTTAGGGGTTAGGGACAGAAGTACTGAGTTAATGTCAGGAATCAGGTATCTTGATTCTACAGATATCTCTAGCCCACATAAACCAACATCTAATCCCACTGAAGACTGTTTTTTTTAATGACAAAGCTTTTGTATTTTTTTTCACCTGCATGGGTTTGTGGTGAACACGGAAAATGGCACCCTCTGTCTGAACTCCTCAGTGACGTGATCTGATAAAGGAGGCCTAAAGGAAACATAATTATCACTATCTGTCCAAACTAATGAGCCAGTTTTACATAGACCAAGTGTTTAAATTCTTACCTCGGCAAGATGGCTCCTGGACCAGGGTCTTCAGGACCGGGAACAAACACAAAGCGACTACTGCAGGTACAAAAAAAAAAAACCAAACAAACAAACAAACTCCAAGTCGAACAGTGTTGTGTAATTTCTGTAACAGACTTGATTGACAACAGCAGACAAACAGAAGGCCAGTATCAGAGTCATACCTGTTGTGAATGCTGGGGTACGAACATATGGCATCAGCGAGAGCCTTCAATGACTCTAAAACAGAGAAACATGCAAGATGATGACATACTACGTCTTTTTATTTCATCTAATTTCACATATACCTTTGCCACAATATGAGCTACAAGTGTTACCTTTGAGCGATTTGATCTGTGTTTTCCCATAAGGGGCAGATGAAAAGTTTCCACAGAAAATGAAGCAGGTCGGTGGCACAGCAGCATAGCCTATTAAAAAAGTAGAACTAATTGTGATTGGTATCTTAGGAAAAACACATTTGCATGCATAAATATCAATAGCATGAGGAAAAACATTAATAATTCAAAACAGAAAATCAGGCACAAAAAATTGTCAATGCAATGTGAAAAATGTAATACCCTCCCTCAGTGCAATAATCATGACTAATGGACCTTGTGTATATATCCTTTATTACTCTGTATATGTCCTTTTATATGTTGCATATATTTCTTCTATCTGTGGTACATAGTTGGCCTTTGTATATTTTCAGTATTTCATTAAGAGGTCAACTGATATAGGTTTTTCTAAGGTCAATGCTGATTTTAAAAAATTTGGTCAGCCGATGGTCGATATCTACAGCCGATTTTTGAGGCCGATTTTTCTTTTTTTTAAAGCACATTGACTGTAAAATACAACTGAAACACTCAGATAATTAATATTTTTATGCAGCAATATAAATGACATTATTGATACATGTACACATAGTACTCTTAACATTTATTGAGCTTTAAGTGCTGCCCACAAAGGTGCCTAATCAAATGTTTCATAACATTTTTACTACTGATCAAATATCGGCTTTAAAAAAAAAAAAAAAAAAGGCAGATGGCTGATATTAGAAAAAAAATCCATATATTGGCCCGCCGATATAATTGGTCTACGTCTAATTTCTTTGTAGTTTTGTATATTGCCAGTATTTTTCAGTACATATTTTCAGTATAATTTTTTTTGTGTTAGGTTTTATATAGTCTTTCTTTTTGCACTTTAAGAATCTGCTGCTAAACAGAACAGAGCTGCTAAACTGATTTTTATCATTCCTGTAACAATGACAATAAAGATTTATTCTGAAAAACCATTTATTTCTGATACAGGATTAAAATGAGCTTCTTTCACTACCACAGACCTGAGAACATGATGTTGAGCTTTTCCATCACTTCCACACTGTCCAGCCACACATCAGAGACGATTACAAACATGGCGTCCTCATTCTCCACCTCCAACTGCTTCAGCTTGGCTGAAGCCTTCACCGAAGTGGTCGATGGTCCGCCAAAGAAATTTGCATTGCCATAATATGCTCTGGTAAAATAGAAAGGACCATATAAGTTATAGCAAATTTTATCAACATTTTCAGAAAAGTGACAGAAGGAAACTAATTGACATGAATTTCCCTTTTCTTCTACACCACTGACCTTGTGCCTGATGAAGGTTCTGTGGGTGGGAACCCAAAGCCATTGACGTGGAAAACAGAGTCTTCATACCAACCTGTAGGAAATATGACAATGAGAGGTCAATGTTTATGATAATCTCATAATGTACACTAAGAAAGTTTCATTTCCCATTTATCTAATTTTCTTTACTCTTACCCTCTGCCAGTACAAAGCAGGACTCTGTGTACAAGCCGTTATGAAACTGGTGAGAAAGAATTAAAGAATACATCCTCTATAAAGGCACACAATTCTGCACAACTGAAAACAGTTTTTATTGACAGGAAAAGGTTAAAAAATTAAAGGATATTGCTTTGGACATGTCCAGTTGTACAGTTCCACTTGGGTCCTCCAGATAGAATTTACCCTTAAAAATGTGAGAAATGTTTAAGGAAAATATAACAGTAAGCGACAACATGGTACTTTGGAGAATTTCCAAAAGTCATATTTTAATATAAACTTAGACTGAAACTGAACTGACAGTGGACGGAGAACTCACCTCTTTCAGTTGTGTGATCATCCCCAAGACAATTACCTCCCCCAGTTTAGCTGTGCTGCCAAGCAATGCTTCTACTGTTTTTAGCTAAAAAAGACAAAACATAAAATATAAATAGGCTACAGAAAACCAATAAAATATTGTTCTAACACAAGACATTTTTACATTTATGTTTAATTTAAATTCCCAGCTATGAAACCGGTTTGGCACGGATAAACATGTCTAAATTAAAAAAAAAAAAAAGCACTCATATTAGCAGTTACACTAAATATACAGTCGCATGTTCAATACATTAGATTCACACATGCTATTGTTTAGTTGTTGCTCTTTTATCTAGATCCATAAAACTATGGGACCCCAAAATATCCAGGCTGACCTCGATCTACTGCAGGTCAGGCACTGATTTATACACCTGGATTTGATATTTCAGGTGCAGGTTCATTTTGCAAACAAATTACAGACATGTGCAAAATGGGATGTGACCCCATCGTGTTCTAATTTTCCTCTTTATATTCTGTCCTCACAGATACATAAACTACAGTTTTAAAAAAATCTTTTTTTTCACTTTTTATTTACTATCCATTTTTGCAGCCTAAGATGAGGGATGTATCTGGAAAATTGTGGATGGGGCATTGTTTGTTCTGTGCAAATTATTATGCTTGCTCTGTTTTTACCGTGCCTTTCTCCTCTGCTCCTCTACAGCTACAACAGCATATAATACATGGTAATGTTAGTTTTAAAATACTTAGCTAAGATCAACAAACAACCAAACAGACTCCTACACAAACTTCATCCAAGCACACCAAATGTTACACAATCAACCTTTAAGATAACATGATAGAGAGTATCAAAGTCTGAAATTAAATACCTGAAATTTGTTGTGACCCTCTTCAACTGCACTTCCTATTGCAGGCGGGGTGAAGAGCTCATGCCGATGTACTCGCTACAAAACAGTTTTGGTTTTTTTGCATGAGTACGACGTTCTAACGGCAGCAGAATAAATGAGTGGCTTCTCCAACAGTTTACTAACCTGTTGTAAGATGGTATAGCGTTCTCTGAAGAGTTCACCTTTGTCTCTGGCCAAACCGCACAGACTGGGAGTCGGATGGCTTGTCATATTGATACTGAATTTAAAGAAGAAAAGAAAAAAAAACAGTTGAAACACTTTGGAGATGACCCATCCCTTCAGGTAGCCTCGCACACTGTCTCTGGCCAGCTCCCAAAATGCCAAAACACTGGAAGTTTGTTTTGTACGAACAGAGCATCTGGACCGTGACACGTTGTCTCTTCTGCTTGATCTTTGTAGCATGCAGATCCAAAAAAAAAACCATTACAGAGAACTGTTTGACACCTTTTTTTTGTAGAAAAAAAAAGTAAAGAAAAAAAAGAAAAATTCCACCTATGGATTTCATGTAAAGCCCCCTAAACCTCTGGGTGGCACAGAATAATAATAATAATGGAATATCCCATTTAACCTCCTCGCTTCTAAGACTGGAAAGTTTAACAAAATGTGGAAATCCTTTTAGTGAGTATGGTGATGTGTATGTGTTTGACATTTAACCAGAACTTTGACTTCTACATGAAATCCACAGTCATGGTTATGGAGCTAAATGATTCAGATGGATGGATGTAGTAAGAACTAAATTATCAAAGGTAATTGCAAACCTTTTTACCAACACAGACAAAGACTTATGATAGAGAGCGCAAACAAATAATGGGATAAAGAGGCTTTTGACTATATAAGGTAAGTGGGCCAGCCAGGATTATTGTAAAAGACTTTTAGAGTTTAGGAGAGAAACTCAAAGATATACTTTTTCATTTTGGAATGAGGTTTGATGATCAATGGAACTACTTAAAGAGCTGTAATAAATATTCAAAAATACGGTAAATCTCTGACAATTTCTCTTTTGTGTACAAACTTTGTCAATCCGTCAATAAAAATTGGACTTTCTTATATGAGCAGCATTCTTCTGTGTTTTCTTTGTTTAGAGGTAAAAATCAATAACTATACTTTAAAAGCATGTGGGAACCCACAACATAACACTAGATCTGTTATGTAAGTCAAGAAAAAGAAGAAGAGTAATTAAACACAGTGTGTTACTTACGGGACAAATTTCTTTCGCTCCACACTATAAATGTATCTTGGCACATCGAAGGCTCCAATGATGTTGAAAACACTGTCACTGATAGAGAAAAAAAAGCACAAAGGTTATATTTGATTATGGCTACAGAGAAAAGTAGTACAATCCCATAACTGCTGCCTAATAATATAACATGCAAAGGAGTATGGCCTCTTATATCAACAAACTAACACTGTTAATTTTTGACTCTTTATGATCAAAACCAGTGACACATTAAAGTTCTGCGTAATGTGAGTTTCCAATAAATAAAAACCAATCACTTACAACAAGAAAAGATGTAGTGGTTGATACTGAACCATTTGTTGCTGTCCTACTTACATGGCTTCATTGCAAGACTGCGTACAATCCTGCACTGCACTTTCCAAGACAGAGAGCTCTATCATACTGGAGGACACTGAACACAACACAAAATATAGTCACACAATGAAAGCACAGACTGTGAGCTCATCACACTGCAGGGACAGGGACGTGTACTTCACTTACACGGCTGCTTTTCCACTGCATCCAGGACACGTTCAATAATATCATCCAGTTCAGATGGACTAACAGACTCCAACACCTCCACCAGGTATTTACTGGCTTCACTGAAAACAAATGAGGAAATACATCAAAACACATAATTTTCCGCACAACAATTCCATGTTTTTGGTCCTTTTGACTGGTGTAAACATTAAAAAAATATAGAGGGAAATTCCATTCACTTTAATTAATGTTAACAACTGACTTTATTTCATGATGAGGTTAGTATTTACATTGTTCTTTGTGTTCTTGTAGCTTCAGGTGGATTGTGGTTGTTTTAAAGTGTAATACAGGTTATTTTTGAAAGAATGTCATATAGAAATATCAGTCATTGCTTTTAAAAACTTACTCTTTTCTTAAAAGATACCATTTGTGAGTAAGGACTGTTTGCTTTATGGTTTCTATCAAAAAACAACAGCTTAAATGACAATGAAGAGAAAATAAAGTTAGCATCCGCATCCTGTCTACTCCTGCCTCTGCGTCAACAGAGTATTACCCTAATAGCAACTTTAGCATTAGCAATAACTTCAGTAACGACAGTTTAACGATACGATAATATGGTCAAAAATACATACGGTCGCAGTATTAGTCCGCGCATCTTGAAGCCAGAAGTCACTTTTGCCTTTATTTTTCGTGCTACGTCCATGTCCACAGCGTCAGTGTTTAACTTAAGGTTTGGCGCTAAATGTCAGATTCACTTCCGCCTGTATTACATCACTTCCGCTGAAGGGAAATCCACAACACTGTATGTACAAATGTTTTACAAATGTGTTACAAATGTTTACACATACGTAGATTGAAACTGTGAATAAAAACACCTAGGTCAAAAGTACCTACTGTTTTCACGGCGGAAAAATATAAATATAATTATAAGTAATATCAATGTTATAGAAATATTTTTTGAGCACATTAGCTTTTGATTTATTTTTAGTTTTAGTTTCCATTATTTTGCTTATGGTCTATGCCTGGCTTCTGGCCATAATGCAGATTGGACAGAGAGTGGATTTTTTTTCAACATTGTTTTGATGGAGGAAGAGTCAGAAAACATGCAGATATGGGTGGATGAAAAGCCCAAAAATTGTTATCTCAATTTATTTTCAGTATTGGTGATGGGTTTCTCTTGCCATTTGACTAACAACTTTGCATGCATCCATAATGGTGTACCTGTAGTATCACACTATTTTGAAAATACCTTAAAGAAAAAAATCTGTTTTTCTACGTTTTCAATAAAAGGCAAAAAAAAAAAAAAAAAAAAAAAAAAAAAAAAAAGACAATACACCGTCTCCTAGGCTAAGGGTAATCTATCTGATCTGATTTTTTTTGATTGATTGATTGATTGATTGATTGATTTATAACATGCAAAGAAACAAAATAAAACAAAACAAAATCAACAAAATAAGACATTTAAATAGACAGAATCTATCTTCAAGTACATACAAGTCTGAATTTTGCATGGCTGAAAAGGAGTAGGAAGAAGTATAAATTCAGTAAGTAATATTTCTTTCAGAGTTGTAGGGTAAGCTATAGCACATTTAATACCTGAAGCAGATAATTTCTTTTAAAAATGTAGATTAGTAGAATCAAAGTTGTATATAAATATGTATATTATTTATGCTTTTATTTGTGATGGTTAGACTTATGTGAGAAGGCATAATGCGATTACGAAAACATTGCAATATGACTCTTCCTAATTAAGTATAATGCAGAAAACACTGATGATTCCGTGTATTCATAAAATAGAACAAAACAAAATAAAACAAAATAAAATAAAATAAAATAAAAACGGGCGCTTGAATAATAGTTTTATTTTGAAAAGCCACACCCGGAAGTTGTGTTTTATTTTGTAGTAAACAATGCTATGTCAGTGTTTGTGGCTCTGGAACGAGAACCTGCTTTGACATTACGTGTGTAAAACATGAAAGAAACGAGTCGAATTTAGCTCGTACACCGTGAGTATTCTTCATATGTGTAAATATGTCACTGTTTTCTTTTCGTCCAGAATGAGCCTTTTGTCAAACTGCTTTATCATGAAGCTGTAAACAGAACAGTGCAAAAAGCTTCTATGTTGTGAAATGTCAACATCCACAGGGAGGTGTTTGTGTTCAGGTTCCTCTTCTGTTGGTATGTGTCATATTATCTTCCGTGTAGCTGCAGGTATGCGGCATTTTTAGGCAGGTTTGTGTCATTTTCTGCTCACAGGCTCGTCTTCTCTGTCTATTTATACCAGCCAGTCATGGACTCCGCTTTGGAGAGACACTGCTCTGAGCTGGTGGCCCGAGAGAGGAGCGGACACACGGCTGTGCTGCGGGAAAACCTGCTCTATGTGTGGGGAGGATACATGGTAGGATGAAAACAAACACAGCTCTCATCTTATTCTAAATCAAATTATAAGGGTGCATGATTGATGTCAGCACAAGTGGGGACAGAAAAACAAACATAATGTCATAGATTTTTTTTTTTTTTTTTTTTAGTTTAGTTCATTTCAGACACAGACATAATACAGAACATATGGAAGAAAAAAAATTATTAAATAAAAAATACACAAATAAAAAATCAAATAATAGAAAAAAATAGAAAAATAGATTCAGTTAATCTACAGTAATAATAACAGTAATAACAATGTCATTCCTCAGACCTCACCTGTAGCTCTGAAGGTAGGATTGGATCATCATAAAGATATTCTTGTCTGCAGGTTTTCATAATTACCATGATAAATGTCAATGAATCAGAATCTGTAGTGTCATCATACACAAGGTACAGCAAAGTTAAGTGCAATCCCACACAGTGCAATAATGCAATCCTAACAAATAGACAAAATATATACAATATATAGCTGTGGAAAAAATTATTAGACCACCCCTTGTTTTCTTCAATTTCTTGTTCATTTTAATGCCCAGTACAACTAAAGGTACATTTGTCTGGACAAATATAATGATAACAACAAAAATAGCTCATAAGAGTTTCATTTCAGAGCTGATATCTATCAGTTTTCCATGGTTTCTTGGTAATAACCAAAATTACTTACGTTCTTAGATCAATAGCTATGGCATTGTGCTTCCAAAAACAGTGCTTTTAGGTATTCCATGTTTTCTTTTCTGTCTGTTTTAGTCACATGATACACACAGGAGTTAGTACTTGATTGCATAACCATTGTTTCTGATGACTTTAATGGTCTAATAATTTTTTCCATGACTGTATATGTGTAAGTGTGTGTATAGAAAATGGTCTTTAAAGTTCATAGGTTGGTTTTTAAGAGAATAGATGCTTTGAGTTTTCAACTGTCAAGAGGAAAATGCCATAAAAGGTGCAACAAAACATTTAAGACAAAAGTATGTAAAAGACAAAACAAGAGGAACTATGGATTCCACAACATTAAATGAAGAGAAAGCATGCTTTGAGTTTTCATCCACTAAGGTGAAAAGGATGTAAGAGATGCAACGAGTCTAAAATGACAATGAAACAATGATGAAAAAATAAGACTAAAATGAAATAAAAGTTGAAACTAGGCTAAAACTACACAAAAGACACTAGACGAAATAAACAAAACAAGACATACTCTGGATTCAACATTAAATAAAGAAACTGAATGCTTTGAGTTCTCCCTCAACAAAATGAAAACAACATAAAAGTTTGTTATTTCTGATTGGAAACCCTCAGAACATTTTTAGAGAACATCAGAATCAGTCATATTAAAAATAAAATACTCGTTCAACATGAAAATACACTTCAGTAAAATAAGTTAAACAACAAAACACTGAACATTTTTGAATATTTTAATTCGCAGTGTACACAGAATAAACCATGAAAACAAAACAAAATCATATCATGATAATATTTTTATCAACCACCCCCACCTGAAGGTCCAACTGCTCCTCCTTCCCCCTGCCCAACAACATCTGCACAGGACTTATTAATTTCCTACCTGTAACAAACGATTTATTGATGAATAAGATCTCCATAAGCATAACACGAGGATTCACAGTCTATTTTATCATCCTGTTCTAATTCTGTAACCTAATACCGTGTTTACTGCATGGGTCGGCAAACTTTGCAATCCAAAGAACCCTATTAGGACAGAAAAAGAAAACCAAAAGTGTCTGGAGTCAAAAGATAGCCTACTCTTATACCTTTCCTCAAACTGGTGAGTATTTAAGAAGCTCTTTAGGATTAGTTTGTACAGAATATGTGGAAAATAAAACTAAGTTTCAGTACATTTACAGAACTACAAAAAAATGACAAAACTAAAGAAAACAGTGATATTTGTCAGTATTTATGTTTGATGCAAAAATCAGCTGGTAACTGAAGGTTTTCTTTGCAATGGAGAATACAGATGAATACCTTCAGTGTGGCAAAATTAAAAAGTAGTCTACTTTTGCTACTAATACTTTTTTAATTATTATTCTTTTGGCGTAGAGCCTACATTTTTACAGCTGCATAACATCTGAATCCCTTTATTGCTTTGACAAAATGTGTACAAAAAAAGGTGTTATTCATTTCCATATGTTTTTTGACAAAGCTATATTGAGCCACTGGAAAAGGGCCCAAGAGCCATATGTGGCCATGGAGCCACAGGTTGCCTACCCCTGGTCTAGTTGATGTTAATTATTACTGTATATATATGTCGTTAGTAGTAACTGACATGTTCAATTCCTTACAGTCAGTTGCCGATGATGAAATTTTCCTTCCTAATGATGAGATCTGGAAGTATGACCTGGAACAAGGTGTATGGTAAGAGTTTTAAATCTATTCTTGAAATGCCTGCATGTTGCCAAAATTGCAGTGACTGTAAAATGTATGACATATGAATTATAGAGATATTCTTCAAGTTTATTGTGTAAAATTTAGTTGCATCTGGCACTGAAGTGGAAAACTGAAACTAACCAAAACCTGTCATTCACCATCCCTTATGGTGGCCACTAAAAACATGAAAATAAAGGCTTTTTATGGATCCACCTTTTAGTTTGTACAGTTTTCCTTAACAGTACAAGCACTCAAAAAAAGTAAGCCATACCATCTTTTTGAGGAATATCCACACTCCAATTTAGTAATAAAAACACATATAAAGTCTAAAAGACCTTAACAGCTACTAGTGACCAAAAGTATCTTAAATATCTTAAATTATTATCTTAAATATTTAATAATGTATGAACTACTGATCCTATCAATACATTGAAATAATTCAGTTCAAATGCAGTTTTTCAGCTACAACTTATAAAACCCATGTACTGTAGTTTGACAAATGACTGTGGTTCTAGACACTAGGTTTAATGTTCCATTAATGATATATTTTTGTATGAAAAAGTCACTTTTTGCTTCAGTTTTCTCTGTTTTGACATAATAACATTTAAATTTACCACATGGTTAGTAAATTAAATATAGGAAAATATCTTCTTTTTACTGAAAAAATGCAAAAGGCAGAAGATATTGTAATAAATGGTGATAAATGACTTAGGAAAGGTGGATTTGGAAGTAGTAGTTCAAGGTCTTTAAGGGTTAACTCTAGATGCCACCTGCCATCAAAACATGCATCTGTAGATATAAACTGCTTATTCTACGGTAAGAAAAACACAATTTCCAAGTTTATATTCTGTTTCTTCACCTAGAACCTAAATCTCATACTCTGAACCTCATACACATTCAATATTTACTTAGATATTGATGTCGTTGTTGTAAGATGCGTCTTGTTGTAAGTGAATGTAACATAAAATGGTTCTGTTTCTGAAGGGAAGTGTTCCACATGAAAGGGGAAGTCCCGCCCTCCATGTCTGGAACCTGTGGCTGCAGCCTCAATGAGCACATGTACATATTCGGAGGCTGTGACGACAATGGACAGACCAATCAGGTGAAGCTATGAGATAGATTAACACCTATACCAGTGCTTCCCAACCTTTTTTGGCTCGTGATCCCATTTTAACATCACAAATTTCTGGCAAAAGAAATCTTTCCATTCTCTGTTTGGTCTGGTTTTCTGACTGCGACTGTGTGCAGGTTGAAGTGTAGTAGCTAACGCACGCGGTCACATGATCGTGTTAATCAAGATATGCCCTCTCAGATATTATATCCTGCATTTTATTTGGACTTGATTTTATTAGGAAAAGTGTGTGGTGTTTTAATTACAATGAAATATATATTGAATCACTAATTTTTTTTTTTTTTTGCTAATTTTAAAAAAATGTTATCAATTACTAGAAATTTCTGGCAACCCCATTTGAATTCCAGGCATTGGAATTCCAGTCACGACCCCAAGGTTGAAAAACACTAACCTATACTGATAATTAGTCTCTATCCTTGACCTAATTTAAATGGTAGCAGAAGCAGTTTATTGTTTTGTTCAAAGTGTTTTTATTACATATCGAGTCATTCAGAAAAGCATAAAACAGTCATTGTTTTTTGGGGTTTTTTTATACCCAAACCCATAAACATTCCCACCCTGTTGCACCATAAAAAATATAACTGACAATAATTGATAAATAAATAAATAAATAAATAAATAAATAAATACATACATAAGGAAGGAACATAGATATTAGTCACAAACTTGTATTAATAAGACTACTATGGAATGAGTGAGGGATCTGCCTCTTTTATGTGATTCAGAACAGGTTGCCAGGCACTGAAAAACTTAACACATCCTCTTATAGAATGTCTGATTTTTTTCCAATGTCAAATGATGTAAAAGATCCAGACACCAAGACTTAAATGTTGTTTATCTTTCCATTTAAGTAGCATTAGTCTACAAGCTAGAAGAGTGATGAAGGCAATTAGATTTTTAGATTTTTGGTTAAAATGAGAAGAATGTGATGTAATGCCAAATATTGCAATTGAGAAGCAGGTTATTGTGCAGCTGCTCCATCACTGGCTTCACAACTTCAACTGTATTTATTTATAGAGCACTTTTCATATACAACACCACCCAAAGTCACAGAGTAAGATCAAGACAATCAGACAAAGAAGATTTATTGAGCAGCTTTTTTGTTCTTTTTATAAAACAGCAGCACTGATGGCCAAAAATATCCAAATATTCTATCAGCTGAATTACTCTCAAATTATTTCCTCTAAAATGTTCAGTCTGTCTGACATAAAAATATGTTTGAGGAAGTATGGGTGATTGCTTAAACAAGCGATGACTGTTTTCCTCCAAACAGATCTACTGTGTCGACCTGACAGACGGAAATTACACGTGGAGGAAGATCATACATGACATTGGTTCTGCTCCTTCACCTCGAGACAAGTTGTCCTGCTGGGTTTATAACGGAAGGTAGTGTCCACTGTAACTGACTGCTGTTGTTCAGTTAACGTATGATACTCATTGTGTTTTGTTTTGTTTTTTTCTGTTTTCCAGAATCATCTACTTTGGCGGATATGGTCACAAGCTACTCAGCAGCGTCGACAGCGAGAATAAAACCTTTATTGTAGATGAAGCATCATGGGTAACATAAAATATCAACCTGTGTCCCTGCACTTTTTTTTTTTCTTTTTCTTTATTTGTGATACAGTTAACAAGACATAGTGGACAGAAAAACAACAACAACAAATAAACAAAAGCAAAATCAAGCAAATAAACAAAACAACAACAAAATAATGACAAACAACAACAAAGACAACATCATATTACAGTGAAAAAGATAATAAATATAAGGAGCAGCTAAACAATATAGACTGATTAGGGGTGTACAGAAAAGGGGAAGGGGGGAGAGTGAATGAAAATGAGAAAGGGGGGTGAGAGGGAAAATAGTAATTATTATAGTAATGATAATAACAACAACACAACAATATATAGTAATAATACCAATAGTCTAATTTGCTAGTATCATTGTGGTGGTGGTAGCGGCAGAGGCACCCACAATGCAAAAATGGGTTAAATAATTAAATATTTATGATAATTTATATCAGTTACTATCAGTTTGAGTTTATATTAATTATTTTAAATTGCTTTGTCCCTGCACTTTTGTTAAAACTCCAACCAAGTCCATGTAAAAGTCCAACCACGTGACTGTGCGATGTCCTTTCTGCAGTGACACAGCAGGAGTGATCCATCCTAAAACGCCTCCTTATTCTGTGTCCTAAGTATTTTACCAACATTAATGATTCACTTATTTGCTTTTGTTGAATTATTGTGTTGTTTTGTAGGTCGGGGATGTCTTCTGGGGATGGAACAACGAGGTCCATATATTTGACCCCACACAGGCCAGTTGGACCGAACCACGAATCCATGTAAGTTATTTAAGATGATTCATATTCAGTATTTAATGCAGTAGACAGGCTTGTTTATATGGGGTATGTACCTGTGGGCTGTCCCTCACCAAAGATGACAAATTGTAGTGATATATTTGGTCATGAATTAAAAAAGTAGCAGTCTTACATCATAGTGAGAGTGGTTCACAGGTGGCCATTGATGATATAACCAACATCTACTTAACAACCAATATAAAAATCAGCATGAAATGACACATTGATCAATACGCCGTGTGACTTTATGTGGCTAAAAATACTGTCCAGAGCAGTTTTGGCACAATTGTCACACCAAGTTTGACTGTTTTCCTGAGTCGTGACCTGGTGCTCATTCTTTGTTCATCCTCAACTATGGTTTTATTCTGCATATAAATATCACTTTTGAACACAGACAGATGACGAGCACTCTTTATGTGTTGTTCTTGTACAGCTAGCTTCACTGAATCCTGACATTTAACCTTCTCTAAGTGATTTATCACCCTTTATTCTAATATTATCTTCTGCGTTATGCCTTTTTCAGTTAAAACCAGGCATTGTCCTATATTTAATTTGCTGATCATGTGGATGTTCATAAAAGCTCAGAGTAAATTCAAAGGTTATTATATCAAAACAAAGGAAACTGAAAAAAAAAGTAAATGATCCAACAACATTATAAATAATTAAGTGGCTTTTCTCATGTCTAATAGTTTCAGTTGTGTCCCGGTGTATGTAATGTGAAAATGATGTGAATATCTATGTTTTTTTTTTTTTTAATTGAAAAGCGTCAGATTTTCTTGCTGGATATGTAAGCCTTCCTAAGCTTGAGGAAAATGCTAGATCCCAGACAGAACCTAAACCTCCTGAAAACCATTTAATGTACTTTTAATGATATTTATTTTGACACCCATGGCAAAACCAAATACACCAGTGTGTGTGTGTGTGTGTGTGTGTGTGTGTGTGTGTGTGAGTGACAGTCACATTACCTCTTGATTAACAGAAGTCACACAAGCAGCATTGGAGGTTCAACCCACACCAGTGCATCACCTACAAAATAAAAGATACCTGTCTGTCTGTCTGTCTAAATACGATGGTCTTTTGGGAAACACATTGCAGAAAGGAGAGCTGGTTGCTGTAGCAATAGAGGATTTTTAGACTCCATTTTTTTCCCATAGGGCCGTGCTCCAGCCCCCCGGGCAGCCCATGCCAGTGCCACACTTGGTTCCAAAGGATATATTTGCGGAGGTAGAGTCATGGTAAGGACACTAATTTTTTAGTTTCTACACTGAAAAATTAAAAATCGAATTACAATAATCAAAGTCTGTTTTAATTTCAGGAAACGAGGACGAGTGACATTCACTGTTTAGACCTGGTGTCATGGACGTGGACAGAAATGTACGGTTATTATTCTGATTACAAAATACCTTAAAACTCCAGATGAAATATTCCTCTTATGAACATTATTGAAGACATTGTTACATAATGTAATGTGTTGTGTTTTGCAGAGTCCCTGTGTCCACTATTCCTGTGGGCAGGTCATGGCACACGCTCAGTGCAGTGTCAGAAAACACCTTATTCCTGTTCGGAGGTCTCAGCGTCGACTGCAAACCAATGAGTAAGAAAAATTATCCTGTTTATGGTTTTTTCAATAAAATCTTTATCAGTAAAAGCCATTTTGAGTTTTGTAGATTGTCGTCTTCTTCATCTAGTTTTGCTTCTTAAATTATCGCATTTTATCTCAGAGCTTTTCACTGTAAAAATATCTTCAGTGATTATCAAATACTGGTCACGTGTTTGTTAGTTCACCTCCTTCTGTTCATTGTCATACTACAGCTATGTTACTTAAACTATAAAGACCCAAACAGCCACTGGCAACCAAAACCATCTACTGATCTAATCTGTTTAATACCTGTGTATCCACTAATCCTATCAATACATGTAAATAATTGGTGTAAAATACAATTTGTCATTTTTTCATGGTCATCAGCCATTTGGACGTTCAGAGGCTCTGTAGTTACCATGGAAACACTGTCATCTTCTACAACATTAAATCACCAGTAAAACCCATGTCATTTGATAAAGGACAGTGGATAGAGATGCTTGCTTTTATGTTTAGTTGATGTATTTTACGGAAGGAGTCACTTTTTCTTCAGTTTTCTTTTGTTTTTGATATAATAACCCTCAAATTTAATCTCAGCTTTAATGAACATCTACATAAACAGTGAATTAAATACAGGGAAATACCTGATTTTCACTGAAAAAATGCAAAATACAGAGGATAATATTCTAATAAATGATGATACATCACATTAGAAAGGTGAAATCTAGAGAAACGTTAATTTGAGAACTGACACAAAAGTCACAGTGGGTCTTTATGGGTTAAATAGCAACATTAACATTAAAACTTCTCATTATATGTTCTTCTGTGAAGCTGTAGAGATAAAGTATCACCTTGTTGTTTTTAATGTAATTTTATAGAGTTCTTCTCACTGAAACACATTTCCTCCATCAGGTGACGGATGGGTGCTTGATGTAGAAACAAGACAATGGCGAGAAGTCGAACATCCCTATAAGAACAAACCAAGGTTAAAAGGGTTCATTTAGTTTTAAGTACAGGTCTGTGCTAAAGTCTTTGGTAGCATTTAGTTGTATTCTTTTTGCAGGGTTTAATGGCTGTGTGTCTTTATTTCCAACAAGGAATATGCAGGAAATGTGTGCACAGTATTGAAACACACAAAAAATAAATCAGAACTAAACAGCTTCTGCAGGTAAAGTCAGTATTTAGTGTGACCTCCACTTGGATTAGATGTTACCTTAAATAATATTTTGTTGCACGGCAATGGACATGTGTCTTTTATCCTCTTTGTCCTGTTAGCCTCTACAATATTCAGATTTTTTTTCTGAAATGCAGGACCACACATATGCATTTCTCAGTCATTGTATTAATATACTGTATGTACAACAGGAATATATTGCAAATATGTAAGCAGTACCAGTTTTAGAAAACAAATATGAATATTGTAGAAGCTATAAGGGATGATATGGATGTTCTGAACGTGTTTAATATAGTACAAGATTATTTAAGAAAACATCCAGACAGTTGATCCAAGAGAGCTGAAGACTTACTGAATCCAAATCACACCAATACTAACTTAACCTGCAGAAGCTGTTAAGTTCAGTTTTTTTTTTTTTTTTTTTTTTTTTTTTTTTATGTGTATGTGTTTCACTACTGTGCATATATTTCCTGTATAATTTTTCTTACAAATAAAGACAACAAAGCTAAAGGCTGCTTACGACTTTTGCACATGGGGTCTAAACTTTGTGATTTGATCAATATAATACTTGAGTTGTATAAAGGTAGTTCTATGTTTTTTGTTTTTGTTCAAATTTCTTTTCCTTCTTAAAGGTTGTGGCATACAGCTTGTCTTGGCAAAGACTCTGACGTCATTGTGTTTGGTGGGAGCTGTGACTACATCCTCCTTGTGGACACGGTAAGAAAGAAACAGATATGAACTTCTAATGAATACATGGCAAAGTAAATTCTCCCAGATTCACTCTGAATCTGTGCTGTAATAAGAGGAAACTGTTGGTCTCTTAAATAAAAATATGGACCTTTAAAGCCACCTCTCCCAAACTACATCAGTTTTTATTGTAAAGTAAAATGAGTAAAATAGATAATAATATGATATGTGAATTCACTTTCTGAATTTAAATTGTGGAAGAGCATCTGGAAAAGTTTATAAATGCTGAGCTATGTGAAAAGCAAAGGAGAGGCAACAGATTACTAAAAAGAGAAAAATGTAATAAGATGTAACAAGATGAAAATCACCAATTTAAAAGAACCAACAGAACATTGGAGATGTGGAAAAAAGCTGCAGAAGATGTTAAACTGTTGTCATGACTTTTGAGATTTTCATATATGGTAATTCTATATGTCCTGTTTGTAATCCTGATTAATATTCTGTTTATTCAGTTATTTGGATTTTTACTTTGTTTGTCTGATGCTCAATACCAGACTGTGTGTCCCACAAGGAGGGAAATGGGGGGGGGGGGGGGGGGGGGGGGGGTGTTCTGTGTGTAATGTAGGTGTACTGTACACTTTTTGTTGTGTAATGCTGAATTTGTTTATTCTTGCAAACTGAAAATTAAAATCAAGAAAAACAGTTGATTACAAAAAAAGAACCAACAGGATGTAATGGATCTAAAACAGCTAATGACAAAAATAACATTAAAGATTGCAAAAAGGCATAAAATGGGAAAAAAAAAAAAACAACTTTCAGACATACTGCTTTGGTTGTGGAAGAGTCAGTGAAATGTACACATGATAATTTAACATGTAGTTTTGTAAATTAGGATCCTCAATAGACATAAATTTGATGTTTTGGGTCTGAAAAAGTTTTAAAATCACTGCTTTAAAGAGATTCTAAACAATTAAACACGTTTCTTAAGTTGTAAACTGAATTGTATGACTTGAATATGATGAAACGCATAGAATAGAATAGAATAGAATAGAATAGAATAGAATAGAATAGAATAGAATAGAATAGGCTTTATTGTCATCACACATCTTTCAATTGCAGGAGGTCTGTGCCAGCGACAGTGCACTTACATCTAAGTAGCAATACAATAAGATACAGACATCTTTTAAAAAGTATAAGAATATAAAGTGTGCAATTGAAAAGTATGTACAAAATGGAGATATACTGTATGAATGATTTAAAAATTTAAGGTAGTATAAAATGTGCAAATGTAGTAGTAGTAATCTGTGCATATGAAAAAATACTCCACATTAAAACCAACAAATATTTAAATATCAGGATTTTAAAGGGGACATCATTTTGCTCTAACATTATCGTGTTCATTTTAATTTTCTGGGGGAACTGAGGCTGTTCTAAAGCTGTGATCAGAACCCTGAAACTCCCACAGGGGCAGTGATTTTCCCTAGTCAAACTGAAAACTCTGTTGATTTGTTTGTTAGTGTGGAGCTAAAATATCACATTTCAACACCCTAGTGATACAGCAACAGAGGCTCTATGATTGCACTTTTTGTCACAACAAAGGATTGTTTGACAGTAGGAAAAAGCTGCAAATACATTCTATATGTACAGTAGCTTGCAGTTTAGTTTAGGCGGTGATACCAGTTCAAAATGCTAAAACCAACTCTTTCAGACCCTCATATGGTTCTCCACAGGTTCCTTGTGTTTCTATAGATGAACGTGAACCTCCTTCTTAGTGATTTTTTAGTCCTTTTCAGAATTATTCAGAAGGTGGAGTTAAGGTCAGTGCGCTGTGAATTTGGACTTTATCTCATCTAACTGCACTTGTTGGTTAGGAAAAAAATAATATTCAGATGCTGCTGAGTGTATTACAGCCAGATAATACATAAGAAAAGCTGCCTTTTATCCAGTAATAGGTCCATCTTTCTTTATTGTTGCACAGTAGTTTTATTATTTTATACATCATGGAAAGTGGGTCAATTTTTTTCATCAAAAATGTACACAAAATGGAGTGTATTAATTATGTATGAGGGCAGACACAATTTAACAGAAAAATAAAATGTATGTGAAATTAAAAATGAGAAATGATCAAGTGATTTGATTGAAGCTGACAGGATTAAAACAGTGAAAACACAGCCATAATTAATTATTTTTCTTGTCTTATGTTAATTGTTTGTTTAAAAAAAAAAAAAAAAGGCATTTATCATTTCAGGAAAGTGGCCTGAAGAGGAATAAACAATTATTTTAAAAAAGGAAAAGCAATGGAAATTCTTCCAAATTAATGTAATGAAATGTGTATGAGTTAAAAGATAAAGCGTTAAATTTCCAATGTATTTGAAAAAATTTTACATTTTATTAGAAACAGTGTTGGTTTCCCTACCCTTTTGCATTCTTTTCCATATTGAAGTGATTTTATGTTTCTCCCAGCCTTGGGGCTACCTTCCTAAAAAGATAAATGGCTCTTTTTAATTATCTTTTTTCTCATTTTGTATTATGAATAATGAATGTAAGACATGGAAAATGATGAAAAATGGCTTGAGGTTTTCATAATCAGTCAAATCAGCTTTAAATTAATCAAAACGCTTGATAATATATCACTCCATTTTTCATTTCAAATCCATTTTCACCTGCTTCTTTTTACCTCTATTATTGATATCTATTACTTTTTCATTCTATCACTAATTTTGTGTGTTTTTAAAAGAAATTATATTCTGCATTTCATGGTGCATATCGTTGTTTTTCTTCAGGGTCACTGCAATGATGCACTTGTTTTCCAGTTGCAGCCGTATCCTCTTTTCAGGTATATCCTATGAAATATTATTTATTAGTCTGTTCTGCTATCGGCCTTTAATAGAGAGATGCTCTAGAGCAGGGGTGTCAAACTCATTTTAATTCAGGGGCCACATTCAGCTTAATTTGATCTGAAGTGGGCTGGACCAGTAAAATAACATAACATATATAACAATATAACATAATAATATATAAGTAATGTCAACTCCGAACTTTTCTCTGTGTTTCAGAGCAAAAAAAGTAAATTTACACAATGAAAACGTTTATATCTGTAAACTATCCTTTCAAACAATGTGAATAACATGAACAAACTGAAAAAAATAAGTGTAATTTTAAAAATATTCTGCCTCAGTTTATCATTTCCACATGTACATTATAACTTACAGATCACAGTGGATCTACAAACACACAAAACATTTAATAACAGGCAGAATATTGGTAAAATTGTACTTACTTCTCTTAAGACATTTCAAGTTGTTCATATTTGTTCAGGTTATTCACATTTTTTGCAAAATTATACTTTGTTTTAGTGTAATTACATAAAAATATTTACATTTTGAAAGAGAAAAATCTGGAGTTGTCATTATTTATATGTAATTATGATCATATTTTACTGGTCTCGCTCACTTTAGATTGAATTAGTCTGAATGTGAAACCTGAACTAAAAGGATTGTTAATATCTTAGTGCAATTTTTGCATTTCACAAATTCATCCCAAGGGCTGGACTGGACCCTTTGGCAGGTTGGATTTGGCCCCCGGGCCGCATGTTTGGCACCTGTGCTCTAGAGCAATGAACAAGTCATTTCAGAGCAGTAGTAGACCTTTTTGCCAGTTACAACAGCAGCTTCATTATATTTATTGCTATGTGTACCGCATACTGTAGCACATAAACTATACACATAAGTATTTTTTTATTTGCAGCAGAAATTATTCTGATATGACATGCAATAATGTCTGTCTATTAGATACTATAATGTACATGTTTTCCCAAAGTAGGACTAATAGATCTTTTCATCCTTATAGGATCTGTGAGGATTTCATTGCAAAGAATGTGAGAAAATGTGAGCTGCTCAGAAATCGACTGCCGCTCCTGCCTCCAAAACTTCTGACTTCGGTGCAGAAAAGAATGTCTTTCTACCGGCCAACGAGGAAACAACAACAATAGCCGCGTTGTTTTCGAAAATGCCACGCACAAAGCATTATTATACAGATTGTTATTCAAGTGCTGCACTCCCTTTATCACTGAAGAGCTCAGTCAGGGTGTGGGGTGCCATTTTTATTTTCTAAACATATCGTGCAAAATATTTTAAGTGATGTATTTTTTTGTTCTACAGATGCTAATTTTATTTTGTACTGTCTATCTACTGTAATACTTCAATCCGCTTCTGCGTTGACTGTCATGATTAAATGGCAGATAAACCATGTTTCTGTTGTGAATGATTTTATGACACATATTTAAAGGGTACAGTGTGTGAGATTTACTAGGATTTAGATGTACCTTTAGTTACGATACAACAAAATATACTTTATTATCCCCATGGGGAAATTTGTTTTGGGCTCAGTTGTGCTACACATATTTATACATTACCATAATTAAAGCTTCAATCAATAAGTGAACGTGAATAAATAGAAGTTAACGATCAGTTAATAGAACCTGACAGCAAAAGTTTCACTCTCTAATGGAATAGAAAATAGCATTTAACAAGACAATAACATGCAAAAATAAACAATGACTGAAAAGTTGTTTTTACACCTCCCATTTATACTTAAAATACTATAGCAAGCAGCTCTTCATGGGATGTGTACAGTTGAGCTCATAAGTTTACATACCCTGACAGAATGCACATGGGACGGTCTTGGATGTTCCAACAAGACAATGACCCAAAACACAAGGCCAAGTCGACCTGTCGTTGGCTACAGCAGAAAAAAGGGAAGGTGAAGGAGTAGCCATTTCAATCTCCTGAACTCAATATCATTGAGTCACTTTGGGGAGGTCTCAAACATGCAGTTCATGCAAGAAAACTGAAAATCTTAAAGAAACTGAAGGTGTTTTGCCAAGAAGAATGGACAGCTTTACCATCTGAGAAGATAAAGTGCCTCATCCACAACCACCACAAAAGACTTCAAGCTGTCATTGATGTTAAAGGGACCAAGACAGAGGATTAAGACTGCAAAAATCTAAATCTTACCAAGTGTATTTTTGTCATTTCCAGTCCAAATATCTCATTACACTTAAAATAAGACATAATCACCTGAAGAGATACTTTTCAGTGAGATATAAGAACTTATTATTAGACAGTAGATCTTGAAAATCTTATTTCAAGAAATTTTACCAAGATCATTTTCATTTGTTCCATTGGCAGATTTTTTTTTTTGCTTGAATTAAGCAAAAAAAAATCTTGAATTAAGCAAAAAAAAGATCTGCCAGTGGAACAAGTGAAAATTATCTTGGTAAGATTTTTTGAAATAAGATTTTCAAGATCTATTGTCTAAAAATAAGTTCTTATATCTCACTTACAAGTTACGCTTTAGGTGATTATGTCTTATTTCAAGTGTGATGAGATATTTTGACTAGAAATGACAAAAATACACTTTGTAAGATTTAGATTTTTGCAGTGAAGAACTAGGGTATGTAAACTTTTGATCAGGGTTATTTGGATAGTTTCTGTTGTCAGTATGATTTAAAAAGAGCAAACACATTTGTTTGATAATAAATGGCTTCACCCAACCACTAGCCACGAGTGAAAGAAAAATTTTTGTATTATCATTCATATTCTCTGAAAAACGGCCAAAGAATCACTAATTCTGCTAGGGTATGTAAACTTATGAGCACAACTGTATACACTCATAAAATAAAAATGCTTGTATCAACACAACGTGGTCATCTTAGACCTGTAAAAAAACTATACCTCAACTTGTTTCTGCATCAAACCAAATCATCAGGAAGTCAAACGGAGCAAATGGGCCAATCCCCCCATTTGTATCTGTCTTCCATCGATAATCTAACACTGAGTTGTGGTGAAGGAGCAAGAGGAGGGTGGACAAATTTAATAAATGATCAAGCAGATGGAATCATTAAGCCAATTAATCTACACATCCAAGTCACATTTAAATTACTCACCAATTAAAGGAAATGCAATAGGGCATCAGGGTGTCTGAGGCCAAAATAACAAAACACTTATCTACTTATATAGAAAATAAACTCAAGCATGTTGAAAACAGAAGACACAAAAGGATAAACTCAGGAGAGAGGAGAAAAACAAAAGTACAAAATAAATGGCACAGAATCCCTACAGAACCTTCACCACATGGGGACAAATTATTTGAATAATAATGACATAGACAAATGAGCTAAGAGCTGACCACAGCTGTTCAGACAAGAAAAAAGAACCCTTTAACACATACATACAGCATAATATACAGCACCATACAGACACCCAGCTCAGTGGTGGAGAGTGACCTGACTGTGAGGGGTCTACGCATGTAGAGTTTACTGACCACCAGAGGAGGCTGAGGTGCAGGGGGCGTGGTGAGGCAGTCGCAGTCAGAGGGAGGGGCTTAGCACACCTGAAACACAGAAAGAAAGATCGGTCCTCCGGGTCAGAAGAGGTCACAAAGGTACAGGCCATAGAAAAAAGAAAAAAAAGACAGGACACACAAATTACAGAAAAGCAGTTAAATCCAAGTGCTCCTTAAGACCTGGGGGCTCGGTCAGTATCCTTTTGTCAGTAAATCTAAAAAGCTTCCTGTTGGCGTTGGTTTTCTTTATCGGTCACTGAAATATAATTGTCATAATTATGTTTTCATTAGCGTTTAATTACATGAAAATATAAAATGTTGTGTTTAACTGAGTTTTGATGAAATTGCTACAGAAACACAGAAATAAACTAGAAGCACTCGGAGAGCGCAGACCTCCACCAAGGCTGATCAGTGCCCCCCCCCCTGTGGGCCCCCCCACCCCTGATCACCACCAAAATTTAATCATTTCTTCCTTAGCCCATTTCCAACAAACCCTGAAAATTTCATCCAAATCTGTCCATAACTTTTTGAGTTATGTTGCACACTAACGGACAGACAAACAAACAAACAAACAGACAAACAAACAAACCCTGGCAAAAACATAACCTCCTTGGTGGAGGTAATCACAAAAAGAGTAAATTACCAATATTTAAGACGCTCCTCAAAATTTCACAAACCATGTTGTCAGAGGATCTCATAATGTAGGGGTCTCAAACTCATTTTCTTTCAGGGGCCACATTCAACTGCTCCGGACCAGTAAAATAATAGTAGAATAACCTATAAATAATGACAACGCCAAATTTTTGTCTTTGTTTTAGTGGAAAAAAACCCTGTTACTCATGAAAATAATTACTTTTATAAACTATCCAAACAAAAGAGATTTGAATAACTTAAAAAACTGAAATTTATTAAGAAAAATAAGTGCAATTTTAACAATATTATGCCTCAATTTATCATTTATACATGTGCATTATGGATCGAATCTACAAAGACACTAAACACTTTTCTTTAGACATTTCAGGTTGCTCATATTTGTTCAGGTTATTCACATTTTATTGTTACAAGATAGTTTGTAAATGTAAATATTTTCATAATTTAATGTTATTTTTTGCACTAAAACAAAGACAAAAATTTTAAGCTGTCATTATTCATAGACATAATGGAATTTTTTTTTCACATCAAACCGAGAAGAAAACATGAAGTCATTACTTTTTGTAGGTTATTATACTATTATTTTACTGTAGATCATATTGGTCTGTATGTGGAACCTGAACTAAAATGAGTTTGACAGCCTTGACTGTGGAATTTTTGCACTTTGCAAATTCATCCCACAGGCCAGATTGGAACCATGTGGCCTGGGGGCCAAATGCCCCCAGGCCGCATGTTTGAGACCCCTGTCATAATGCATTAAAACAGGGGCATCCAATCCTGGTCCTCGAGGGCTGGTATCCTCTTTTTTCCTGGTATCCTGGTTTTAGATGTATCCCACTTCCAACACACTTGATTCAAATGATAAGCCTATCATCAAGCTCTGCAGAAGCCTGATAACGACCGTCAGGTGTGCTGGAAGAGGGAAACATCTAAAACATGCAGGATACCAGCCCTTGAGGACCAGGATTGGACAAACTTGCATTAAAAGAACACAAGCTAAATCTGCTCCCCTTATATCTCAAGCACACATTCAGCCTTATACTCATCCATGCAGTTATTCTTCTCCACCACTGGGTGGCAGCAGACCTTCATGTTGAAGTGTTTCTGGCTCCTCTTGTCAGCACAAATACAGCTGGGTCAAACTTTAAGTCTCTGTTGCTGCACATTCCTTCCTCACAGGGTGGAGAAGTCCAGGAACTGTGGTCAGGAAGGAAACCTTAAGTAAACAGTTCAGCCCATACCTTTGCAGGGCTGCAACTAAAGAAACTATACAGTATTCACTGAACACACAGAACTGCTGGGGGAAATATTTTCTTTGTATTCTAAGTGTAACCATGAACATGTTTTCTTCAGGGAAACATTTGCAGAAATGCTGACTTTAAACCATCCATGAGGAGTGTGTGGTCCCTCTGTTTTCTATTAACAGACAAGTTAAAGTAAACTAGTAATAGGTTACAAATAAGTAGGTGTTATGCTCTGTGGGAGTCCAGGAAGATGGAGGTGAAACCTTTTTATTGCAGATTACAAACCTGAGGAGGTCTTTGTCAGCGTACAGACATTCTCTGTGTAAGAACTTCTATAACTCATGCAGTTAAATAAGATTTTTAAAAGCAAAAACATGAAGGAATACTAATTTAATGAACACAAGACTTGTTCACAGGTGGGAAGACGCTAAATACAAATGTTTTGCTTCATAAAAACTTCAATATTCATCACATCTGTGAAGAATGTGAGGTTTGTGTTGTAGTCTGGTTTTTTTTAGCGGCTTTAGCTCATTTCCTAAGTTATCAGTAGTTAACACTGCACACTGTTGTCACTGTAGAAGAGCACAAAAAAACTGAAGAACAAAGCCAGTACAGGCATTTTAATGATAATAAAGACATAAGTCCTCTAGATAGAAATCATTGTCCTTCAGAGACAGTCACTGCTCAAAAAGTTATGGACAGATTTTGATGAAATTTTCAGGGTTTGTTGGAAATGGGATAAGGAAGAAATGATTAAATTTTGGTGGTGATCGGGGGTGGGGGGGCCCACGGGGGGGGGGGGGGTGCAGACCAGAAAATTTCATCAAAATCTGTCCATAACTTTTTGAGTTATGTTGCACACTAACGGACAGACAAACAGACAGACAGACAAACAAACCCTGGCAAAAACATAACCTCCTTGGCGTGGGGGGGCCCACGGGGGGGGGGGGGGGGGGGGGGGGGGCACTGATCAGCTTTGGCGGAGGTCTGCGCTCTCCGAGTGCTTCTAGTTTTTTCCTGGGATGTATCAGTGATTAGCACTAACATCGGCTTTGGTGCATTTTTTATTTTTATTTTTCAAGGGTCATTCAAAAAAATACCCCTTAGTACCTTAATTCCACATTTACATCAAACGTCAGGACCAATTTCAACCTAAATGGATGAACAATTACACATAAACATACAAAAGACAATCCCATGGTGTATCCAAATAAAATACTTGAAGAATGTAAGAAAAGAAAAGTTAAAAACAGACAAACTGTGGAGAAAAGGGCTTATAATGTGTCAGTTCTGATGTCGACACTGAAACCACAAGTAACTGACCATTTTTGTCAGTTCATACTTTTCGATTTCATTTGAAGTTAAATGGTAGGTTTCTTAGTCTTCACATTATATTAATATTATATGAGATTCAGGACGGTTTGTACATAAAAAAACACCTTCAAGTTAAACTACATTTTAGAACCTGTCCTATTGTATAAAGAAGTTGAATCAGTACCTGAAATATTCGTGCTTCTACTTGTGTGTACTTTTCCAGCTCTGTCTGCTAAATGTATGTGCATGAATACAACAAATACAGCCGTCTCTACAATAGCAGAAACTTTGTCATGAAAAACTCTGGATCCCCTTCCTGTAGCCCATGCGACTTCAAAGGGCAGTCCATTTTGCTGCATTGTCCTCGGCTGGGGGTCAACTGAACTCCCTCTCAATTGTGTCCATCAGCTCCTCTTCTGATCCGTCGTACAGGATGACTGGCATGGTGAGAGAGGAGTTATGGCAGCTGTGGACGGAAAGAACACGTCAAAAACACACTTAAAAGCAAATAAAAATATGAGGAGGATTATCAGTCAGTCAGTTCTTCAGTATAAAACAACTAATATCATCATCAAACTATACATTATCCATGTTAATTAGGTTGTGTATGTTTGTCAGAATGGATAAATAGCTGAGGATCCCCCAACACAAAATTTGAACGAAAATTGAACGAAATTTATGGCATGGAAAGACTCATTAAGACTCACTACTGACAAATGTAAATAAAATATTGGGAAAAATGGGATGTTTATGTCAATCAAAGAAATCCTTGAACTTGTATAATCTTATACTTATGTATGTGTATTTATTATTTATATTTATTTGCTTATTGTTTTTGGTTTGGTTTGTTTGTTTTTTAACACTATAGCAGCAAAACTGTTGGTTGAATTCATACCAACTTTGGTTTATAGATTACCAGTGACCCAGAATAGATCTCATTACATTTTGGGAACAGTAGGTCAAAGTTAAAATTTTTCATGAATTTTTAAAATCTTTTTTCCCCATTTACTTATAATGGGTGAAATTTTAAATGTTTGTAGCAGCAAAACTATTATGTGAATTCATACCAAATTTGGTTTATAAATTGCCAGAGACCCAGAATACATGTCATTACATTTTGGGAAATGTAGGTCAAAGTTTCAATTTTTCACAAATTTTTTTTACATCCCCCCCCCATTTACTTATAATGGGTGAAATTTCACATGTCTGTAGCAGCAAAACTATTGGTTGAATTCATACCAGATTTGGTTTATAGATTACCAGTGACCCAGAATATATCTTATTACATTTTGGGAACAGTAGGTCAAAGTTCAAATTTTTCATGAATTTTTAAAATCTTTTTTCTCCATTTACTTATAATGGGGGAAATTTCACATGTCTGTGGCAGCAAAACTATTGGTTGAATTCATACCAAATAGACTTTGTAGACTGTCAGTGACCCAGAATAGATCTCATTACATTTTGGGAACAGTAGGTCAAAGTTCACATTTTTTTAAAATTAATTTTTAAAATCTTCCCATTTACTTATAATGGGTGAAATATATGCGAGGGGTGGGGTTTGTTGGACCTGGCATGACTTGTTTTGACTTTTTTGCTTGATTTGTCCTGAACCTGTCTGTATTTTATTCATCTAAAGGTTGAACCTAGATGCTCTAACTGTTGTGATCTGTTTTTTGTTTGTTTGTTTTTGTGTGATTTGTTTGTTCCATATACTGTAGAATTTGTATAGAAATAAAGTATTTAAAAAAAGGATGGATAAATAGCCCCACCCACTCTGATCTCCCTTCAACAAAGAGCCAAAAACACACACTTGTTTGTGGACCTGCTTGCAGACGTCTGACTAATGTGATCTGCTCTGGGAATAATGGAGGGGTAATGTGATCCATTTAAGGTAACTTTAATCTGGGCCCCCCTCGACTTTTACTACTCCACTGACATCCATTATTTATCAGAGTTGTCTACTTACAATTGTTTGTCTTTTGTGGCAACAGCTTCCAACAAAGACCCTCTTGTCAAAACGCTCTGTGAGGAGGACTGACATGAACCAGAGGAAAGAACAGACATCAGGATGTGTTTTCATTTCACCACTGAATACTATAGAACCCTTGTAGGGTCATTTTTGGCTTTTTAAGTTTTTTTTTTTTTATTATTATTTTGTTTGTGTTATTACATATGATGATACATTTTCTTAGGTGTAGTTTTTATATGTGGAAATTCAACCTAAGCTCCTGTAATAAACTGGCCAAAACCTTCAGCCACATATGGATGAAACTGTTAAAACTGCTACTTTTAGGACCAGTACAACATAAATGATGCCTTCTATTATGATAAATTTACTATTTTCCATCTGACTGACCTATTTTCTCATATTTGCCTTATGCACAAATACATACATACATTTATTTCCTGAATGTTGTTTCCCTATTGTCGAAGTCTGATTAATGGTTTTATCACTATTTGCTTTTATGTTTTTATGCCTGTGTCTGTGTATGTAACTGTGTGTTTTTGCTGTCTATGTATTTTCCTCTGATTTTATTATAAAGCACTTTGTGAAATATAAGTGTTTTATAAATAAACTTTATGATTATTACTATAATTGCGCCTACAATGACTGTTTGTTGATATAGACAAGAACGGTGTGCATGAACAAATATGTGCAGCTTCATAGTTAGAAAGAAAAAAAGTATTTTGTTATGTCCTCCAATAACATTCTATGCTTGAAATTTGGAATTTCAGAGTATTTATGAATGCCCTGTAAAGGGTTAACTGAAACTACTAGGGATACAAATATGTCTGCATTAATAATATTCATTTTTCTTTTTGATAACTTGTCAGTTGTGTAAAGGGTGGACACAGTGTTATCATCACATGAGCTGTTTGAATAATAATTCAAAGTAAAATAGTCAAACTTCTTACAGTGTGCTCGTTTGGACACAGTGGTGTATGTTTTTTAAAGTGTGAGAAGGCATCATATCCTCTCTTGTTTACATCTCCTCGGTGTGAGCCACGTGGCTCTGTTGATCCGGACTCTCTGATCCGTGTTTCTGAGCTGAAGTCCTCATCAGTGTCTTCGCGTCCAAAATGGCACAGTCCGTACGTTCTGGATCTGATAAAAGTCTTCTTGGAAGGTGGTTTCTTCACCGAAGCCCGCTCTCGCTCCTCATAATTGGCCATAACAGTGTCCAACTCTCCGTCAATGTCATCGTCCTCTCCGGAACATTCAGAGTCGTTCCCTTCGCTGTGGCGGTCCGGTTGCGCACGGTTACGCGCCGTGCGTAAAATGGTCTGGATCTTAAGGGGCCTGAATGGACCACCGCTGTGTTTGGTTGCGGTGACACGGGCCGCTGTTTTGGCCACAGTCACCTCGCTGACACACGCAGGTGCTACTTTTTTCCCTCTGCTCGGACCGCTGCCCATGTCCAAGTGCGTTCACACTCATGCGCAAAGGCCCATTTGGAAATCCCTTCACAACTAAACAAAGGGTTGAAAATTAAAAACTAAAGACTAGATCTGTAGCAGTGTCCGGGACTAAAGCTCCAATCTGGCTAAAATTCAGCTGTAGTGTCCAGTTTTGTGAAAATTATCTCCAGATCTGCACATATCACATGAAAAACCTCGGCATTTTCCATGTCCGCACACCGATGCGCACTTCCAACAGAGGGACTGAGCCCAGCCGCTCGTAAACTTAAATTAGAGTAAGTGCACATCAGGATGTGAAAGCGAGTGGATCCGTTACATAACACCAGTTTGGCTCCGGACCCCTGGGACAAAACCCCGCCTACTTCTATACTTTCACTAGTTCTACCGGACAAACATCATTTCTGCTGCTGCTTTAGAATTCTATGAACAGTTTCCCAGTTTTCCCCCTTCATTTGGCGGTAAAAGACATGATTTCAATCAACTTTTTAATTGATTGATGTACTTATTTCGAACATGAATGTCAAACAGAAGAAAATAAATAAACAAAACACTTAAACATAAGACATATAATACCTATTCGAAAAGGAGTGAGAAGAAGTACAACTTATAAACTCCCACCCCTTCTCCTTATATAATTAATAACAATAATAACCTTCCTAGTCTAATCATATCTATACACTATACCAGAATATGACTGATACTTGCTAGTAAATAATTAGGTTTCTGGCTTTATATTATTATGAACAAATATAATATGATTCACATAAACACATAATAACACATATATGTAAATACATATTCATACACAGATCTATACACACATATACACCTACATATATACACACACACACATACACACCTACACAAACATTTACACACACTTACCACATACTTGTACATCTTTAGAACACCCACTGATCCCCAAGCCCTCCCTCATCCCTGTACCTCTGAAAAATTGTGTCTTTGTACCTCTTTTTAAATTCTTTCATGCTTGGACATTGCTTTAACTCCATATTAAATCTGTTCCACAGTCTCATCCCGCTGACAGAAACACAAAAACCCTTCCTAGTCGTGCGTATTAAGGGAATTTTAAAGTTAATTTTCCCCCTTAAATCATAACCCCCCTCATGAATACTGAATAATTTCTGTATATTTGTTGGTAAAAGATTATTTTTAGCTTTGTACATTATTTGAGCTGTTTGATAGTCCACAAAGTCTGTGAACTTTTAACTCATTAAGTTACATGTCTGGATCAGGGGAGTCAAAGTCAGTTTAGTTCAGGGGCCACATCACATACAGTCGCAGAAAAAAATATTAGACCACCCTTGTTTTCTTCAATTTCTAGTTAATTTTAATGCCTGGTACAACTAAAGGTACACTTGTTTGGACAAATATAATAATAACAACAAAAATAGCTCATAAGAGTTTAATTTCAGAGCTGATATCTAGACATTTTCCATGTTTTCTTGATAATAACCAAAATCACTTCAGTTCTTACATCAATATCTATGGCATTGTACTGACAAAAACAGTGCTTTTAGGCATTCCATGTTTTCTTTTCTGTCTGTTTTAGTCACAATACATACAGGAGTTAGTACTGGATTGCATAACCATTGTTTTGATGACTTTTGATGGTCTAATAATTTTTTCTGTGACTGTACAACCCAATGTAATCTCAAGTGGGATAGACCAGTAAAATAATAACATAATAACCTAGAAATAGTGTCAACTCCAAATGTCTTCTGTTTTTAGAATGAATATAAGTAAAATTACATTATGAAAATGTTTACATATACAAACTATACTTAAAAAATGTGAATAACATGAAAAACTTGCAATTCATTCTTATACTTATATTCCTAATTACACTGTACACCTATTCTATTCTATTCTATTCTATTCTATTCTATTCTATTCTATTCTATTCTATTCTATTCTATTCTATTCTATAAAAAAGCTCATCATTTACATGTGTGCATTCCAACTTACAGATCACAGTGAGTCTACAAGTACACAAAACATTTAATAACAGGTATGATATTGTTATAAATCCACTTACTTCTCCTAAGACATTTCAGGATGTTCATATTTGTTCAGGTTATTACATTTTTTTATGAAAGGATAATTTGTAAATGTCAACTTTTTCATGTAATTTGACTTTTTTTACACTACACTTTCATCACACATGTTCACTGGACCGAGAGGCCAATTACATAAGGACAGTGACAGTGGACCATTGAGAGGGTAACAGGGGGCAATTACTTTGATTTATCTGTATCAACAGTGAGCAGCCTATTGCTCTTCTGTGTTCAGCTAATAGATTTTATTAAGGCAAGTGAGGTCAAGAGTGAGTAAGTTTGTGTGTGTCTGCCTGCTCAGAGAGGAGGCCCCTAGCTCAGCAGATCCCTCGCTGACGAATTGAGGCTTTAAGCACCGAGACACAAGAAACAGGGGCATTCCTTTCCGACAGCTTGAGCTTCCCAGAGATTTCTCAATAAGCTTTTGTTTGGTCCACTTGCATGTACAAAAGACAAAGTGGGGGCATTTCTGTGCCAGAGCTGTCCAACAAGACCTCAGAGTCGCACCTAAGCAAAGAAAATGTTTACCATCTTTCATTAAGGCCCTGTTTCTCTCAGTTTTGCTAACTGTGTGTGAGTGTGTGGACATATGCAGTGTGTGTGTGTGTGTGTGTGTGTGTGTGTGTGTGTGTGTGTGTGTGTGCCAGACAGCTGTGCAACCTGTTCTCTCTGGGGAATGACAAGGCGAAGACACCTGCTGTTTGAGCAGCAGGCATTTTCTAAACTGTGCAAAAGCAAGGAAAAAAGAATGTCCAAAATGTCTGAGAGGAATTTCCTGCCTTTCTTATTGATTTTTAGAACATGGGTACATTTTTCTGTACTTTCATCATGTGAATATCCCCTCAAACGTGACTCAAACAAAAGGCTTGTATACTAAAAACAAGCTTATAAAAGTAAGAAACAGCTTTTTTAATGATTTCTTTCAGTATCATTTATTTAATTATACGTAGTTTTCGTGCAAGTCCCAGCGCAGCATCTTGATCGTAATGAATTCAATATGATTACCTCCCATTACACAATCCCTCTTCCATCCATCCAGTGATGCTTTCCAAAGTTGTGATCACATTTCTATCCACGGACAGCCTCACAGGGAACACACCATATGAGCAACATTTCAGCATTAATAACATACTATTGTGCAATAACTGCACACTGGTATACTAGAGTTTGTTTTGCCACTGCAGCAGCCAAAACCTCATTAAAATCTACTTAAAGTAAAGTAACCCATTTAAGATCTCATTCAAAAGCACGAACATGCTTACTTTCCAGTTCTCCCTGTCACAGAGCCTCGTTTGTGTTGTTTTCAGCCCCCATTTTTCGCTATTTTCTTCTTGCACCACTGTATCATTAAAGGGATCAGGCAGCCACATCTGGAGAAAGACTCAACAGCTTCCAGACGAGGGGGAGGATCCGCCACCAGACGGAGGCCACAGCCCAGCTCGCTACATATCTGTGGTTTCCTTCACTTCTCCCAACTTCGGGAATATTCCTCCCAAAGTGGACAGAGATTCAAAGACGGAGTAAAGTTTTGTCTTAATTAAACTTCTGGTTGGTTTTCTCTTCAACTGTTTTTTGTGTGAGTGTATTAAGACAGCACTGAGAACTGGCTTTAACCATAGACTGTGGATGAAGTGGACGGAGGCTCTGTGATGTCAGCCACTGGTTTGTGGATTGCAGCTCTGAAACCTTGAATTTGGGATCCTAGTTTTTTGATAACAGAAGTGTCTGTATTTGGTTAAGAGGGTGGAACTGGGGAAGAACACAAACTCAGCGAAAACTACAAACAGCTAACAGACTTCTGTTAACCCACTAAGACCTGAACAGTCAACAGAAAGCATCTACTGATCTAAAATGTTTAATAATCTTTGACCCACTGATCCTGGCAATACATTGAAATAAATGAGATAAAATGTAGTTTCTCAGCTTTGCAGTGTCATGAGATTTGTCCCATTTGGACACTCAGAGGGTCTGTGGTGAACATGGAAACACTGTTGTCTTCTGTAACATTGATTCACCGGTAAAATCCATGTAATTTGACAAATGACCGTGGCTGTAGACACTTGGTTTTGCGTTTAGTTAATGATATGTTTTGCTGAAAAAGACACATTTTCTTCAGTTTTTTTCTTTTTTAATGTAATAACCTATGAATTTATTGTGAGCTTCTACATGATAAGTGAATTGAATATAGGAAAATACCAATGCTTTTTGCTAAATGTAGAGAATAATATCATGATAAATGGTGATAAATCACTTGAAAAAGAATAGATGGAAAGAAAAATTAGTTTGGAAGAAATAGTTCTAGATCATTATGTATTAAATCCAACTGGTTTCAGTCACATCATAACACTTGGTAACAATGTTCGCTTCATGTAATGTGTATGCACAGTATTGACTGCAAGGAAATAAAGAAGAAAACTGCAAGTGGTTTCAGTGTATGTGTTTTTACCTCAATGTGTTGTTATTATTTTATTTATTTATTTATTTTTATATATCCTGCTGCAGTACATTGTGCATTTTGTACCCCCTATTTCTATCTTATCTTATCTTATCTTATCTTATCTTATCTTATCTTATCTTATCTTATCTAGCCTCTAGTGGCTGTTCAAGGAACTGCAGGTTTTCGACCCCAAAGGTTATTGCTTGTTTGTTTATTACCAACATCAGGAAAGTAATAATGACTCAACCCCCATTTGAAGAACAACAAAATAAAGCTATTGTCGTCAATTTGACTCAAATAATTTCAACCATATGTCTGGCAAAACCAACTCCTTAGAGAGTATTTAACAAGCCAGCTGCATGTTGAGAGGCATTCCAGTAAAACAGTCTGGAGCTGATGCCCCATCAGGTATGCAAACATTAACATAACACAGTTAAGAAATACCACATACCAGTATATAAGATAAACAATACACAACAGGGACACACAGAGAAGTCCAACACACTCTTTAGTTACATATATACATCTTATTTTATGTTCTTTTCAATTACAAATTTAAAGTTTCTTCTATTAAATTTTTTCACTCTTGACCAATTTTATGTCTGCTGCCAAAACACATTAGATTAATATGATGTTATGTATGGTATAGATTTTACAGTCACATTTATCATTAGTTTTATTTTTGTATTTGTTGTTTATTGTTTATACGGATCCCCGTTAGCTTCCGCTATAGTGGTTGCTACTCTTTCTGGGGTCCGTTAAAATACAAATACAGTTACAAAATACATACATAAATAAAAACAAGTGCACAATTCATTGTTATCATCAGCCAGCTGAAAATTTCCTCTCAACACATAAACCTTAAAACATTTAAACTTTTATCTTTATAGTAACTTGGGTTGCGAGAGTCAAAACAATCATTTGCATTCCTGTGTTTCCTTGAGTAGTTCCTGTTGGAGTGTTGTTGTTTTTTTAATGACTATAAGCTTTTAGTGTGTTTGATGTATGAAGGCAACTTATTCCATATGTTATAAACATGTAAGTTCTAATTCTAATATTACGTGATATATATGTTCATATGTTCAAACTTAGAAGGGTTAGAATTTAATTTGAAAATAAATTTAAAAATACTTTAATTGATTTTTTTAATTTAATTATTTATTTTTGAGGAATTCAGTTTAAATTTCAGGTTTAAATTTTGAGAGAAAGTCCGGGGAATGCTGGCAAGAATGTCGGCATAAAAACTTGAATGAACATCTAAACTGTTCTGGCATAATCTTACATTGGACACTTTACATTACATAGGAACATGTAATTATGGTAGTTGCGTCTATCAACAAATTCCTTCAAAGTCAAGGTGGTGTCACAGTTGTAACTCTTTTGTGGTTAGATTTGACATTTTCAGGTGCGTTAAATTTTACTTTTGGTTAAAAATGGTGCAAAGGTCATTTCTAATGACATGACACCAATAGGCTATTAAAAGCAAAAGGGCATTTTAAGAAACCTTCATGTCTTTAAAACATTAGAGAGTTTTAATTTGCCTATCTTAACTCTTATTTGACACTGACCCATATATATCCTTGTTGTTTTTAAGACGACTGAAGACGTGTTCCTTCGCAGGCAGACAGATGGTCTGCTGACAAACTGCACAGACGTAATCGACTGACTGGACCAGCAAAGCTGAGACACAAGGATATTGTAACTCTGACATGGTGACATAAGGTTTCCACGGCGACAGTCAACGTATCCAAGAGGGATTCAACTGCTGTGAAAGAAGCGAAGGACAGCCCTATTTATCTTAGGGCCATCCCTCTTAATCTGTTAGAATTACTTCATGTAAATTAAGGTTTTGAGTTGACGTTTCAAGTTCGTCACAGAGATGAACTTTTGACCTCTGGGTCTCATGTGAAAGTGGAGGTGTATGAAATAAAATAAAATAAAATAAAATAAATACATGATAGATGATTTGTACCACCTTATTCAGTGGTGAATTTTATAACACTGGTCTATAAATCTTTAGAAATTATCAGCCTCAGAGATTAACCCATAAAGACCTGGTGTGACTTTTGTGGCAATTCCCAAATGAATTTTTCTCTATTTGTAACCTTTCTTAAGTGATTTATCACAATTTACTCTATTATGCTCTGTATTTTGCATTGCTATGTGAAGATCATGTATTTTCTTCTATTTAATGTACTGATAAAGTAGACTAGCGGCATTGTACGGTGCCATTGTACGATAGCATAAGTAGAACTTGTCTGCCACCACTATCCATTTGTAAACTACCATTTAATCATACATTGTGCAGGTAATAATTTGAGTCAACGTGTGAGGCATAAAGGGAAGAGCGTGTATTTGTTTGGCCTGTCAAGCATGATTAAATTCATACAGCGGTAGTGAACTGCAGCCTTCACATTGTAGCATCGTCTGCTAGCAGTAGAAATTTCCTGAACGGCAGCATAACCACTTCCGAAAATGGAGTATGGCGGCAGCGATGAAGATTTCAAAGTAGAGAGAGGCTAAAATCGCCCAGCATACCTCACAACATTTGAATACGGACATAAAATTGTGCCTAGTAGATAGTCAGGTAATGTTTCTATTTATTTGGCGAGTTTGGCAGCGATCGGACCTGTGAAAATCCGTACAAATGCCCTCCTGTGCTGCAACATCGAAGGGACACAGAATGTGTATTATATAGTAGGATGTTCATTAAAGCTCAGATTAAAGTTGAGGGTTATTATATCCAAAACAGAGAAAACTAAAGAAAAATATTCTTTTTTTTCTGCAAAATATATCATTAACTGAACATAAACCCAGTGTCTCCATCCACTGTCATTGATCCAACCCCATGGGTTTTACTGGTGAATCAATGTTGTAGAAGATGACGGTGTTTCCACGTTCACTACGGAGCCACTGAACGTCCAAATGGGTCATATCTGATGACCATGAAAAGATGACAAACTGTATTTTACACCATTTATTTACATGTATTAATAGAATAAGAATCAACAGGTATTAAACATTCTATATCTGTGAATGATTTTGGTCACTAGTTGATGTTTGGGTCTTTAAGGGTTAAATGTGTTAAATCTAATCTAAATCTTACATACTTGACAAAAATGACAAAAGTGTCTAGTAATCCACTAGAAAGAACCCATAAAGTCAATGTATTATAATGTGCAGACAGTGTTTTGAGGTAGGATCTTGTAGCTGAGACAAACATTCCTTTTGAGAAAAATCCATTCTTGAGAAAAATTTCACACTTTGACCCCAGACTGTAGCTTGGAAACTACAGCCAACCAACATTTTTACTTATTTTTTCTTTATTAATTGATGCATACTTGCTGAAGTTTCACTACTTTTATTCTGGAGGCATTTTACTTGTAGACCAGTGTAAGAGATGGGGCATCACCTTCTGTTTGTGTGCGTCTCATTTGGTTGATGAACCAGCAGATGGAGCCATCATTCAAGAAAACCATGTGTATTCTGGCTGAAGAAAAGACTGAATGATTTCCATACAGGATTTACAGGATCATGCATCAATGATGTAATTTTGCAAAGGAAGAATGCCTTTTAATAGTATAAGTAAATGGGACAGACTATATCATGGAGCTACATGTGAATTCAATACATGTAACATCAATAGCGGCTGAAAAAACTCACAAATCTTGGAAATATAATTATGCATTCTCACAAGAGTCAAATATGCTAATGAACAATAATAGGCTAAACCAACCCAAAATATAATGTAGGTAATCATCATTTGATCCTTAGGTCTGAAAATACATTTAACACAGAAAATATTTTGCTTGGTATATAATTTTGGCTTCAACGCTGTTAAACTGATTCATAGCGCCATCTGTTGATGTAGAATGGGAATTACTTTGGATAATTGGTGTAAAAACTGTGCCAAAATGTCAACTTATTTATTTATTTATTTTTTTATCATTGGAGGACATATTTGTTGTGGTTGTAAGACATGCTGTAGTTGATTCTGAAACAGAATGTAGAAGAAATTCATTGTGCATTGATTTTGTATTTGTAAAACTAACTGGGTCTGTTAGTGAATTGCATGGTAGTTGTAAAACATTCAAGTTTTGGCAGAAAATGAACTCCATACTGTATGAGACGTAGTTGAATAATGTGACTTTACAGGTTCACTTTGTAAGATTGATGTTTGTACTTGCACGAAATCTGTGTTGTTGTCTCTTTTGTGCTGTGACACTCATTTGTGACATTATTTAACTCCATTTATGAACAAACAACTGGTTCAGTGACCCTGGTTTAACCTCAAATCTCCAGATTTCAGAAAACGACCCTCTCCGATTTGCTCAGTACTTTGTTATCTTTGTTAAATCTTATTGGTAAACACCATACAAAGTTTCAGTATAATGCTTTCATTCATTTTTGACATATTGGGACTTGGAAAATAAGGTGTTTTGCCAATTTCACTGCAAAAACGAGCAGAAGAGAAAAAGATGCCAAGCTTAAGAAGTCGCTTCTGAAATATTTGTGAAAGATGCATAAAATTTTCAGGAGTTGTTCTATGGTACAAGATGTCTTTAACTTTTTTGAGAGAAGATCCATAGACAACTTTGGATGGGTGCATCTCCACAATGAAACACATCATATCTTTCCAATTTTGGTGTTTATTTTTCATGTTATAGCAGAATTGTATTAACATTAATTATTCTAAAAGCATCCACCTACAATAGGTGCTTGGTTTAATGCTATGGCACAATGTATGGCCCTGGAGAAAACAACATCTATTCTTTTTTTTTTTTTTTTTTTTTTTGACATACACATATAGACACACAACCAACAAACATTTAGGAGACGTATAATGTACAGTTTCCTTTGCTTCACATCACATTATCTCAAATTCATGTTATTTCTTTATTTATTTAATGAACGATGTCTTTGTGAGTAGCAGTCAGTAGCTTATACTTAAATAACATAGTTCTCATAGTCCATTCTTCAAGTGCTGTACACATAAAAAGCTTAAAAAGAAAGAGAGAGAGAGAAAGAAAACAAAAAAGACAGAGAAAAAAAGGAAAACAAAACAAAAAGGGGAAGTGACTGGAGTTCTGGTATTGCTTGTATTAATAATGTCCATCTTTGACAAACAAGTCTGTTTTCATCTGTAATCTTGCTGTGATCTTCTCCATGATAAATACCTTTTTTTACCCTATCTCTCCACTGCCTTATGCTGGGCGGCTGTGGTGTTAGCCAACAACACATATTCTTAAAAATAAAGTAGAAGTGTATGAAGGTATTTGGAAACCTTTTGTACAGTTTATTAAAAAAACAGATATTGGACAAATCTTAAAGGAAATGTAAGACAAAATACAGTAGGCACCATTGTATTGTATTATGGTATTAACATTTTTGCTTTGTGGTGTTGGAATGTGAATGACATCTGAAAGTTTTTTGTTTTTTTCCCCTCTGGACAGGAATAATAATACAGAAAAAAAAAATGAAGGTACCAAGTTGTGTGCCATTTATTTGTACATTTATTTCTTTTAACACTGAGAATTAGAGTCGAATGATGTTCTGTTTAGTTCGTGTGAATGGGTGGGTTGGGGATACAGACTATGTATTTTATTTCAAAACAACACTGTACAAATTAATATTGAATATTTACTATGTATTCCAAAGTTAAATAAAGAAAAAAACCTAAAAGCAGTAACATTTTCTGATCTATGAGGCATTTAAATTGAGACAAATCATTACACAGCTATGGTTTAAAAGCATTTTGCTCATGAATGACAAGATAGACCATAAAATAATTATATTGGTGGAAAGAACGTGTGTGCATTAACATGTGCACAAAATATGACGTTGGTGTCTTTAACCAAAATATATTTAACAGGCTATTCATTAATTAAGTGTAATTAATTGTAATTGTAATGTACATATCCTGAAGATTGTTGGTGACCCACTTACATAAACTTGCAGGTGCTATAAACTTCCATCTGATGTTGAAAATAAGAAGTCGGTATCATGTGTGAGTCATTTAACGAAATACAAATTAGCCAAAACAGCCCAGAGATTCCAGAGTTACAGCTGGGACGTCAATAACAAAGTCTCAAGATCTGGCAATGAGGCAACTGCTCCTATACGACTACTAAACTACCACACAATCTTATGTAAGTACACACACTGGTTGAAACATTCAACAGAAATGTTTGTAACAGAGGGCTGAGAAAGTGGTTGGTGACTTAAGGATCACATATTTGATTCCCTGGACCAACAGAGGAATTGTTGCCTGATGTGCCCTTGAGCAAGGCATTTAACCCCCCCCCCCCCCATTGGTTCCCCAGGCACCTGACATGGCAGCCTGCTATTCCTCATCTGCAGCGTGTGGTGTGTGTTCCTGCATGTTCAGACAGTGATAGGTTAAACACAGAGGGTCAACTTTAGTGTGTGTTACATGTACAACAAACTGACAAATAAAGATTGTTCTTCAAATATAAAAATGGAATATGAACTACATTGCTCCACCTACTCTATTACTCTCCTGATAGCTTTACAAGAATCTCTCATGTTTGGTTTGGTTAGAGCGAAAAGGGGCATTTTGAGGGAATGGAAATCAAGTTCTCCACCCTGTTTTAAGAAATGGTGTCCTGTCTACACCTTGAAGAATTGAAATTCACAATGTCAGACAACCACAACCAAATGTCTTAAAATCTGGGGTCCTTTAAATGATTCTAACAGCACAGACAAAGATACAGTGTCGAACTAGGCTCATCAAACTATTCTGTTTGTTTTCTTGCTATGTCCTCTGGATATAGACGGCACTTTAGGACCTTCCTTTGGACACTCACTGTCCACTTGCGGTCTTCACCTCATGGACAGCTCCTGACACCTAATGAACACTTTTAATTCAATTCAATTCAGTTCAATTCAATTCAATTCAATTCAATTCAATTCAATCAATCAATTCAGTTCAATTCCTGATGGCCTGACTTACTGAAATCTTCTATGAACTGGCAGTTTTTGTAGTTATTTTGTTGTCTTGTTTTGGTCTATGTTTGGACCATGTCTACTGTGTCGTGTCTGTACTTGTATGTTATGTTATCAACAAAAATCCTCAACAATAAAATACTTAAAAAACTGGAAGAAATATGAAAACATGGGACTAAACCTTTACATGTACATGTATCACCAGTTGTTGCCCCTCTGTTTAGCGTAACATGTTGCACAGGAAGGTCCTCTTATACAGTCTGCGGTCACTACTGCAGTGACCCATTTTTTCTGTCAAAAGGCCATGTAATCAACAGAAAACAATTACTGCACCTCTCTCGGCTGCCCGAAGCACTCAATACCAGCATCTGCTCACTTCCTAATTACCTACCAGGTAAGAGGCTTCATTTGGAGGGAAACTCACAGTAATCAATCCTTGCATTATACTTGGCTTGTTTGTTAGCTTCCTAATGCGTCGGCCTGGATGTGTCAGCTCTGCACAGTTCAGTGCTCATGTGATATACTTCTCCTGTTGATATACATGTTTTTGTTATTATACTGAGTTATTACCCCACCCCCTGAAGGGGAGGCAAGGGGTACTGTTTTTGGTTCATTGTTTGATGTTAACACTCCAGCAGCAAAACTATTGGTTGAAGTCATACCAAATTGGGTTTATAGATTGCCAGTGATCCAGAATAGATGTCATTACATTGTGGGAACAGTAGGTCAAAGTTCAGATTTTTTAGAAATTTTTAAAATCTTTTTTCCTCTCCCATTTACTTATAATGTCCGAAATTTCACATATCTATAAAAACATCCATTTTGTTTCAATTTACTTCAAACTTGGCACATATATAGAGGCAATTGACCTGGGTGCTGCTAGCAATAGTGGACCCCATGACAGGTCAACGTTGTGGACCCTTCATAATATTCAGTATCTTGTCGACCTGTTGGAGCAGGGAGGGTGGGGGTGCAGTCCTAACGTAACTAATGCTAGCGTGAAAAGAAAATGCAACTTAACAGGCTTTCAACATCCGACTCCCGGCTTCTGTGCCTCTTACAACTTCTAACCTGTATCCACTGGACCCCCTCCACTGCTCTATGTGCCCCCCACAAATGCTGGGCCCCATGAATTTGTCTCGTTTGCCCCCCTTTTATGGCGCCCCAAGTAATTGATATGCTAACATCAGCACACGCATAGACATGGTGACATCAGCTGGACCGATGCCAAAATAAGCTACATGTGTGGGGGGTGGGGGGCGGGGTTTATTGTGCCTGGCACCACTTGTTGTACTTATTGAAACTTTGCACATGTGTGTTTGTGGGTTGTTCGCTGCCCCTCTAAGGCTCATGTGTTTGCTTCCAGGCTAAAGCTAACCTGGTTCTGCCTCTATATCACACCATCTTAAATGCTTTTCCTTTGTTTAGTGCAGTTTTTCCCTAGCTGCCAGAGATGTACGTCCTCAGGCACACAGTGTGCCACATCAATTAGAGTAAGTTACTGTGAAGTGCTGTTTCAGTCAAGTGCTGGCTCCAGTGGTGATATAGAATGAATACATCAAGGTAAAGTCCATGGTACACTGTATTTTACAGAGATCCTTTTCCACCAGCTGCATTCTGTGTATTTGAACATTTGCAATGTAAGATAGGAACAAACTTTTATGGCTTTTTATGCAAAGTGACAGAAACAGTTTATACTTGCCCCTGCAATTTGTGTTTTACTTCTTTCTGTCAAATGCTAATGTCTTTATTCACTCATGCCCAAACCAGTAGAGTCTTTTTTAAGCTTTCAGTAAACTTATTTCATGTAGATCACATTGAAATAAAAAGAAACCTAACAAAACCATCCCTCTTATTTGATTAGCTGTACCACTGTGTCAATGGGTTGAACAAACTGCAAAGGCCACAACATAAAAACAGAAGCAGTGCTGTCACATGGAGGCTTATAATGACAATAGTACTTAGGAAAATGATGACATCTCACCCTGATGTGTCCATCATTCTGGAACAGGATCAATCTGGACTCATCAGACCACGTGACCTTTTTCCATTGAAACACAGTCCAATCTTTATGCTCTCTGTCAAAGTGATGGTTGTGGAAGAAAAGAGAAGCTCCTCACTGCATCAGTTAAAGGGTTAAATAACTTGTTGCAGCTGAAACATATTAATGACTGCAGTAACTAATAAAATGAGGATTTGGTTAAATCCAGGTGGCAAAGTTTTTGTTTCTGACTACACAGTGTACAATACTTGTCTTTATGTTACTGTATTCGCTATGAATTACCTACTATTTCTGATTGGTAGAGGATTTAAATCAGGGACACCTTTGCTTGTGATTGTTTTTTTTTCTAGTTTTAAAGTAAATCCTCAAAATCCTGAAAATTACATAATCTCATTACCAGTTTTTCTTTTGTAACCCTGTAGATGTTCATTCAACCTTTTGACCTCTGCTACTCAAATAAGGGATCTGCACCCTGGAATGACTCTTTTTTTTTTTTTTTTTTTTTTTTTTTTTTTTTTTTTTTTAATTTTGCTCCCAACTCTAGGACGAGCTTCCCCAAAACTTGAACTGTTATGATATTTTGATTTGGATGGAACACAACTTTAACCCATTAAGACCTAGTGCAACTTTTGTGTCAGTTCCCAAATGAATTTTTCTCCCTATATAACTTTTCTTAAGTGATTTATCACCATTTATTAGAATATTATCTCCTATGATTTATATTTTTTCAGTGAAAATCAGGTATTTTCCTACATTTCATTTACTGATCATGTGGACGTTCGTGAAAGCTCAGATTAAAGTTGAGGGTTGTTATATTAAAAACAGAGAAAACTTAAGAAAAAGTGACTTTTTTCAGTCAAATCTATTAATAATTGGACATAAACCAAGTGTCTCCATCCACTGTCATTGATCCAACTCCATGGGTTTTACTGTGAATAAATGTTGTACATGACAGTGTTTCCATGGTAACTACGGAGCCTCTGAATGTCCAAATGGATCATATCTGATGACCTTGAAAAGATGAAAAACTGCATTTTACACCAATTATTTACATGTATTGATAGGACTAATGAATCAACAGTTATTAAACAGTTTACACCAGTAGATAGTTTAAGTCGACGGTGGATGTCTGGGTCTTTATGGGTTTACATGACCAACGTTGACTGTTGCCATGACCCCTTAGCCACCCCTTTTCACACTGAGTTCTGCCCTGCACCTGTACCCCTGTTGCTCCCTGCTCCCCCACCAGTATCACTACCCCCTCACCTCATCTATACTGTCTCCTATCTGCCCCCATGACCACACACTGGCCCCCAAAAGACCAGGAAAATGTAGGCAAATATTGCTTTCCAAATTTGATCTGATCTGTTGAGCTTCCCAAATTGCACCTAAATACCAAACATGAAGAATTTGGTGAAGTATAATTGCGTTGACACTGATGAACAGACAGAAAAACACAAAGGTGAGATGCTGCAGGGTACGACAATTCCAGCCGAGGGGTAAAAACCAATAAAAAAAGAAGCTGTTGACTGTTGACAAACTGGAGATCTCCAAAGGGCAAAAACTTTCTTTCCTCTGTGCTTTGAGGCAATAGTAGTCAACTGTCAACATCCACTGATGCTCCTTTCATGTCTGCATTTCATTTCAGCCTTTTTTTGTCTGTCATCGCATCCATGAAAATCACGAAACAATCATAACCAAATTTGCAGATCCAGAACTATAAAGCACTTTCACAAAAAAATCTAAGTAAAATGATTTACTGTTACTGCTAAGGTACTGTTTCCATCATGACAAACACAGCAGGTGAACAGCACTTCCTGCCTTTTCTTTTACTCTGTCAGAACTATAAAGAGAATATGAAACTTGAGCTGATCCCTTCCCTTGATATCTGCTGCAAAAGTGTTTTGAAGGGAGAGGGGAAGTACAGAAGAAGAAGAAGAACAAGAGGAAAAAGAAAAAGAAGATGAAGAAGTAGAAGAGGAAGGAGAAGGAGAAGAAGAAGAAGTAGTAGAAGAAAAAAGAAAAAAGTAGAAGAAGTAGAAGAGGAAGGAGAAGGACAAGAAGAAGTAGGAGAAAAAAAAGAAGTAGGAGAAAAAAAAGTAGGAGAAAAAAAGAAGTAGAAGAAGTAGAAGTAGAAGAAGAAGTAGAGGAAGAAGACGAGGAAGAGGAAGGAGAAGAAGAAAAAGAAACAGAAGAAGAAGAAGCAGAAGCAGAAGAAACAGAAGAAGAAGAAGAAAAGAAAGAAGAAGAAGAAGCAGCAGCTTCTGCTGTGGTGCTGTCCATGGTGCTGACAGACCACAGCCCAGATTGAGCAGCTGCTGTAAAGATCTTACTGTTTATTTGATAAAGAGCCACATCAGGGCTTTCATTCAAGAAGATTCCATCACTTTTTTGAGTCTTTTAAAATAATTTTGGTTCACAAACACGGAGCACATCTGTCAGTTATACTTTCACAACAGCCATGAACAGAACCCATCTACAGAGTTAATTTTCTACCATACCTTAACATATATTTACAAACACGTTACAACTCACCGTCACATTGTGGTGTGCAAATACAAAATATGATTAACAAATAGCCAAAACATATATGTGGGTCAGTTGATTCTTATATTGACCATAAATGAACTAATGCGTTTGTGTGTTTTGAGGTTGCAAAAAAATTATACTCTTGCTCTGTGCCATCCCAAAACTAATGAATTTTTAGTAAAATATTGGGGCCAAAATAGGGCCAAAATTGGACAGGAAAAGCTACCTAGGTGTCAGTGCATTTTACCTTGAAAACATGGCTTGAAATGGTCTTATATACCATTATAAATAAAGACAATGTGCTAAATTTGATGGTTTTTCATGAATCTCATTCTCATTTCAGGTTTTGTGTGTAATCCATCGTGTCCACTGGCGCTACATACAGAACCTGCCCATTTAAACACAAACAAATCGTAAGTGATTTTGCAACAGTGGCCATTTTTGTGAAACACTCTGCCATGCATATTTACTTTGATTCCCAAAATGAACCTGTGAGAGAGTAAAAAGATATTTGAAAAAATAGTACTGCGTAATTTTTGTGTCCTTTTTAATGTGTTACATGCAGATTTTTGTATAAAAAGAATATAAAAATGTGTTTTATCTGAAAAATAGTTTCTCTGTTATCTCAGTAAATGTTTATTACCTCTGCCAGGAGGTACTGTGATCGCTTTGCTTTGTGTGTTTGCGTGTTTGTTTGTTTGCTTGTTAGCAAGATAACTCAAAAAGTTATGGACGGATTTTCATGAAATTTTCAGAAAATGTTGATACTGGCACAAGGAAGAAATGATTAAATTTCGGTGGTGATCAGGGGGAGGGGGGGAGGGACAGATCTGTCTTGGCGGAGGTCTGCACTCTCTGAGTGCTTTTCTTATTTTTAAAATAGATCCAAAGTGCTTCCAAACTTGCTTCATAACATTAGTCTTCATCTGGTTTGAATTTTTAGCCCCCATGTCCTGTTTTTAGGGACCAGTTTCATAGAAGCACCCAAACACCTCTGTTTGATTGCTCTGTGCTAAAACATAGTGGATTACAGAATGATTGCCATTTGTAGTAGATTTTCCAACATAAACAAGCATGCATGGACTTTATGACATCTCCACAAACATACACCTCTGTGTTTGTATGTATGTCTAAGCTTGTACCTGCCCCAAGCAAGCCTGGTGGATACTGGAAAAAAGTATAGTGTGCTTTTAAAAAGCCCCAGCCCTCTATGGATGGCATCATTATCAGGCCTGTCTGTGCAAGTCTAAAAATATGGTTCAGGACTCCAACTGTATGTGGTATTTATGTAACTGAAGAGACCTGGAGAGGAGTTTGGATCACAGGCTGTTTCTATGACAGTCCACAGCTGATGTGACAGAGAGGGCGGGTGACGGGGAAAGATCCAGACTCACGTAGAAAAGGAGGGAGGGAGGTAGTCCTGTGTGTGGGGGTGTTGAAAGACAGACAGAGTAGTGGTGTGGAGGAGGTGGAGGTAGATCATCTCCATTATCATGCACATTTTACGTGTCCCTGCTAGGGCCACCTGCAGACACTTTCACTTGCGTGCATTATAATTTTTAAAACTGGTTCATCTCCTGATAATGCAACATGCTGTTATGTAAATTGCCTTCTTTGGCTTAGTTTCACCACCCTTTTATTACAACTTTCATTTTATTATTATTATATTTTGCCAATATGGAGTCTCTTTTGTGTCGTGAGGTGGTTGTTTGTTGACATTAGCTAACCCATCATGAAAAAAAGGGAAAGAAACAGTCACTATAATTTTTTGATTTATGTTACTGACTGCCATTATATGTTAATGTGTATTAAAAAGATGAATGCGTCTGAATACAAAATTATTCCAGCTTTATGAACAACAGAGTGTATATTGTATTCACTCATTTGTAGTATGTGCTTGGCAGATCAAACAGAAAAAAGAGAATTAATGGACATAATTCCCAATATCTGTAATTAAAATGAATATTCCACTAATATCAATCATACATACCTTGATTAAAAATATGTTGTATGTTAAATGTTTTTCCACTGATGACAGATGCTGCACTGGGTTAAACACAGCCTCTCTTTTTTACCTACTTGAAAAGGTCTTTTTTTTTTTTTTTAATATTTGCACAAAAAGCCCATCCTCTTTCATATTGTTTAACTGTAGGCTGTTTCTCATCCCAGTCTGAAATGTGGACTATCTGCACCCCTGTTGATTCTAAACGGGGTTGTACGTTACCACCTGCGGTACAACATGCAAATAACATACCTAAAGTATCCTCATAAAACTGAATATATACCGCCATATCCGTCATGTTTTAATTCATAAAGACCCAGTGCTACTTTTGTGTCAGTTCCCAAATACATTTTCTCTATTTTTAAACTTTCTTAAGTGATTTATCTTCACTTATTATAATATTATGTGCTGTATTTTGCATTTTTCAGTGAAAATCAGACATTTTCCTATATTCAGTTCATTGGACATGTAGATGTTCATAAATGCTCAGACTGAAAGTTCAGGGTTATTATATCAAAACAAGAGAAAACTGAAGAAATGTGACTTCATCAGCAAAGATATCAATAACTGAATGCAAAAAAAGTGTCTCCATCCATTGTCATTGATCCAACTCCATGGGTTTTACTGGTGAATCAATGTTGTAGAACAGGGATCTGGAAGCTTTACCATCTAAAGAGTCATTTTGACTCAAAAAAGAAGAAAAAATTTGACCGGAGCCATTAAAACATTTAAACACATCTATATTTTACCATGAGGGGGCTGTTCTTCTGTAGCCTATTTGTGATTAGTTTGTTATTTAACTATTTAACTTTGTATTTCCAATACAATAATGCAATGTTTGGTGCATTTATAAAATTATACAACTACAATAAAGAAAACATTCAAGATTTGTTCAATTTTCTAATGATGTACACTATTTCCAAACAAAATTACATTGTGTAATAGATAAAAAGCTCAACTTTCATGTATATGGGCTGACTTTTAAACAGCCAAACTACTAGCAAATGCAAACAGAGTATTTGTAATAAATTTGGCAAAAAAATAATGTAGTGTGACAAACATTTTGGTTTATATGCTGTCAAAAAATTATTTTATTTTGTGTATAGCCTGCACATTTTTGCAGATGAACAATGTTAGAATTGATGTAGGCCAATAACAATGTTAAAAAGTAACAGTTCATTCATTTCATTTCAAAATGCTCCTTATGGAACGATCTGCCTCTGCCAGAAATCCTCTCTGTCTGTTTTTAAATCCCTTCTTAAAACCCATCTTTTCTCCTTGGCTTTTGAAACCACGTGAGATGTTTGAATGTATTGTTTTTATTCAGTCATTTTATTTGGTACTGGTTTATTGTTATTTTTTGTTGTTTTTAATTGTACAGCTTTTAAATGTTTTTTATCTATTCTTATATTTTATTCTTTTATTCAGGTTTTATCTATTCTTCTGTATTTTTATTTATTTATGTATTTAATTTTTTTTTTTTTTTTTTTTTTTTTTTTTACAGTTGTTCTGTCTTTTAATCTATTCTTGTATTTTACTCTGTTATTTTGGTTCTTATTTATTTTTCTGTACGACACTTTGGTCCACTGTGGTTGTTTTAAAGTGCTTTAAAAATAAAGTTGGATTGGATTGAATTATGTTTTTTTGACAAGGGGAGCCATGGAGACAGACTAAAGAGCCACATTTGGCCCAGAAGCCATAGGTTACAGACCCCTGTCGTAGAAGATGACGGTGTTTCCATGTTCACTACGGAGCCTCTGAATGTCCAAATGGGTCATATCTGATGACCATGAAATGATGACAAACTGCATTTTACACCAAACATTTCTATGTATAGCTAAGATCAACAGAGATTAAATAGTTTACATCAGTAAAACTCCTTCCTATTTATCTGAGATTTTAACAGTTCACCGCCCCAGTAGAGCCCTCCAGTCGTCCTCTCAGATGGTTTTGGATGTCTCCAGGTCCCGATATAAACAATGGGGTGATCATTCATTTGCTGTTGCTGCACCAGAACTGAAGAACTAGCTGCCTCCTGACTTGTGAGTCCTAACCGACCTGCTCCTGTTCAAGTCCAGGTTAAAGACACACCTGTTCAGACTGGCTTTTACCCCTTAGTACTGAGACACCATTAGGTTTTAATCTGTGGTCTTTTTTTTCATCGCTGTGTCTTGTGTCTTATTGTTTTATGCATATTTATGGTACTTGACTAACCTGTTTCTATCCTATAATTACCTCCACCAGGTGGTATTGTGATCACTTTGCTTTGTATGTTTGTTTGTTTGTGTGTTTGTTTGTTTTTTAGCAACTTTACGGGAAAACTATTCCAACCATCTTTACCGAATTTTACCCACAGATAGGCCTAGGCCCTGGGACCAACCCATTAAATTTTGGGCCAAGTAGGCCAAAGTTCAAGGTCACAGGAAGGTCACAAAATCTCAAATTTTCCTATCTCTCATCATTGAGCAATTTTCGAAAAATCTTAAAAATTTCAAAACGACTCCAATTAGCCTCCAATTTGATACACCCGTAGCTTATAACAATATCTTGTATCTGGCACAAAATTGTCCACATCCACTGAGGAATGTGGACTCTGTGGGCATTTCAAATTAACATTAAAAATCCCATTTACAACACATTTTTCATTTACATATGTTTCTATCTGGTTTATATATGTTTCTATGTGGTTTACTGCTGGTTGGCTGGTTTTAGATATGTTTCTATCTGGTTACCTCCGCCAAGGAGGTCATGATTTTGCCAGGGTTTGTTTGTTTGTTTCTTGGTTAGTTAGCAAGATAACTCAAAAAGTTAGATACAGATTTAGTACTGATTTTCATGAAATGTTGATACAGGCACAAGGAACAAATGATTAAATTTTGGTGGTGATCGGGAGGCAGATCTGTCTTGGTGGAGGTCTGCGCTCTCCAAGTGCTTTTCTAGTTTATTCATGCCTTTAGATGTAAAGCACTTTGGTCTTCTTCATGTTGTTGTAAAGTGCTATATAAATAAACTTTGACTGATTGATTGAGTAAATGATTTTAGTCACCAGTGGATGTTTGGGTCTTCATGGGTTAATAGGAAAATACTCCATAACACAGCTGGAAGCAAATATGTTCCTTTCATGGTACATGTCAAATTCAATAATAGTGGAATAATAGTATGGATATAACTGTACTCAATAAGACCTGGTTAAATATAGCATAAAAACGAGCCCATCTTTCTTTGTCTTGTCTCTGTCTTCATAACAACTCTGCCATGGCCTGATGATGTGATGCCACACTGAACACCAAACCCTACCGGCTGCTGCGAACTACCGAAGCAGAAGGGTACGCTGTGTGTGGAATAGAGTTGCCCATTCTTGACAAATTACACCTGGTAAGCAAGTCTGAAATACGTTACCTCAGTGTTTGTAAGATTTATGAGCACGCCTGCATCCACATCTAATTCACTGGGATCCGGCAGACACGGCAGAAAGACCATGACGGTAAAAAAAAAGGAGATTTCCTCAACAGTTTTTGTGAAGACGTATGCACTTCCCCTGTCATTCAAAAGAGGTTGTAAAAGTTAACAACCTCTGTGTGTATAATAGAAATGCAGTAAACATACTCTGACATATGGTGGGTTATGCTGATCAAAGCCTAACAATAGGGTTTGTTTGAGGGGCATGTAGGAGGGAGTGAGCTTTCAGCATTTTAACACATTTTTTTCCACCTTGAAAACAGGGCTGGAATGTTACTAATTATATCAAGAAGCAAAAAGTGAATGATTTAATGAGAAACTTCTTACATCTTAGAATCACACAAATCCTCCCTGAGTTTTAACCATTCAGAACATTACTTCTTTACACATTTCTGCTCTTTAGAAAGTGAGTGAAGCTAACTCCAAGTCCAAACCGGGTGCAGATATTGCCCCTATGAACTGATTTGGTTATCCGGCTGTCTTGCACTGAGCTCCACGCTGCTGTTGTTCTGCTTGTGTTATCAGAGCTCGGCGGACTGGGCTGAATAATTCAATGCTCCCAGCAGCACCTCTCCCTCTCTCGCGCGCTTACTCTCTCCTTACACCGACCTAGTTTACATCAGGAGTTTACAGGTCGGGTGCAAGGCTGGAGATTTGCAGCCTTGTATAAGCCTCGGTCAGAAAAAGAATAATAATAAAATAAATAAAACTCCTCTGTATCCTCTGTACACAAGATCAGCTTTTGACAGCCTTGGAAATTTCTGTCAGAATATAATATTAGACTGAATTGAATTTGTCATGTCTGTGTCACGCAGGCAGCTTTCTAAATGTTTTTTTTTTTTATGTATGACTGCTTTTATCACACTTGATCCAACAAACAGCTGCACACATTTAGAAAACCTATTTACCGGGAAAAAGGCTTCCATTGTATGTTTCTGTAAATCTGTAGATACCTATAATCTAAATGTTTTTCAACCCAAATATGGTTTCATATTACTTCAACATCACACTATCAATGTGTTGAGGGGAAATGAACGACATGTAGGTAAACTACTGCTCGTGGTTTGACAGTTTAGATTAGTTTTCAGTGTTCACCAACACAATGAGTTCTTCTCATTCACTTACAGTATGACAATATTGAGCAGTTCCTTATCCTGTCAGTTAAACCAGATGCAGTATGTGATGGTTTTGAGTATTGTTTTTGAAGTTTAAAAAAAAATGTTTAGACAAAATATGAAAGAAATGGCAGGTCAATTGTTAAAACACATCTTAAAAAAAGCAAAGTAGAAAATGTGGATTGTAACTGGGTTAAGATTCCCAAGAGAAACAGAATTTTTTATTGTGTGAATTATGGGTGGGGGTAGAACCTATAGGAGCACCCATTGCTGGCCAGAAATGACGTACTGTCATTGATTCCAGGTGATTAAGTGCGAGTAAACAAAGAGCAGTCAGTGAGTGAGACTGAGTGGAAAACATGTTTGTACTTGTTTGTGCAGCCATAAGTGTTGTACTTCGCCACTGTCCTAGAGACGCAACCCAGCACTGACCGATAATGTATCATCTTAGACTGGTGTCTGCTACACAGGGTCTGTGACCAGTCCATCAAAACCCAGATAATCAAACAATACAATAAGGCTTTGTCACTACCGGTGCTGGAGCAGCCCGTGAAGGAGATCACTGAAGATGTCTGACTGACAGAGCAGGGACTTAGTACTCGCGCATACTTGACAACAGGCTATCACATAAGATGGAACTGCTAGTATGATATGTGATCTTTTGAAATAGCAGGCAGTGAAAATTCACTACAGGTATCCTTTAAGGTTGTAGTGCGTTAGATCTCAGAACCACTAGAAGGTTTTCTATGATAAATTGTGATTTGCAATTTAAAATGAAAGTTACAGTTAACTCACTGTTGTCTTATGGAAATTCAGTTACAGCATTTTCCCCATCCGACTGCACACACGGCATCCTAGCATTAGCATTTTCAATCAGCATTAGCACAATAGGAGCCGTGAGCTGCCATTAGCCCCTTTTTCACTGCAGGAACTTTTATTACTTACCTGGGACCTTAGGGAAAATAAAAAACCTTTCCCTTGACCCCAGACTTTCCCTTAAAGAGGTTCCGATTAGGAGGTAGGACTTTTACCGATTCTCTAGAATTCTTGCGAGGCAGGGCTATGTGCTGAAGAACACTGATTGGTGGAACACACTTTCAATACATGCAAGCACAATTGGAATACATTTCTGAGAACTTTGAGGGGAGGTGGACATGCAAACCACACAGATTACCAGGAAGTCTTTTACTCATGTAAATAAATTCTTGGTAATAAAAGCTCTCAGGAATGTTGGTGGGGAAGGCGCTATTGAAGGTGCTCTGGGGCCAACTCTTCTGAGCTGGTCTCACTGATTCACTCGTCTGCCTCCAGTTTTTGTGAATTCCCTGTACAGGTTGGTTTCGTGGATCTATGTGACTGAGAGAGTTGTAAGCTTAGAAATAGACCAAGGTAACATCAACAACAACCTTCCAGCACTAAACAGACTCAAAGCTCAAACTCTGCACATGTGGGAATCATACATTATGAATTTTTAATACTTTCAACCAAACCACTCTGCCCAAAGCAGTTTAGACTGGACGTACACCCCAGTCTCCAATGGAAAAATGCTGGATCTCTAATTTGCCAACCACCCATTGCTATTGAGAAATGCAGAAAAATCACAGATCCTTTAATGACAAATACTGTTAAGTTACACATGTAAATGGTTTATGCAGTTCTAACATTTTGTTGTAGTAATAGTAGTGTTTCAGAAGTCAAATAAGCTGCAGAAGTGAAGTTCAAGTTCATCTGGAGGCATAGTGTTAGTTCAACCACCTGCCAAGCTAACAGAGGGGAAATGTTACGCCTGTTAACCAGACCACCAACATCTGAAGCTCAGCTCAGTGACAAGCCTGATGGTGCTTGTAGCTCTGCTCTGACCTGCCAAGACTGTTGAGCCCAAATGAGCTTAAAACGCAGCATGAAACACAGGCTGTCGACACTCATCTGAGAGTAGGAGACTGCCTGCAGATTCAAGAGCTGTTGAGAGGTGACAGTAAGGATCTGTCACCAAAAAAATTACAAATAAATAAAAAATACATGTTTGGAAGAAGTTTTCAGTCATCTCTCCTTCTGAAAACTGAATGGGTGAAGTACACCACCGTTGTAGAAAATAGTTTGGCTCCCTCCATGTTTTGCTTCTTTTTTTGTCTTAAAAAAAAAAAAAAAGACTAAGGGTGTAAGAGCAGATGCCAAGCACTGGAGTAAAGAGTTAATGAAATTTCCCTCGTAGAGAGAGGGAGACATGAAAAATCCAACAAAGAAAAATTGAATTGGGCAGCCTCAGGTTCAGGGAAGCCAAGGTTAAGGAAATGCAACAAAGCAGCGCAGTGTTTTCATAGAAAATCAATATGGTGCTTCTCATTAATGTCCTCATACTGCTGTGTAGAAGACAGGTCAGATTTTTCAACATGCAGGGAACACCGAAGGGAAAGAGAGATCAAACTGAGTGGAGTCTGAGTCAGTATCTGAGCACACACTTGACCGTCAGGAGAGGAAAAAACATCCTCATAATAACACTGTTTATTGCCACAAAAATGTAGCAGACGAGGAGATTCTTTATTATTCTTCTCAGCAGTTTGTTCTTTTAACTTTCACACTTCTGAAATATTTTGTCAGTCTCGTTACATTCACCTCTCATGTTTGCAGCTCCTCTCGTAGTTCCTTTTGACCTCTGGCTGACCTCCCATTAGCAACAGTTATCACCGACTGACCTGGATATCACAGCTACAGGTCAATATTCACATCACATCTCATATGTGGAGTGGCTTTTCCTGCCAAGTCTCTGTTAATCCATTCTGGGTAAAACACAAGAATTATCTTCCCATTTGCCAAAAAAACTCTCTCCTAAAACAAGATGTTTTCTTGAATACAGATTAGGTGTGAGAATTAGCATCCAGGTGGCTCAGTACAACTAAAACCCCTCTGGCTTAACTTTTCTACATTTTTTATTTGAACCAATTTTTCAGTAAATCTGCAAAAGAAGATGCTAATTTATGCATGTTTCTATCCACTTCTGTTTTGTTTGGAATTGGTTCATTGAGATAAACAGTAGGTGCACATGAGTAAGCTTATTTGAGCAAAAAGCAATAATCAATAGTTATCAAGCTTTGATGGGATCTAAAATCAAACAATTTGTTTGTTAGTTGGAAACATCTAACTGAACTTACCTCTTCATGTATGACTGTTTCTGTTGCTGTACTCTATCTACCACAGTATGGTGTTTGTTTTATGTATTAGTTCAATAACCATTTGTGATCTCATTAGTTCACCCATACACATAGGTCATCTTTTATTTACTGAATCTGTTTCCATTGCACTTACAGTTTATCCTAGTTATCCCTTTTATTTTTAACTGCCAGTAGTTCCGCTCAGTTTCCTGTAACAGTATACACATTTAAAATGCACACAAAAATGCACCCATTGGCTAAAGACGTGTTTTTGCCAAGATCATTTTGTCGGAATAAAACATTATGGATTTCCTTCAGCTGGTTTGGACGCAAAACGCAAAAAATTATTCAGTATTCAATATTTGATGGGGATTAAAATGACAGATGTTTTTTTATGCAATTTTTTGTTATTTTGTATGAGGTGGTGCATTTAAACAAATCATTAAAAAAGGGAGAAACCTTGGATGGAGGGGCTTGAAGACTGACATGGTTGAATCGATCAGTGTATAAACCAAATTTTAAAAAATGGATTTTCATTTTCTCTTTCTAATAACAAAAAAGAAAGCTACTAACTGACAGAAATGGGAAAAACGCACCAGAAACAGCTGTTTTTTTCATTTTCTGCGACCAGATGTTATTTTCAAGGAAAGAGCGCTAATGCCTAAGTTACAAAGATTCTTACGAACAATGGGTTTGTATGAATCTTCCAGTTCGTATGAAATCTGGAGTTTGTTTACATTCGTAGAGGGAGTATGTGTACAATGTCCAGATTTCGTGTGAACTGGAAGATTTGTACGAACCCATCGTTAGTAAAAATCTTTGTGACCTAGGCATTAGCGCTCTTTCCTTGAAAATGACAACACCCAGTCGCAGAAAATGAAAAAAAAAAAAAGTCATTTTGGTCCGTTTTTCCATTTCTGTCAGGTAGTAACTTTCTTTTTTGTTATTAGAAAGAGAAAATGAAAATCAATCTGTGTTTTAAAATTCGGTTTATCTGTTTTGACACTGAAAAAGAAAAATGCCTTGAAATTCAATTTTAATTCCTTTATTTTTAAACGAAAATCAATTAACCACTAGTTTTTCTTTTGTTTCTGAAAACAAAATCCAATTATCAAAAGATACACTGACCAATAACAAACTCTGGATGTTGCAATTTAATGTAATTTAATGTATGTGTTTTTGATATTTATATATATTTTTGAACCCCATACATATTGTTTTTGTGTTTAAAAATAACCCAACTTTATGTTGTTTAAATGCAACAGTTATGCAATATTTTAGCATTATCAGTGGCATTTTGTGTCCGTCAAATGTTGTCAGAAGGTGGTATGTGCTATACTGCAATAAACAGCTGATCGATCGTGTAACTTAAAAGCAAATAAAACAAAGTAAGAACTCCCCCTCTCCAATATTTAGTTGGACAACCTATAGCTTTGATTACAGCACACATTCTCTGTGGCATTGTTGTAATAAACTTATGCAATGTCACATTTATTTCCAGAGTTTTTTGGAGACATTACATTACCGAACCTAGACCTGAACTGAATCAGCCACAGATCTTGACACTACCCCCACAGTCTTGTACTGTAGTCACAAGGCATGACGGGTAATCACTTCATCTGCCTTTCTTGTCATCCTGATGCGTCCATCACTCTGGAGCAGGGTCACTCTGGACTCATCAGACCACATGACCCTTTTCCATTGAAACACAGTCCAATCTTTATACTTTCTATCAAACTGATGGTTATTTAATAAATGACAAGCTCCTCATTGCATCAGTTAAAATTAAATGACCTGTTGCAGCTGAAATATATTAATGTTTCAATCCAGGTTGGTACTGCAATGAAAAAAAATGGAAAAGTTGAAAAATGTAAGGCACTGACTCTTTTTCAATAAGGCAAAACTACTGAGTGTTTTTTTCTATCAAACTTTTTTAATGCAATACTTCAAAAATAATTAATGAAAACAGGCCAATATTAAATTGATTTCTTTCTTTCTGTCAAACATTTTTCTGACAATCTACAACCGGCTATTTTCTTTTTTCATTGCTTTAAGTACTACAATATTGGTAAGCAACATAATGGAGAACAACATCCCTGCAGCTAATAAACACAGCTGAAGGTCAAGTTACTGCTTGTGCCAGTATCCCAAAACAAAAGACCACATATTACCTCTGTAAGTGCTACCAACAATATGTCAAAGTAAATTAAATTCCCCCCCTCCCTTGCACAGTGGAGCTCGCCGCTTGATCCCCTCAGACACCGGCCTCTCTTTAGCGTTCAGTGCAGTCAGGCAGGAGAATGAAGTGAACAAGCCCCAGCCACATAAGGCCATCCCTGCTTAGCTCGCAATCTGCGCTGCCAGGCCTGACATCAGAGGTGTTATTACCATATAAATGAGATAAGGTCTTTGGTAATTGCTGGCTGAAATTAAAGCCAAATAGCCATGTGTAGGAGACAGTTTGTCTGCATGTAGAAGGAAATGTCTTACAGTAGGCTGATAGCTGGAATTCATGTGTTTGTCAAATGCGGTCGTTTATGAGCTGTAAAAATAAACTGTGATTCACTGAATGAAAAGTGTCTATGAAATTTTACCCCACTGATGCTTTATGGCTATGGAAGACTGAACCTGCCATATTAAAAAATATATACAGAAATATCAAAATTACTTGATAAATTCATTTCTGTACCATTTATTTATCTATTTTGTCCTTATTTATATTTTTCCTTATTTAATTCTTATCTTTGCATTTATTTCTGTGTTACTTTCTATTTATATTTTCTTCAGTCTTCCCCCTTTTGCATTTTCTTCCCCTATTTATTTCTGCGTCAAGCCATTTTTATATTTCTGTATATATATATTTTTTAATATGGCAGGTTCAGTCCTCCATATATGGCAGCGTTTACAAACAAATGTATCTCCTATAAGATAATTCTGACAAAATAAAATACAGAAACTTGCTTAAAAGAGCAAATGAAAACACTGACACTGCTTTATTTAGAATCCTGTCAATCCCTTTAAAGATGTCTGATCACAAAGAACGCTAAAACACCAGTCACATCACAGATGAGCCCCCATATTAACAGCGAGCAGATTAGATCTTGATAAGTGCTGCTAATTACATCTGCGGTGAGGTGTGTGTCATCTGCTGATTTTTATGAGTGTTGTCTCATATTATGTTATGGTGCTTTGGTGCTGAGAGAGGTTCAATGGCATTTATTAGTTGATGGAATAGCCCACCTGGGATAAGAGCAGCCGTGACATTTCAGCAGTGGAGCAGGGCAATTACCCCGAGTGTCAGCAGCAATAGAGCAAGCTGGCCTTCTGTTGTAGTTCAACTCATCTAGGCTTTGATTTGTACATAGATTTCTCTAGTTGGACATTTACAGATGAAAAAAAAAAAAAAAAACAGTTCCTTTTTTCCCTTTAGGCAAAAATATAATGTCTTAGAACCAAAGGTTGCAACCTAAAGCTATACATAGTCTGGGGATGCATGTAGATAGTAATTGAAAAGGGAGACTGTAAATGATATTTATTAATATAAATGATGTTCCCATTTCCACTGTTGTGATCTCTGCTCATTTGCACTGAAGTAAAAAGTGGTTCATCCTTGTCTTTAATGACAGATAAAATGAACTTAAGTGGCATTAAGTGGCTTTATTAATAAAATAATGAAAGATCTCCTCCAGTCATGTCATTACACCTAATAAAAATTCTATTAGATTTAGTCTCTGACATGGCTTTCCTGAAGAAAATTCAATGAGCTCATTAAAAATAACATCTGTTCCACATCAGTTCATTGAAATATCCAGATATCTGTTTAATTTCAGGATGTTTCCTTCAGTAATTACACTGTAAACACTTCTAAAACTTGCACACTTGATTCTAATGGGTTGCAAAATAATCACCCAAAAAGACCCAAATATCCACTGATGACCTAAACCATCTACTGATCTAAAATGTTTAATTACCTCTGATACACTAATCCTATCAGTACATGTAAATAATTGGTATAAAATGCAGTTTGTCATCTTTTCATGGTCATCAGATATGACCCATTTGGACGATCAGAGGCTCCGTAATGAACATGGAAACACCGTCATCTTCTACAACAGGGATCTCAAACATGCGGCCCTGGTTCCAACCTGGCCCGTGGGGTGAATGTGCAAAGTGCAAAAATTCCACAGTCATGGCTGTTGAGCTCATTTTAGTTCAGGTTCCACATACAGACCAATATGATCTAAAGTATAATAATAGCATAATAACCTATTATTACAAAAAAATAATGACTCCATTTTTTCTTCTTGGTTTGATGTGAAAAAAATATTACATTATGCCTATAAATAATGACAACTAAAAAATTTTTGTCTTTGTTTTAGTGGAAAAAGCCTAAATAATGAAAATATTTACATTTACAAGCTATCCTGTAACAATAAAATGTGAATAACCTGAACAAATATAAACAACCTGAAACGTCTAAAGAAAATTAAGCACAATTTTAACAATTTTCTGCCTGTTACTAAGTGTTACTAAGAGTCTTTGTAGATTTGACCCATGATGCACACGTAGAAATGATAAGTTGAGGCATAATATTGTTAGAATTGCACTTGTTTTTCTTAAGAAATTTCAGTTTTTTCAGGTTATTCACATCTTTTTTGTTTGGGTAGTTTATAAAAGTAAGTATTTTCATAATTTAATGGGTTTTTTTGCACTTACACAAAGATAAAAATTTGGAGTTGTCATGATTTATTGGTTATTTTGTTATTATTTTACTGGTCCGGCCCACTGGAGATCAAATCAAGCTGAATGTGGCCCCCGGAAGAAAATGAGTTTGACACCCCTGTTCTACAACATTGATTCACCAGTAAAACCCATGGAGTTGGATCAGTGACTGTGGATGGACACACTAGGTTTATGTTCAGTTAATGATATATTTTGTCACTTTTTTCAGTTTTCTCTTTTTTGATAGAATAACCCTTAACTTTAATCTGAGCTTTTATGAACATTTACATGATCAGCAAATGAAATATAGGAAAATACCTGATGCTCACTAACAAAACACAAAATACAGAGGACAATGTCATAATAAATGGCGATAAATCAGTTAAGACAAGTTAAATATAGAGAAAAAATATTGGCACAATATTGGCCGGCATCATAAAATGGCCAGCATCATAAAAATTCTGGGAATCTGCCCATTTTAGTCATTGCCTCACAGCATCACTTTTCATTGAAATGTAAAGTTTTTGCAGTATATTGTTGCATCTTGACCATAAGAATCCATGCAAAAAAATTAGGTCTCTACATTCATCCATTATGGCACAGTGCAAGCCTGAAGAGAGGACATTTTGAAGAATTAGCCTTTTGCCTGATTTCAAGGCCTCATGGACCAAACATGAAGGCACCTACAATTATTTTGATGCAAAATATGGTCTTTTCAGGGGGATTTCACCCCAGACACTAAGTTTCAGCAATGTGGCTTGAATACCTAAGGAGATATTGCTCCTCAAATTTGGTCGAAAAGCAAATTTGCAAAATAAAAAAAAAACAAACATACATTTTCAAAGGGCTGTATGTCCTAAACTATTACAGATATGACATTAAAATTTTGGATGTGTTCATTTATCTGGTAGGTGAACAAGTGCGAATTTTTTCAGAATTTTCTGAGGGGGTCATGTGGGGCACTTTCTGAAATCTGGTTGATTTGGGATGGAATGACCCTATTGTGATTTGTATCATATCACCAGATTCTTGCCAATACGCACGCCTAGTAGTTTGTGGAACCTATTAACCATGACCTCAGTAGAGCTGTAACTCAGAAAGTCTGACTCACATGTGTCAATCAAACCCTGATGTGACAGACAGAATCTACTATTTGACCTGAGATTTGATTAATGATGAAAAAACTAAAAGATGGACCTGGACATTTATTAGACTATTCAAGTAAAACAAATAAGTTGGAGTTAGATATGTTCAAGTAATAATACCACTGGGATGGCTCCAAAAAGCCCTGCTCCCCCAGACTTACATTAAATTCCTCTCTTAAAAAAGTCAATAAAGGGAGAATTTAAGCATTGGCTTCATTTCAGAGCAGATACCCTTGTCCTTTATTAACATCAGCTAAATTTTTAGAAATGTGAATTTAAACCTAGATAAAAAAAACAAAACAAAACATAACCTAAAGCTGAAAAAGACCTTGGAAAATAGTGCTCTACTGAAAAAAGGCACAATATTGTTTCATCAATACTGTTAATAAACCAATAAAAATAGCAATTATAGCACTGTGAGTTTTCTATGAACAAAATAGTTTTTGGTAGTGGCTCCCTCAGAGACAGGATGAGGGTCTCAGAGTTCACCCCATCCAGAGGAGCCAGTTGAGGTAGTTCAGGCACCTTGTCAGGTTGCCCCTCGGACCCCTCCCTGGTGAGGTGTTTCAGGCATGTTCAACCAGGAAGAGACCCTGGAGCAGACCCAGAACCTGCTGGAGGGGTTATGTCTCTGATGGCCCGGGTATGCCTCAGTGTCCCCCTTGGTAGAGCTGGAGGAGGAGGCTGGGGACAGGGGGCTCTGGGCGGTCCTGAGACCTGACATGGATGATGGATGGACGGATGAATAGTTTTCCTTAACCTGCATTGTAAGACTTCTGCAGATCAGCACCGTGTGACAGGAATGACATGTCCTTTAATGTGGTCTCCTACTGAGATGGTTGTTTAGGGTGAGTTACAGTCACCTTTGTTGGCCTTTGTTCACTCCAAGCATTTACCTTCCACACTACACTTCTAATGTGAGAACATCCTGAAAAACTCAAAGTCTCTTTCTTTCTTTCTTTCTTTCTTTCTTTCTCTTTCTTTCTTTCTTTCTTTTGAACATGCAAAGGAACATAATAAATTAAAAACAAAACAAGTGGTTCCAGGCACAACAAACCCCGCCCCCTCACATATTGTAGCTTATTTTGGCATCGATCCATCAGATGTCATCATGTCTATGTGTGTGCTGATATCATCATATCAGTTGCCTCTATATCTGTGCCAATTTTGAAGTAAATTGAAACAAAATTGATGTTTTTATAGACATGTGAAATTTTGCCTATTATACAGTGGTGTGCAAAAATATTCAAACACTTGTTAAATCTTTAGAAACTGGTGATTTATTTTTTTTCCCCAGAGCCTGAATTTCACTTTTTTGTCATTGCAAAAGGTAAAGGCAAAGGTACTGAGAATATTTCACCAACAAATTTATCAGTTCAGTCCTTTTTTTTTTTTTTTACATTTTACTCTAATATTTAGTGTGCCCCCCGTTAGCAACAATCTAAGGAAACTCTCTGGAATGAACTTCTGAGAGCGTGGAATGACATCGGGGTTGAAACTCTCAGAAAATACATCGACACAATGCCAGAAAGATGCGCTGCTGTGATTGTTGCCAAGGGGGGCCACACTAAATATTAGAGTAAAATGTAAAAAAAGGACTGGACTGATACATTTGTAGGTGAAATATTCTCAATACCTTTGTGAAATTCCTTCGTGAAAAGTGAAATTCAGGCTCTGGGAAAAAAAAATAAACCATCAGTCTCTTAAGATTTGACAAGTGTTCTAATATTTTTGCACACCACTGTAAGTAAATGGGGAAAAAAAAAGATTTTAAAAATTCATAAAAAATTTGAACTTTGACCTACTTTTCCCAAAATGTAATGACATCTATTCTGGGTCACTGGCAATATATAAACCAAATTTGTTATGAATTCAATCAATAGTTGTGCTGCTAGAGTGTAAACAAACAAAGAAACAAACAGAACCAAAAACAATACCCCTTGCCTCCCCTTCAGATGGGTGGGGTAATAGCATTTAAATGAACAGAGTCTGTCTTCAAGTCCAAGCAAGTCTGAATTTGCTTAGTCGAAAAGGAGTAGGAAGACGTATAAACACAGGCATCAGACTCTGCATTAACACTCCAATGTTACACCAAACAAACAAAGAAAGATAATCATTTTAGAGCAGAGGGGGAATCGACAAACGACAGAAAAAGGAACAAACAGGAGGTGCACACCCAAGAAATGCACATCACCAAGAGGCCCAGCAGTCCAGACTTCTTTGTGCTCCAAAATGTTGGTCAATATAGTTATAACACAAACAACATGACTTTCCATCTATAAGTCAAATGGTGTCAATGGTTAGTTTTTGTTTTTGTTTTTTTTTAATCTCCCAAACTGCAATAATCATGTAATGCCTTAGGTCACAGGTGTCAAACATGCGGCCTGGGGGCCAAATCCAGCCCACCAAAGGGTCCAGTCCGGCCCTTGGGATGAATTTGTGAAATGCAAAAACTACACTAAGATATTAACAATCCTTTTAGTTCAGGTTCCACATTCAGACCAAGTCAATCTCAAGTGGGCAGGACCAGTAAAATATGATCATAATAACATAAATAATGACAACTCCAAATTTTTCTCTTTGTAAACATAAATATTTTCACTAAAAAAAAGTATAATTTTGCAAAAAATTTGATTAACCTGAACAAATATGAACATGAAATGTCTTAAGAAAAGTAAGTACAATTTTAATAAGATTCTGCCTGTTACTAAATGTTTTGTGTATTTTTTATATTATAATGTACATGTGTAAATGATAAACTGAGGCAGAATACTGTTAAAATTATACTTTTTTTTCAGTTTGTTAATGTTACTCACATTGTTTGAAAGGATAGTTTGTAGATTTAAACCTTTTCATAATGTAAATTACCTTTTTTTCGCTCTTAAATGTAGAGAAAAGTTTGGAGTTGACATTATTTCTATATTATTATGTTGTTATTTTACTGGTTCAGCCCACTGTAGATCTAATTTAGCTGAATGCGGCCCCTGAACTAAAATGAGTTTGACACCCCTGTCTTAGGTAGAGATTATAAAAATGCCATTAATCATAAACAATTTTTAATTTGAAGAGTGACACAAAAGTTGTGCTGGGTCTTTATGGGTTATAATCAGATTGATCAGCCCTTACATTCAACATGGATATCTCCTCTCCCTCTGTGATAAAGAACATAAAACAACAGTACAAGTCACCAGATCAAAATGAATGACCCCAGCACCGTCACAACCTTTTGCTGTAAGGTCACGAATAAAAACCCCCACTAATCACGGCACTGTGCTTCAGTTAGCCCACATCAAAACGCCACTCTGCTCTTCCCTGAATGCCACAGCCTGAAGGTCACGGCAGCCTTTCAGTATAGCATGCTGTCTAGGATTTCTCGTGGTTGACCTTTCACTGTCTGTCGCTTCGCAGACTAACACCAATCACTGCGCAAGGATTTGATTGCATGTGAGGTTACATCATGAGGTCCTGGCTCTGGTTTGTTCAGTAAATTAGTCATGGAGTTTGTCTGTTGTGTTTGGAGGGGAAATAAAAACACAGAAACAATGACCTGACTGTGCATGAGGATCTACTATGGGTAAAATAAGGGAAGAAAAAAGGATGAGGAACTATATTCTACACGTGACAACTGAGCTTTAACTTGACTGATTCGTTCCTGACAGAGTCCTCTCATTAATCTTTTACATCTTGCCTGTAGTTATCATTACTAAGAGAACTGTCAGGCTCTCTTCCCTTATTTTTGACAGAGACGCTTTACTTTCATCTTCTCTACAAGAACGGGGGAAGATTGTTGTTGTTTACCACCCACCTCTGAAATTCTGCAGTGTTTAGGAACTCATCCACTGAGAGTAAAGTCTGGACTGATGAGCACAGCCTGTCTAGAAGAAGTGAACTGAACGATTGCATCAAAAATAAATAAATAAAATAAATCATACTCCGTGGTCTGTGTTGTGCAAAAGTATATTTCAACATCTCCACTGTCAAGTCGAGTAAAGTCAAATCACATTTACACACAAAAAAAAACAAGCATTGTCACATGAATATTTATTATGTCCATCAGAAAAAAAGCTGCACATGTACTATTTTCTTAATTTTAATGAAGTGACTGTTTTATTTTTTATTTTATTTAAATGTTTGCACAAAACTATAAATATCTGTACCTGAGTCCTGGCAAGACTTAATTAATTAATTAGAGCCTAAAAAAGCACAAAAATTAACATTATCTTCCAGTAATTTTTCAGCTATTGAAACATTTATTTTAGCAATAAAAAAGTTCACATTTTTATGATATAATTCTCATGATGTTTCTTGTACCTAATGTCAACATTTATTTAAGTTGTTTTTAAGTGTATTTTATTCTACATTATTATATTATATTTTATTATTTTATTAAGTGTATTTAAGATTTGTTCCTTACCTAATAAATAACCCTTAGTGGACACTCATTGTACATACTTTTCATTATCTTCCATGAAAGCCTTTGTCACATGCCAGTTAAAAAAAAAAAACAAAACACTTAGGACTTTAAAGGGGCTATATGTAGTATTTTTTGTATGTTCTTGTGCTTGTGTGTGTTCAGGGGAAATGAGGTTTTAGCTCCCAAACACCACAGTATGGGACAAAAAATGCATAAATGTCACATGTGCGACCTTTATTTGTCCTAATCCTTACTTCATGATAGCGTTTATGGTTTATTTATGCATGTTTCTGTAGATCTCCTCTGAAAACCATCTGGTACATATGATGTTATAATTGAAAACGGAGGTGGGGAAATATCCACTTCCATAAATACCTGATACATGAATACATGGCCTTTGTTTCTTCCTGTTTACCAGCTTGTGTGACAGTGTGTGAGCCCACTGAGTTAACAAGACTGACTGTTGTGATTTAAAGTACGACTGTTTTACAAAGGTCACCATAATTTCATCCTTAAGGACTGTTTAATTAATGAAAATATATACATGTAAGCGGTGAGAGATTATTTCACATGAAGGGTTAATAATAATTTAATAAATTAATTGAATCTGTTTTGTATTGCTTTAATTCTTTTGGTAATACATTTCCAAATACTTTGGGGAAACAGTTATGGGAATTCTGTTGAGACATATGAGAAATAAAGTTTGAATCTTAAAGGGAAAATTATTGTTATTAATTTTGTGAAAAATCATACAAACTCAGCTTAGTACCCTATACAGTACAGGGCCTTGAGCAGGGGTGTCAAACCTATTTTAGTTCAGGGGCCACATCCAGCCCAATATGATCTGAAGTGGGCCAGACCAGTAAAATAACAACAGTGAAAAAAGTAAAATTACATTATGATTATGTTTACATCTACAACCTTTCCTTAAAAATCTGAATAACATGAACAACTTGAAATGTCTACAGAAAAATAAGCGTAATTTTAACAATATTCTGCCTCAGTTTATCATTTACACATGTGCATTACAACTTACATAACAATTACAAATACACAAAACATTTAACAACGGGCAGAATACTGGTAAAATTGCAAGTACTTCTCTAGGTTGTTCACATTTTTTGTAAAAGGATAGTTTGTTAAATATAAACATTTTCATGTAATTTTACTTTTTTAGACTAAAACAAAGATAAAATCTGCAGTTTTCATTATTTATAGATTATTATAATCATATATTGACCCAGTTGAGATCAATTGTTCTGTATGTGGATCCTAAATTAAAATGAGTTTTACACTATTGATTGTTAATATCTGCAGTGTAATTCATCATACGGGCCGGATTGGACCCTTTGGCGGGCTGGATTTGGCCCCCGGGCCTTATGTTTGACACCTGTGGCCTAGAGAGGGCATGACGTTCTGTTTGAAGAAGAAAATTTAACAATACCATTGTACAGATGTGTGTTAACAATGAGCTTTATACTTTACTCGGTGAGTGATAAAGTCTGTGGCTTTGTGGATATATGGCGTTGGTTCACTGGTGGGGGTTTGGTAGTCCTAAGTGTGTTCTGGTACATGACTTCCCCCTGCTGTTGAGAGTTTGGAATATCAATACTATATAGAACCCCTTTAAATCCATTCAGTAGAGATAGATGAGCACAAATCTGGCACATGTTGAAAAATGCCACATGCAGTACCTGAGCTAAAAGGATTAAAAAGAATTAAAAAAAAAAAAAAATGGAGAAAAAAAGCCAAAAATAAGGCATAAGTGTTGGATGGAAAAGCTGAACATTTGTGCAACACAGAACACTTTGGAATCAAATTTATTTCTCTTAGGACCTAGAAAAGTAATTAAAAACTGAAAACTCATAATCAAATTCTGTTTGCAAGTAAATATATAAACCCAGTAACAGGTGGGTATGGTAATAGGAACCAACGTACTCTTAAAATGTGCTTCATTCTCACATTCTGAGCACAGTCTAAGTGATGTTTGTACATGAACATGTCAGGCCTGCAGATCACTCACAGCAGTCTGGGCATTATGAATATTCAGTGTGGTGGCCAAATGTCACCGTGCTATCCCGTAACAATAATGGAGCTTGAAGTCTGCAGACAAGTGGGCACGGACTGAGGCCAGCTAATGAATGTAGCTGCCTCGCTTTGATTAGTTCAGATGACAAATGTTTTGATAGACACGACTCTGAGGTTTCAATCTACATAATATCTTTTTCTTCTTCGTGCTGCACACCAGCCCATCATTTGGCAGCATGTGTACAGATGTGTTAATGTGAAATAAATGAAAAATAAAAAATCATGCCTTCCTGCTTTAAATTAAGACGCTTGAATCTATTAAAAAGCTTTCAGCGGTGACATTGGTTTTGCACAGTTTAGTAAAAAGCTGCATTCTAAAAAAGCAAACAGAACAGAATGACCACAAAGTCAACGATATAAACATAAAAAAACTGTTGATGCTACCTCTACTAATGTCTAAAAACATCATGTTAATAGCAAGTTAATGATCAAACCAGCAAATAAGATTCGTTTCATTCGTTACGCTGCACTTGACATGTTTGACAGAGGGACAGAAAAGACTAAATGTTGTTGGAAAGGCTTGTACGCTTTAGGAACACGGTCCGCTGGCTCAGTTTATTGTAAATATAATTTATACCTGACATTCTTCGCCACTCTTTCACAGGGAATCTCAAAGCCAGAGCATTACTGGGAGCTAGCGTCAGCCTAATTACTGGGAAGAGTGCCTGTCAGGAATTTAGGGCAAGACCTGCAGTGTGGCACAAACATTAGCATAAAGAATCTTGAAAGAAATTTAATGGGATTTTCACCATTTTAAGAGAATAAAATGACAGAAAAACTGTCGTGTACACAAGGAAATGCAGATGTCCCAGTTATTTTGACATCAAATCAGCTGTATTTTATAGGCGACTTTAATGACTAAGACATGCTAATTCATTCTTATAAATATTACACGTACACAGCATTTACATACGACAACATTTACATATAAACACACGCAGAAATCATTTCTCTTCTGTGTCAAATACAGTGTGGACAGAAACTAAGTGCTACAGAAAACATACCAATGTATTGAGTGATGTTAGCCTGGATAATGAGTTTTACTATGACGCCATCAATCAGAAGATGTAGAGAAGCCAGACACTGGATTCAACTAAAAGTATTATTATTTTAATATCTGTGCATCTGTATGTTACTGTGTGAAGCTTGCATTAGAGTGAGTTTCTACCAGAGGCAGGTTGTTTGTTAATATTAGCTAATTTTGTTACAAAGCTAATGACTATGGAAACCCTTGTGCAACAGTTCTGAAGTGCTCCTCACCTGCTCCTTTACTACAGCAACAGTATGCAACGCTAGCTACTGTCAGGTTGGAAATGGAAAATGTCCTAAAGCAGGGGTTCCCAAAGTGAGGTACACGTACCCCCAGGGGTACTTGGAAGAAGCCCAAGGGGTACTTGAAATTTTTTTTGGAAAAATACTGGCTTATTCAAAAAGAATGAAGCGATTTGATTACACAATATTTTAATTAAAAAAAAGCAATAGAAAACTCCAGCATAGTCACAAGTATTCCACTCACAATCAACTTTTATTTCCTGTCTTAAAAGGGTTCAATGTGTCCACCACCTGCAGCACGGACAACGTCAATGTGATAAGAGAATTCCTCCCAGATGAGTATCAGCACATCACGATCCACTGAGATGATCGCTGTTGTTATTCGATGTTTAAGGTCATCGAGGTTAGTGGGTAGCGGTGGAACATAAACGCATAAACTTTTATACATCCCCACAAGGAAAAATCAGACATGGTCAGGTCTGGGGATCTCGCAGGCCAAGTACAAAGTGCAAGATCTTGGCCCCCTTCTGACCAATCCATCGCTGGGGCACTTTTTGATTTAAAAAAAGCTCAGACTTAGTAAACTCCTCTTTCAAATGGTCACTGACTCATTCCATGGCAATGTTTGAGAACAGAAGTAATGCGTCATGAAATTGGTTCATTCTTTTTGAATAACCCTGTATATTAAATAAGTCATCATGCACTGAATATAAAATAAATAATGAGAATTAACGCTGAAATCTAAAACACAATAAATACATTCATATAATAGTTTTATTGTCAATCATCTTGTTTAAGTTCTGGTAATATTTTAAGAACATTGCTATTTTATATTTGCAAAATGACTTTATTTGAGTAGCTAAGTAATTATTTTTGTGGATAAAAGGTTAATTTATTAATTAATAACCAATTTATTTATTTTTCTTATCAATGAAAGAGGGCACTTTTCAGCTCATCTTTTGCACACAAAATTTACTTTAATTATTTTATATATATATATATATATATATATATATATATATATATATATTAGAGTTAAATATATGTCATTGTTTACAAAGTTTTGAAAATAAAAACAGACACCTTTGGCACGGGAACAAATTTTGCCTAATGCTTTTCAATCAAAAATGCTGAAGTAAGAGTTGGGGGTACTTGGGTAAAAAAGTATATTTCAGGGAGTACCCCACTGTAAAAAGTTGAAGAACCACTGACTTAAAGCAATTTAGACTCTGAAATTCAATGTTGAACCTTTAAAAACATTACGAAGTACTGAGTCATTTTTGGTCATTTTTATGAGCAAACAACAAGCTGTGAAGAGGCAGAAATATTATCCAAAATAGATCTAAAACAGTAGATGATAGTGAGTTAAATATTTATTATTCATTTGTTTTGTGTAGCCACTCATGGGTCATAGGGGACAGGAACCTTTTTGAGCTGATATCGATTAAAGGTAGGGTACATCTGGACAGGTCACCACTTTATTAAAGGTCATGTAGAGACAACCATGAACACATTGGAGTCATTTAGAGCCTATTAACCAGCAAGTGTCTGAACTGTAGAAGAGAACTAAAGGACCACTGTACCAGTCTAAATATTTAGTTTGTTGATTTTAAAGTAGGTTTTCTAAATTTTATTCATTTAAGTTAGATATTTCTCTATGCATCAGTGAGCCTGTTTACATGCACACTAAAACTCTGATCATTATTTCTGCTTTCATCAGATTATTCAAGTGATCATGTAAACGGCATAATCTGATATAATTTATCAGATAACAACAGTAATCTGACTATAAGAAATCAGATTAACACACCTGGATTTCTCCCTAATACTCTGATGTCTTCATGCAATTGTAGCTGTTAATCTGATTTATTTAGTTTTATATCTGGACATGCGTAAAAAAGAAAAAAAAACAAAACAAAAAAAACAGAAAATGTAGAAAACCAAAGCGATGTAATCAAACCTGAGTGGAGACAATAACAGAAAGTTTGAGTCTACCATCACTATGTTTGTATGTACTCTGAAAAAAAATACAATAATGAACTGAAACCCATTTAAATGTGTCATATCGGATTATTATAATTATTTGATTACTCCCACTTAATGGATTTTTATGGTCATGTAAATGGGCTCAGTTTCATGAACAGTTATGCTATATTAAGCATTAACCCTTTCATGCATAAATAACTGAGAAACAGAGACAATGGGACATGTCAAACTGGATTCAGGTCTTATTTTGAGTGAGATAAACATCTGCATATCCATGGTTTGAATGTAATTTAATGTTAAATATCATATTTTGCAAAAACATATTCATAAAAAGTGGATTTATGACTGATTTGCCTCATCAGTAGCCACATTAATGACTTGATAATGTATTAAAATAACATTATCAGGTAATCCATATGGTAATTGAGATATTGCTGTGTGCTCACACTATTAGTTTAGACAAATTATTGCAGATATTTTGGTTTTAATTAAAGCTTGAATAACTGTATTACATGCATGAAAGGGTTAAGATGTATTTCTGGTGTCCATAGTCTTATTTCAGTAGGAGTTAAAACTAGAAACATTCCAATAGCTTCTGGATGTTTTGTTGTGTTGTTTACTACATGCAATATACTGCTCATATGACACAACTCTGCTGATGTTCTGATGTCAGACTTCAACATAGTCTATGGAAGATATTATCTGTGTGTACCAAACATCAGCTCCAATTCCACATATTCGTGAAAATCATTGTAGCAAAGCATTAATTCCATGTGACATTCAATAGCATAGTCAAATCCTGGCTGACATTAAACCCTGTCCCGTTTGACCAGGTTTGTATAGTCTGGCTCAGAGGATGTTGGGATAATTCCTGCATTTGGACTATTTTGGTTCTCTTCACTTTGTTTATGTTATGTGAATTAACCTCCATGAACCTCTGACCTGCAACTATGGCCTAAAAATTACAAGTCTGAAAAAAACAAAAAGCAAAAGAAACTCACATCTTGTTATGTGGCAGTTTTATCTGTGTGGATTTAAGCCTTTCCACCAAAGCTAGCTGACCACAACTTGTGTTTTACAAAGACAGGTTCGCTGTGGTTTACATCACCCAAGACAAATGTGATTCATCGATAGAAATACAAAGAGGCTGAACAATCCAGAGAGTTCATCCTTAGTAGTTTTTGAAGCTGGTTTTCAGTTCAAACTGATGAACGCTCTTGGATGAGAGATGAAACATTTTCAAGAGTTAAACCGATTCAGTTGAACTTCGAAACCTACTAAAGATGAAGGATGACCTGAACAAATGAGAACTTACACAGAAATCCACAGAGTTATTTCCCTATTCCACAATGCCAGTGGCCGTACCCGTCTCTGGCACTAAAAAAGTATCCTGCAGTCAAATTTTGTGTAGAATTACTGAAGTAAATGTAAAACAGCCTTACCGCCCACCTCTGCTGGCAGCTGAATCATAAACTGTGCTTTGTATGATGGTGGATGTCATTTGGGAAGGAACTCTTTATATAACTAATTTGTGTATTTGCTTTTCCTGTGGGTGTGTGATGTGCTCAACTCATCCAGACACTGAATTCAAGTAAAAGTATCATTATTTTAACTAAAGGGAAGTGGACTCTGTGTGTGTGTGTGTGCGTGTGTGTGTGTGTGTGTGTGTGTGTGTGTGTGTGCATGTGTGTCCGTACAGAGCTGACTGCTACAGTTTGTCATACTAATGTATTTTTGGTCGAGGAAGACATTAGCAAAAAGGGAAACTTGATAGGACCAGTATTTTTGGGAGATATTAGTAATTTTGGAATACAATAGCCTTACAATCACATTGCTATATAGAATAGAATCATCATTGAAGTGGGTTACCTAGCAACAGATAAATAATAAAGCCAAGTTGCCATGGTGTCAAATTTCATGTGTAGAAACAGACATGCCAGCTGAGAGGTTATTCAACTGGAAATGCCAGTGAATTTATCAAGTAGTAGATAGTAGATAGTAAAGGAATGAACTTCACCAGAGGAGCTAGAATCCTTGGTTCCTCACGGGTCAACACGCTAGTTATTTTAACCCTTTATCAGGCGAGTGACTATTTTTGGTAATTTTTGTATACATTACAACACAGTGAGAGCAACAGTTCCATTGAGGACAGTGAGTCAACAATCTCAGGTCCAATGTGGTCTACAGGGTCTGTAAGGTCCACCTCTGCATGAACCGTGAGTGTACCTGCTTTGTTAGGTACCATGAAGTAATGGTACTAATGTAAGGAATGATGTTCAAAGGGATAATGTGGATGTGGACAGGGGTCTGGATCAGCACTTATTTATTTATTTAAATATTTATTAGAGTCACTGCATATTAATGAATATCTACAATAACTGCAGCTGTAAATATGTTATGATGTTGTAATGTTCTAACAGTGATGTTCTAAAATACATGTTCCTTTCACCTTACATGTGTTTTTCTTGTATTTTTATGGCTATATGCTTCTTAATTTATTTATTTTTTATTCACTTACAGGTAAAGAACCAAATATTGTAACTTCATTAACACTGATTTTCTACATAAAAAAAAAAAAAATTGAAAAATTTCACAAAAGTAATAAAGTCTTGTTTGGTCCTCCAATAACACACTAAGGCTGAAATTTAGCATTTTAGAGTATTTTTATGGGTGTCCTATAAAGGGTTAATATCTGTGCATATGTGTGCTACTGTGTGAAGTTTGCACGAGAGTGAGTTTTGTATTAGAAGTTGGTTGTTCATTAACATTAGCTAATTCAGTTAAACAGCTAATGACTATGGAAACGATTGTGCAAAAATTCTAAAGGTGCTCCTCATTTGCTCCTTTACCACAACAACAGTATGCAACAATAGGTACTGTCAGGTTAGAAATGCAGAATATCCTAAAACAATTCAGACTCCAACATGAAGTGTACAAGCTAATCTTTCATGTTGAACCTTTAAAAAGATTACCTAGACATCATTTTGGTCATTTTTATGAACAACAAGATGTAAATACTAGAAATACTTACCAATCTGTGGCACTAAAAAAAGTATCCTTCAGTAAAATTACTCAGTAAAGTATGATTTTGTGTAGAATTACTGAAGTTAATGTAACCTCTGGCAGCAGCTGAATCATAAACCATGCTCTGTATGATGGTGGATATCATTTGGGAAGAAACTCTTTATGTAACTAATTTGTGTACTTGGCTTTCCTGCGGGTGCGTGATGTGGTAAACTGTGATGCAGCTGAGGTCCTCCATGCATCCACACCGAAGACCAGATGAGATCTACAGTGATTCCTCACTCTCTACTCGGCTCAAATGGCCCTGATCTGGGTCATCTGGCCCTTTTCGCTTTCCACTGTGGTCCAGTCGAGGAATACGAGCCAAGAACAAAACCACACAACCCAGCACACTAGGCGAGCAGATACACTATTTGTACTACGAATGTGTAAATGTGAAAAGGCTTTGCCAAAACTACAAATATTGGCTTCTGATTCGTGACACAGTTTTAAAAGAGTCCAGTTTTAAACAACACTGTACTGATAAATATAATCAAGGGTTCTTCACATGTGGTTTACCAAGGTTTATTCCTGGAGAGAGGAGATCATTAAATATTAAACCACCACAGCCTGCCACAGGGCGAACCTCTGTTCATGCAATAACAAGCATTCTGTTTACTTATCCTCATCTCACACTCGTAGTCCACAGCTTAATTTCTGTTGCTCATAGTGGTCTGAAAAAAAAACCAAACTGGGACACACTAATTGAAAAAGTGCAACATTTCTTTCCTGTAAATTAACTTTTTGGAGACGACAAAGTGCTGGCTGATGCTTCCAGAGTCTGTCGGCAGCTGTAAACTGTTTACAGCCTTAATGTAGTGACTTTTAATTGCGCTGAACGACATTAAGAACATACTAAAGGCTTGGTGGCATTCAGGTCAACTGGAATTAGTCGTAGTTGTTGATGTAGTTTAATTTCTATTTGTGCACTTTACACCACAATAAAAAACTGGATTATTTTCTGTTGTACATATAGTTGGTGTAAAATCTAAACTCTCTATATATAATTCTGACACATTTCTTAAATTTAGTTCAGTTAATGTATTTATTTCATTCATAAGATAAAAGAAAATCTACTTCTAAATGTAAAAAAACTGAAAAGGAATGAATAAATATTTTCTGCCCCTCTTTAACAAAATACTCATGCATCTAATAGTAGTAGCAGCAATTCCAAACAGAATAGGAAAATCAACCTCTTATTACAATATCTGTCATCACTTCATCACTTGCAAAAGAAGGGGGGGGGGGGGGGGGGGGGGAGTACTCTTTAATTTACTCTTTTCCTTTTTCTACCAAACAGTCAAGCAGACAGGTTGTGGGTATGAAATTATGGAATTGACATTATGATGAATTTAAATTGTTCACTTCTCTGATAAAGTTTAAAAAATGTTTTAAGTATAAGATCAGATAAGATGTGTTTTTGTTGTTATTGATTCTTTTGTTATAATGCGAATCCTCAATGATGTACACATTTAATTTCATGTAAGTGGTGTGTCAGGTGAAAAGAAAAGGCAAAAATTAAGCTTTTACTTCTAACCTATCCTTTTTTTTGTTTTTGTGTTTATTGTTGTGGTTGTACTGTGTGTGGCGATTACAGTATAAACCAAAAATAAACCCTTCGTTCATTCAGTTAAAAAAAAAAAAAAGCTTAAAATAAGCATAAAACATCTAAATAATGAACAAAAACATTTTAGATCATTTTAAACATGCAAACATACACATGAACTTACCAAGTTTTCACATATAAGCACAGAGCTAAAAAAAACAAAACAAAAAAACAGTATGATTGTTTTTCACAGTAAAATTAATTTACTATCATTTTTACCACATGCCTACATCATATTCCCAAGAAAAATGGAAGAATATCTCTGCTATACAATCCAATGATATTATTCACATAAGATCAAACTGGGTGTTTCTTCACATAATAATATTGGCTTAAATTTTAAAGTGGAAATATCATACATTGCCCCTTTAAACATTCATTCATGAACTGTGGCCAGGTCATCGCAGCCCCTTTAAACAAGCACAATAAACATCAGCAGGTAAAGTGGACAAACAGTTCATTTCAGCCTGGAAAAATGCGATAAATTATAAAGTAAAAACAGCTACGTGGGCTGCAACAAAATAACTTCCTTTTGGGATATAAAGTAGAGGGTCAGCTCTTGTGTTTTGCATCAACACTTCTGGATAGAGATGGAAATAGATTTCTACATCAAAGAGGATTTTACTTTGCACCTACATGGATTCCCCTACAGGGACAGGCAGGAGATGCTAAATTGCACTTTTCCTTATTCCGAGTGTAACATTAATTAGACATAGTGAATAATGAGGCGAATATATAAAATATTTCCTTTGTGCCATTGTTATACTGACCAAAGGAATGAAAAGTGCAGATGTGAAAACAGTAAGTAAATAAGTGGATAATATTCAGAAAGGACATGTCTGTGGTGTTTACATGCAGGCGGTGTAGGAGTAAAATGTTGCTCACTTTTATGTAATAACCTTCCATTTCCCATTTGGCCACAACCATTATGTTTGAGATTTTTGCTGTTTCTCTCTTATGGCAGTTTTCAATAAAGTCAGCTTTGTTTTATGACAAGGAACACCATCTGCCACTGTGTCAAAATAAATGCAAGAGGGCATTTAACTGCATCCTGCTTTGGATTTAATGACATTAGAGCAAAACTGGGGAAAAGGGACAGAAAGACAGAATCATGTTGCTTGGATTGAGGAAAAACGGCACCAGATATGAATTTATTATGAACAGAGGATGTCAAATACGAACTGCGTCATGTTGAAAACCCCATATTTATGGTTTCTTAAAAGCTCTGATGTTGTCGGGGTGTAAAGAGTTACAGGTTTGCCCTATGAGATCCTTGAAGCCCTCTTAACTAAATGTGTTTGTATTTTTTATATCTCAGTGCCAACCTCTATTAGTATCATGTCACTAAGTGCCCTTGACTCCAGTCGAGCATCACTGTGCCTCTTGGTGAGGTCCGGATTGAATTTACAGTCCACACCCAAAAACAGAACTCTGCACAGAACACGACTGATGAAGGGCATAAAACTTCACAGAAACATTTTGTTTCTTAACCCTTTAACCGCTGACATGTCAGTGTTGAGTGTTCTGAATGTATGAGTCAGTTTAAATATTCATAAAAATTCAACCGTTTGCTCAATCGGAAAAATTTCCAAACATGCTGATAGAAAAGACCTTGTTCTTGCCATCTGAGCATGATCAGTACACCCCCCGCTGCTTGTGGAAGGGGGGGGGGGGGGGGGGGTAGAGCAGAGTGACACTGGCTTGCTATAAAAATAGACGGTTTGGGCTTTTTTTAAAACACCGTTTTCCTTGTGTTTTATTTGTTTTTACTGTTTGCTGTTTTGTTTTTCCTTTACTTATTTATTTATTTTTTACTACATTTTTACTGAGTTTTGACTGTGTAACTGTTATATGGAGTTCAACCAGGTGCCAAAGAGTAGCTGGACTGATTTAGAAAAAAAGAGCCCCAAAACAAACTCAGCCAAAATTCAAATAGTTGTTGTAGTTCAGTGTGTTCCAATTCACAGCTGATGTTCAACATCCTAAATCTCTTATTAATGTACACTCTGAGTGCCTTATTTAGTAAAAACCTGGTTACTCCACCCTGCTTTGACCCTAAAACACAAAATAAAGCCAAACTGCTGAAGGAAAGGAACACAAGAAAATACTCACAGCAGCTTTTATGACACTAGTCACTTTCCACTGACCCTCAAATTGCTTGAATGTAACTTGTGCATAAAAATTTACCTAATGGAAAAACAACAATTTCACCAAAACTCTCGTTTTTTGATTAAAAGTTTTTGTGCTGGCAAGAGGTGGTTTTTTGGGCATAGGGCAATTGGTATATCACGCAAAACTGCAATGGAAAGACCTTTTTCCGCAACTAGAGTCAGGTGAATTAAAAAAAAACGGATGTTGACGGACGATACAACAAGCAAAGTAGAGGAGTTTTAAAAGAAACATGGTGCAGTATGTGTGGACACCAGGAAACCAAATATTTTTTTTTAATTTAGTATGGGATAGAGGACTAATATATAATAATAATGAATATATCTGTAAATCAACACAATATTTACGTTCGTTGTCATGTTTATGGAATGACTTCTCGTGACATCTCACGATAATAAATAAAGAAATCATGGCATTGGTGATTTAATGGAAAAACCAACATTACGCACTTCTGTTTTTTCGACATTTTGTAAATATCAGTACAATTTTGCGAATATGTCCAATGGAAAACCGACTACTGAAACAGATGGAAATTCACAGCAGCACGTTTACCTGGAATAATGTCTCAGGGGTTAAAGAGTTAAGCTGTGTTGACCTGATGGAAAAACATCCTACACATTCTAAAGCCTCTTATGTTTTTTTTTTTCACTTCCTGCCTTCATGAAAATAATTACCAAAATACAAAAGCCCATCTGAATATTCCAGAGGTATATACAGTTTAATTCTTTGTGCTACATTGCTATAATATCTCTAAGCCGATGTAGAGTATTGCTCTTATCTTTGGTCTGATGACAGCTCCACTTTACTTAGAGTGCTGCCTATAATTCTTTCTAACGTTACATTAGCTGCTCTGTGAAGATCTTGTGTGGGTGGCTGAATCACACGGGGATTATATGTGCAGGTTCATTAAACTATTCAACCATACTTTATGCCATTAAGTTTCCAAGTGAAAGCTACCCTACAAATATTTTTCACAGCAGTAGGGACGTCTTCTCTTTTTCCTTCCCAGTTGGTTTATTAGCAATTTTCCTACCTGAGAGCATGAAGAAAACAATAGCATTATGATTGGTTTTGATGGAAAATATTACTGTTTAGTTTATGCTTTACATTAAACTAATACCATAAGTGAGTGCTGCTGGTTTTATAGAATCACTATGACATTCTAAAACAAAACTGGGCTGAGATCAGCGCCGAATGTTGTGTGTTTATATGCTGTCAAAGCCATTAAACTGCATTGTAACATCTTGGGTATAATGTTAAACCATTTTCACACTGGGCAGAAAACCCACGAACATCTGGCTTTTGTCTTCGATGTGAAAGGGTACAGTTAGATACAATTAGAATTTACTTCCAATTCACTGGAGTCTCTCAGCTTCTATTGTTTTTGTACCTGCTACTTTTCATTCCTTTTCCTGTATGATACAATGATTTTGTGGCTGATGGTTCATAAATAGCCAGGCAGGAATGTTATTTATTTATTTATTTATTTACAATTGGGAATAACATGATGAGTGGTGTAGTGAGTCTGGTATTTTTTTTGTGCAAGATGAAACACCAGTAAAAGAGTAGGGTGGAACAACTGCTTTAGGGTCAAAACATGGTATTCAAAATCTTTCTAACGGGACATTTTAGAGACAATTTGACGATTAGTGTTGCTAAATGACCCACATTTTTGCTTTTAAATTCATTTTTGCTTTAGTTGGACCATAAGGGATTATCCAAAACAAGGAGCTACTTTATATTGAAATAAATCTTGGAATGGCAATCAATTAAAGTTCGCTCTCTGACGGGACATTACTGTGTTTTGACCCTTTAGATCAAGGGTGTCAAACTCATTTTCTTCCGGGGGCCACACTCAGCCTAATTTAATATGAAGTAGGCCAGACCAGTAAAATAATAGCATGATAGCTAATAAATAATGACAACTCCAAATGGTTTTAGTGCAAAAAATGACATTAAATTATGCCAATATTTACGTTTACGAACTATCCAAACAAAAAGGATGTGAATAACCTGAAAAAAATGAAATTTGTAAAGAAATATAAGTACAATTTTAGCAGTATTATGCATTGACTTATCATTTATACATAGGCATTACAGATCAGATCTACAAAGGCAAAAAACATTTAGTAACGGGCAGAATATTGTTAAAATTGCACTTAATTTTCTTTAGACATTTCAGGTTGTTCATATTTGTTCATGTTATTCACATTGTATTGTTAAAGGATAGCTTGTTAATGTAAACATTTTCATAATTTAATGTTTTTTTGCACTAAATCAAAGAGAAAAAATTGGTGTTGTCATTATTTATAGGTTTTATGATATTATTTTTGAGTTTGATGCCCTAACTTGCAATTTGCAAATTCATCCTGCGGGGCGGATTGGAACCTTTGGCGGGCCGGTTTTGGCCCCCGGGCCGTATGTTTGACACCTGTGCTTTAGATTTAATGAAAATTCAATGGAAATCCACTGTTGAAACTTTGAATTTGACAAATCAAGATAAAGTATGGTTTTTATCTGGGTCATGTTTATTATGTTCACCAGAAGAATATAATCAATGCCTCATGAGTGAAAATGAAACCTTCAAGTTCACATGTTGGTTGACTTTTAGAAATATTGGAAATGAGATGATGGAAATTGAATTAAAGGTATAATATGTAAGATTTTCTAGGACTTGTTTATGATTTAGAACATTTCATTTATTCCTTTTTTTGAAAGAGGTGGTGCATTTTAATGAACAAGCAATATAAGATTGTTGTAAATACACCGGATTTAGCATAACTGCTGATGTCCATCTGTAGCCCCAGACATAAAAGCAAACATAAAACAAACACTGTAGACATAAAAACAATACATCACATACAGTACCAACAGTTAAAATATGATACAGTGCTAACAAGGTCCTTCTACTCCAAAGTGCAAAAAATTTTGAATGCAAAGCAGGCAATCCCTTTGTGTGTGGTTTTAAAGGTGCTGATAGTTAAAGTGCAGTTTTGAGTTAAGAAATAAAAGGAGCAAAATAAAAAAGGCTATCCCATGTTTGAAAGGAGTCCTTGGCTTGTTTCTAGGGGGTTTGTCATAACTCTGTCCATCCATCTGTCTTTCCCAATGAGAAATCTGTCTGGAATCACAAGGCTTGAATCCAAATATGAAGGCGGGACCAACAGGCACTGAGTAAACCAATCGCAGAAAAGACAGATGTGACGTAGTTACAGGGTGGGGAAGCAAAATTTACAATGAACATTTAGTTGTTTTTTCTCAGCAAGCACTAGGTCAATTGTTTTGAAACCAAACATATATTGATGTCATAATCATACCTAACACTATTATCCATACCTTTTCGAAACTTTTGCCCATATGAGTAATCAGGAAAACAAACGTCAAAGAGTGTGATTTGCTGAATGCACTCGTCACACCAAAGGAGATTTCAAAAATAGCTGGAGTGTCCATAAAGACTGTTTATAATGTAAAGAAGAGAATGACTATGAGCAAAACTATTACGAGAAAGTCTGGAAGATACTATTAAAGAAGAATGGGAGAAGTTGTCACCCGAATATTTGAGGAACACTTGCGCAAGTTTCAGGAAGCATGTGAAGGCAGTTATTGAGAAAGAAGGAGGACACATAGAATATAAACATTTTCTATTATGTCAATTTTCTTGTGGCAAATAAATTCTCATGACTTTCAATAAACTAATTGGTCATACACTGTCTTTCAATCCCTGCCTCAAAATATTGTAAATTTTGCTTCCTCACCCTGTATGTGATGAGCAGATTCTTAATGTCAACACACCTCAGCATGTTTCCATCATGGCATGTGGTGGTGGTCGAGTAGAAACTTTGTTGAATGACTCTTCTCGCTTTTGTCCGAGAAACTTGAGAATACAGGGTGTAATCTGTAATTCAATCCTTATTTTTGAATCAAGTAAAAGCCAACAACAGCTGTAAAGAGATTAGCGGACTTGGACTGTTTTCTCAGCATTGGTTTTGTTTTTTCAGCCTGGACGTCAAACCCAGTTCCTCTAATGTCCAAATTCCCAAGGATCTGTGTTAAAATGTCTCATTTTACAACTAAATTGTTTTGGCAACTCTGTTAAATGCTTATAATGCTATAAAAGTTATAGCTTTATATATAAAGTTTGGCATTTGTGTGATTTTTAGATTGTTTTCCAGACAAATGGGATGTACCTGAAGCTTCTCTTTATTGAATAAAACATATAAATAACAAGTAAACAAGTAACCCACCCACTTATCTCCAAATATGTTCAGCTCTGGGACCAAAAAAATCAAGAAGGTTAAAAACAGAGTATATAGTATATTTCCATACTAATATTTGGTGTAAAAATGCTATTAGTTTAATCTATCAAAAATGTAATAAATGCCCCTGAAGTGCATTTGCATGTACACTTGCATGCAATAATTATCCCAATCATTTTCCACCACAGATGTTCAGAGGGCAGGCAGTATATTCATGTTTGTCAACCGCTGTTTATTGATTTGTGTCACTTCCTTGTCTCCACCCTGACTCTTTGGCTCAGCTTAGAGTTGGACAAAACAGATGAGAAGTGCTGTGCCGTCCAAACAATGAAAACCTTGCTTGTTGGACCCAGAAAGACGCCCTGTACTTGGGTCAGCAATCCTTGTACCCCCTAAAAAGTGCAGCCTGAGCCTCTCTAGAAAGATTAATGACCATTGATTCCCAGCACAAGCCACCAGGGCAGCAGACTTCAGTTTTCCTCCGGTCCCCATGAGCAGTAAAATCCTCATTACACACTTTCTGAGTCTTTAGGTTACCCCTCTGCCCGGCCCTAACCATGCCCAAGGACACTCTCTATAGCGTTTGCCTGTTTTGTTTTGTTCAGCGAAGTGTGTTGATAGGGCTGATGTTTGCTTATTGGTGCATTTTAGTGGTGTGCTTTATTATAAATTCTATATTGTCTGAATTTTTATGGGTGCAACACATTTTTTGAAGTAAACAATGTAAAAATGCAAGGTGAGAGAGAGCAAACCGTTGATGACCACTGTGATTTACTGAAAACTGCAGTCTGAACTAGAGTTTTTAAAGAGACATGTACTTAAAAAACCAACTTGTCTAGATTGCGTTCTGCTGCAGACCCTCTCATTTGCAGATGAAACAGACAGCCTGTATAATCATCTGTGTGTTTGGAGAAGCTGCTCTCCGTTTCTGCTTCTTTCTGCGTGACCTTTCTAATCAGATGAGCATTTCAAAAGCACAAGGGCCAGAGGGGTCACTGCCAATACCGGGCTGAAACAGCAAATTACCATTTGGCAGGAATATTCCTGCTGTAAATCAGCTCCCGCTCTATTCTGATCTGTAGGTAACTGTCTGACTTCTGCCCCAAACAATGTCTTTGATGTTGGGAGAAGGTTTAAAGTAAGAGTGATTAAAATGTAATGGAAACAGGCGTTGTATACGCTGGAGGCAGTTTCCTCTGCAAGAATAATTTGTCTTTTTCAAACTAGCTAAGTTGACGATAACTAACTACATTTAATGGAAATCAGTACCTGACTAATGACCAGCTAAACATCAGTTGGTCATGACTAATTAATTATATGATTGTAAGATAGATGCTGATGATATCTCAGCTTCTTCAGATACAAGACAAACTTTATGGATGTGGTGGAATCAGAACACTGGAGAGCTGCGAAATGATAATATAGAAGGTTGTTAGAATATATCCATCTCTAATCAAGATCTCCTTTATGAAGATGCTGTGGTAGAAATGAACAAATCAAGAAAGCATGAACAATGTGTTATTTATATGACCCAATGAGCAGAATTATTATTATCAGTTATTTTTGCACTCTATCTCATCAATTACTTTCTGCGGTTTGTGTTTACTTTGCTACTCGTGCTTTGAACATTTTCCAGAAGAGATGTTTCACACTATCATCCACTGTGATGTGTCTACAGTTTTCAAGCCGTTGGAAGTAACAGTTCAAAGATAAATCACCTCTTTTGAAAGAAGCTGTACAAATACTGATGTCTTCAACAGTGCTGACTGGGCACACACACCAGCAAAAGGGCATAAATGACTGAATCAGTGCAAAAACAATGTTATCCTTTAAAACTGTATGTTGTCACTGGTCAGTCCATTTTATGCTGCTGAAAAGTTAGCAAATAGGGACATTAGAGGATTGTTTCTCTGCTTTCAAGCCTAAATGTTATGTTAGAAATATGTCATAACTTCTGAAGTTATTTATCTACCACAAAATTGTCTGTATTCCTGTAAACTATAATATTTCAATGGAGTTGAACAAGCCAAACAGCAGTTTTTTTTTTTTGTTTTCTATAACTGTGATATGTGTGTGCATGTGTAAAACGGGTCTATTTTTGCCTTGGGTAACTTTGGAGTGAAAGAAATGTTTGAAATCTGTGAAGCACATTCACTTGTGCCATGAATGAACTGGACAGGATCTGCTGTTGGTCTTTTGAAAAACTGGGGGGGGGGGTGTAAGAGAATGATGGGGTTCAGGGTAGGAGGCCTGGTGGAAGGGGTTGAAGTGAATCAAAATTAACATTATAATTGCTTCAAATCACATAAAACTGTATTTTTCTTATTATCATACACTAATAAAATGAATGCAGTTTAACCTCACTAATGTGACCACTTTTAGAACTAAAGCAAAGAGTTGGCTTTAGTAAGGTTGTCCTCGGTTAAGGCATTGAATTTCATTGCATTCTAAATCAGTGGTACCAGGCACAACAAACCCCGCCCCTCGCACATATTGTAGCTTATTTCAACATCGATCCAGCTGATGTCATCATGTCTCTGCATGTGGTGATGTCACCATATCAGGTGCCTCTATATACGTATGTGCCAAGTTTGAAGTGAATTGAAACAAAATTAATTTTTTATAGATATTTGAAATGTTGCCCGTTACAAGTAAATGAGAGAAGAAAAAAGATTTTAAAAATTCATAATAAATTCAAACTTTGACCTACTTTTCCCAAAATGTAATGACATCTATTCTGGGTCACTGGCAATCTATAACCCAATTTGGTGTGAATTCAACCAATAGTTTTGCTGCTACAGACATATGAAATTACACCCATTATAAGTAAATGGGGAAAAAAAGATTAAAAAAAAAAATCATAAAAAATTTAAACTTTGACTACTTTTACCAAAATGTAATGACATATATTATGGGTCACTGGCAATCTATAAACCAAATTTGGTATGAATTCAACCAATAGTTTTGCTGCTAGAGTGTTAGCAAACAAACAAACAAACAAACAAACAAACAAAACAAAAAAACCAAAAAAAACCCAAACCAAACCAAAACAAAACAAAACAAAAACAATACCCCTTGCCTCCCCTTCAGGAATGGGGTAATTATTTAAAATTGGAAACAACAGGATACAGTAGAGGTATAGGCCTATGTTTAACAACTTTGTGTGATTCCCTCAATCACTGGCTGTGTTCAAAGATATTTAATATTCAGTCCATGCAGTTCTGTAGTTCCCACTGCATAATAATACATTACATACCTTCTATGACCATTTGTTTTTCATGCAGACACAAATGCTGTTTGAATAGACAGTTGGCTCTTCTTGATTAGACTTTACTTTAGATTTAACTTCCTTTACCATATAGATTCTTGTGATAAATGGTGCGTGCAAAGTAGACCCCTTCCAATGCAAGAGATAAGTTTGCGCCCCCAATAACATGTGGATGGAGAGTTCAGTAAGTTACGCTGGAAATTGTGGTTTGAATCCCAGCAAGAGCAATCATATTATTTTCAACATTTTACGTGTTCAAATGGGGGGTGTGAAATGTATGTAAATCCGCCATTATCTACCCTCTTGTTGAACAGCAGAAAGCCTATGGGTCACAGAGGGTTTACCCAGTATTTACATACAGTGTTTGTTGTTGTGTAGACGAGCAGAAGGAAGACACCGGTGAACTCTAAAGAAAAGACCTGAGTTCTCTGCATTGAACTCAGTGTACGTTGTGTTACATGGATCTGGTCAACAGAGACAGTTGTCAGCTTAGAAGTGACGTTAGCTAACATCAACAAACGACTGGCTCCAAGCACAAAACAGACTCCAACACAAACTTCACATAATCACATCCACGAATGGTTTCAGGAGACACGCCTAACAGTGTAGTTGTGTCTGTAAGCTATTGACCCAGCATCTACCTCAGCCTTGGGAATTCAACTATGGCCGACCTTCCATTTCCACCCTGGGCATAATAGTCGGTCAAGAGGAGGTGATGTCAGCACACTGCACTTTCCTCAAACCTGGTAGAAAACAGAAAATACCAATATCTGTCCTATTTCCTTTTTTGCCTTTTTAACCGACTGTTGAGACTCACAGTTGTAGTCAAGTCAAACAGAATTAGTGTATGATGTGGCTAAATTAATGGTGCTTTTCTGCACGCATCCAGATGAGTTGATAGTTCTCTTGTACACATCATAAATTGACCTGCAGTGCTGACATCAGTGATCTGGAACTGGTAATGGTGTGTGAATAAGTTGCCCATAAAGCCAGCGTGAGTAAAACACGCTGTCACAGCAGCCCAATCATTAGGACACCAAACAAGGAAATGCTCTGATGGACACTAATCATTCAAGATCAAATGCGTTTCAATTAAGCAGTAACATCTGTTCGTGAGGCCATTTTGGTTATTTGCCATATGTTTTGCAACCTCAAAGTGACGACGTAAAGAGATTAATGTTTCACTATCTGCTGCCAAAATGGAACAAACAAACAAAGAAAGATAAAAAAACATAAATTCTGATTACGATGCTTCACCCATATGCTTGTTTCTGTCAAAAGGCGTTGTTTAAAATTGACTTGGAAAGGCCGAGACTATAGGGAATAAGTGTGAAATTGCATCTTTATCGCTTTTGAACATATGGTTTAACATGAATTAATGGTCACATGCTATGCACTCATGTAAATACTCAGATGAGCTTTTGGCTGATTTCAACGTGACTCACAATCTGCTTCAGCTTATGGACAAGTGATGTTTTAATATAGAGGGTTTATCTTGTACCAAATGTTCTAAAAATGACAAAGAAACAAACAGAATTTCTACTGTGAATTGCTGTTTAGATTTCAACACATGCATCCCTCATATAATAACAAAGGAAATCAGATTCATTCATTTAAATAATTGCATTAGTTCCTGTTTTTGTCCCAAGTTAATTAGCAAACATTTTAGCTCAGAGAGAGAGAGAAAAAAAGAGGATCTGCTCTTATTAAGTGGGATAAACAGAGGCTGTCAGCACATCTTTACAATTCTTATGCGTAATACAAATAAGCCAGACTGCTTGTAGGTGCTGTAGCTTGACGTGGGTTTTCATCCATAGCTGAACAATTTTCTGCTCCTCTGGGATCCTTTGCATCAATTCAATTTATTTCAGTAAATGGACCAATTCATCAGGGAAATTTGGTATGTCATTTGTGTTTTTCATCAAGCGATACCTTCCTCTGGTTTTTTCATGAACACAAATGGATTAAACACTTATGCAGACATTCTTGAACCTACAGCACATCTACATAAGAGGTTATTGTGTACGTTGACAGCATAAAGGAAAAGATGTTCATTGCATGTTTAGTGGATTCGTAATAATTAATAGAATTGGGTGTTTACTGTTCGTTCAGTGTGAGCTATTGATCGTTGAGTAAGTGTGAAAACACATTTACTGACATTGTGTGATAAATTCATTTGACTTTAATTAACATTTCATTTAAAGGAGTGATATTTTGCTTAAAAAATTAAAAAAAAAAAAATGGAATTATGTATTTTAAAACTTTTCCCTGTGGTCTACATAAACTGTAAATGCTATGCTTGGGTCTGAATTCTTCATTAATTCAACTCCACAGGTCCATCTTCAACCCTATTTCTGAGCAATGACACCAGAAAGGTCGTTTTGAGCGCTGGCCCTTTAAATGCTAATGAGCCACTTCATGCCCCACCCCCTCCAGGTTGTTGACTGTGCTGCTCTGTCCTGTTCAAACAACAACTGAACATTTTAGGCAATCGGCTTGAAGTTTGGACATATTTTCAGTATGGACTACAACTGCTGCTGCTGACAAACAGTTATGTCGTACTCAGAGAAATGTTCGTCAGAAGTCTTGACCTTATATGTGCAAATGTTGTAACGTAATTAGTCATAGACATAACAAATTAAGAAGGAATTAAAACAGGTTGTAGAAATCCACTCGATTTTTGCCAAAATGAATATAAAACATAGCTTTGCAGCTCCTGGAGGGTTCAAATTCAAACTTTTGCAACTATTAGGGTCCAAATACACAAATAAATGAATCAAAGACTAATAAAAGTGGGTTTAGCAAAATATGACCCCTCTCAGGGTAGCACTTCACATTTAAAGATCAAACTAATGTGTGCAATTGTGTTTCTACTGAAAAACACAAGTAACTAAATTTAAAGGTTCATTATGTGAAATTTAGGTTGGGGGGCTGTTATTTGTTCACGTTAGCTAACTCCACTTCTAAGCTAATCACAGTCACAAATGTTTACATCCATTATATCTGCATGTAGGTTGATTCTACTTTATTCTTCTTTTTATGGAGGACTCAGGTTTTTCCACAAAAATCCAAATGCTCGTTCTTCGTGTTTCTCTTGTTCTTTTTTTATAGCATTAATTCATATGACCACACAAACACAGACTGCAACACAAACATACATGTACATACAAATGTTACAAATTGAACCTTTAAACATTCATAATTAATAGTTTATCACATAACATGTTTGGTAATACTCTATGATACTAAAATTAGTGTCATAATAAGTAAAGTCAAGCAAAAAGAATACTGAAACCGTGAAATTAAATAAAACCAAGTAGTTAAACCCTGATTCATGGTTGTTACAAACATATGATCCCCGGTAACAAGTCACAGCATTAAGCGTATAAGTTCTACAGTAACATCTTGAAACAACTGGGAAAATAAGGAGCAAAAAAGAGAATGTATTTCAACATTACAATGTTGCTTTTACTAAGACCTGTGATGTGATTTTAAAATTATTTATATTGATATTGACAAATTATATTCTATATTCTTCCTCTTCTTCTTTGTTATCAACTCAAGTAAAATCAACTTTATTTAAGAAGTACAGTTAGCCAAAGTGCTGTATACAAATATAAGAACAAATAAAACACATAAAAGAATTTATGAAAAATGATAAAAGCAATTATACATTAAGACAATAAAAGCCAACTGCTCACACTGAGTTAAAAGCCAAAGAAAACTTTGATGTCACCAAATAATCAGTTTTAATCAAAATTTTGCCAAAGGGCGATATTTGGTTAAAAGCAACAAAATGAACAACATAAGGAACTGAGTGACTTTGACTTTACCATATCATACCTACATAAATGTATTTATAAAGCACTTTAAAGACTTTACAGCTGGCCAAAGTGCCGTACACGAATCCTAAAACAAGGGAATAAATAAGTAAAACAGTGATAACACAAGATGCAAAGTGGGCTAAGAACAACAAAATACAGCCATCATAAAAACAAAAATTCAAATCTGTAAAAACAACACAGGAAATCTAAAAAAAACATATCATCTCACTCACTGATTAAAAGCCAATGAGAAAAAGTACGTTTTTGGTCATGATTTAAATATAAGCACAGACTGAGCCTGTCTAACATCTGAAGACAACTGGTTCCACAGGTTTGGGGCAGCAACAGAAAACTTTGATATTACTGTTTTATTTTTTAGCAGGTTACCATATTGTTAGCAAAATATACTGTATTGACTCTGTTGTTGTAAATGATTATAACCTTTATTTTTCTCTCATGTTACCCTGTTATAAAAAAATAATTATTTAATATTACTCAGAGATTTTATTTTGTAGAATATCTAATACCTGGTTTTTACTTTGGACATTACATGGCACTTTCAAATATTTATTTATTTATTTTATTTTAAATTATACTTTTACATAAACATGTATTTAGACATTAAGGTACCACGCAGGCAATACAAAAAAACCCAAACTAAACCAAAAAAAAAAAAACAACAAAAAAACAAAAAAAAAAAATTATACAACAAACCTGCAAACCTATTGAACACAAAAAAGAGAAAAGAAAAAAATAAAAAAAATAACAGGATAAATAATACTATCAACTCCTATTTACAATGCTCAGGGCTGATTAAGAGTTAATATAATGTATACTAACAACAAATTTCTCTGTCACTTTCACATATTTGATGTAATTTTCTGTTTAAACTTTTATCCCTATTATTGCTTTACTGAGATGTAAAATGTTATTTTTTTAATCAGCTTCCAACAGAAACTGGGTAAATCACCCCAGCTTTGTGTCATAAAGCTTGATATCTCAGAGAGCACACTCTGCCGGTGTAAAGTTATAGTAAAATTGTTCAAAATGAAGTTACATATAATCCAACAGAAACCGGCTCAGGTAATGACTTCTTCCCTTGAAAAAGGTAGTGAGTGGATGGTGCTCCGTATCCGTCCAGATGTCTGTGTGTGATTCGCTCCTCCCTGCTGGCCCACTCTGACAAGCCCATGTCATCGCTGTGACATTTTCAGAGCCTTCACATTTCATCAGGACGGTAATTAATCATTGCCGAAACAATGTGGTGGCCTGGAACACCGGGGCTGCCACGGCGCTCAGGAGGAGAGCAAGTGCTGCCAGGGGCCTGTTTGGCACGCACGAGGGTGCGACAGGCAAAGCGTTGCCATGGTGAAAGCTCAGCAGCGTTGAGGACCATCATCTCATGTGACATCTGTTGGCATAACGGGCTGTAGCTGTAACCTACAAGCAGGATTCAAACACTCTGGAGCTCCACAGCTGCTTAAATGAACAGTCGACCAGATCTGGACATGTTTCTAAAAACCTACTCATTAACAGCAGAGACAAGACACATTTTACTACACAAATGAAAGTTGTCAAGTAAAACCTTGCATTAAATTTAACAGAAAAAATATCGCATTATGCTTATATGTTATAACTCTTTATTTAACACTTAACTTTCCATTATGTTTGTAATACATTTAACTCTATGCATGACAGAGTTCTGTGGTTGCATCAGAAAATCAATGGGAGGGAGATATAAAAATAGAGCTCAGCCAAGATAGATTTATTTATGTAGCATCATAAATAAATCTATCTTGTGGACCCCACGAAAGGTAAATGTTACTAATATCTTGTCAGCCTCTCAGACGTGGGGGTGGGGTCCATACCTAATGTAGGATACACTAGCATAAAAACGAAACTGAAACTTAACATGCTTTCGACATCCGACTCCTGACTTCTATGCCTCTATTATACAGCGGCTCTTACACAATATTTTCACAACTTCTAGCCTGTATCCACTGGACCCCCTCCACTGCTCTATGGGCCCCCGCAAATGGTGGGCCCAATGAACTTGTCATGTCCCCCCCTCCCCCTTAATGGCGTCCCAGAGCGTCATACAGACACAGGGCATTTCAAAGTGCTTTGAGGGAGATAAGTATAATACAAATAAGGCTTTAGGAAACATGACAAGCAAAAACATAGAAATAAATTATTTTATAAAATTAGTATTCAAAGAGGTTTTAAAAAACGTACACACTGGAATCTAATTGAACATTTTACATGTAGAGTCTTGATACCACAAAAACAATAGTTAAAGGTGCAGTGCTTAATAGCTTTTTGACATCACTGGGCAAAAATACAACAATTCTCTTTCAGCATAGGCCCTTCTGTATTTGTAATCGGGGTAATGTGAAAGTTCTGGGTCTATGTCCTTTACCTTTGTGCTTTTTTTGTTTAGCACCCAGTATTACTGTTTTTTTTCTTCAATACACTGCAGTGCAGTAACCTTTTAAAGGGGCTATATGTAATATTCATACTTTCAAATTTTCAAGTTACTAAAATTTTAAAATTAAAATTATTAAAAGAGTCTTTACAATCAAGAGCTCAGAAGTTATGCCAAAGATGCCAGTGCATTAGACTGTAGCGATACGAACTTTATCTATTCAGATTCATGGTTGAGTGGATTTATGTGACCACTAGAAGGAGTAGTGAGTCAGTCTTCTGGCCTCCCATGGTGAGGAAAACTAACATCACAAGGCCTTTGATCAAAGTGTCAGAAAATGAGATGGGATGGGAACTGCTAAGAAACTATTTTTAGAGTCAAAAGAAAGTGACAAAGTGTTAAAAGCTAAAATCACTGTTGTTGTTTTCACTACTGGACACAGATGTAAATGAAAAGAAGTTTGATGCTGAAATCACAGAGTTTTGTCTACATGAGTGAGTTTGATTATGAGGCTTATGAAGGTGATGTGTTTATTTTTGCTAAGTTGCCGTTTGTTGATCTATGGTTCAGACTAAACTATTACAGTTCTGAGCTTGTTTAAACGATTCCAAACAGACCTTTAGTGCAGATATTGATAATACAAACTGTACAGAAAACAGAGGTGATTAGTGGTTTTACTGTGGCTGTTTTCTGTCTAAAAACAGAGATACACTAATAGAGTTATGACGCAAACTATCAGCTGCTGCAGCACGTGAAGAAAACTTAATATCATAATACAGTTGTGTGCAAACAATGAGCTTTATACTTTATTCACTGAGTAATACAGTCTGTGGATACATAGAGTTAATTTGTTGGTGGTTTTGGTATTCCTAAGTAGCCTGGTATAGGACTTTCACCTGCTATTCAGAGTTTGGAATATCAATAGTACATAGATTCCCTCTAAATACATGATTTAATCATAAGATATTGCAGAAACACCACTTAACATACAGCAAAATGTTCCCTTGCATTTTTAAAAATAGAAAAATGTGAGTGTAACAATGATGTATATGTCAGTACAGCTACTATATAACCATTATTAATGTAGAAGACAGACAGAGACCATCACTGCACTCAAGCTCATCAGTGTGACAGTTTTTAACTGTGGTCGTAGCGGAGGATATATGACTGCTGAAATAAGAGTAAAAAATCATTATTACTGCCTTTTACATCTGTAAAATATATTCAAAATCTAAAAAGCGCTCATGAAGAAGAGGAAGAAACATGGAAAAGCTTCACAAACGGACAATACTTGCGTAAACCTCTAAATAGCACAGAAGTACAGTACTTGCATAAATGTATTTGGCACCTCTGAAGCCTTGTCAGGGCAGTAAAATGTAGTGTACGAGGCATGATACGGAAACACAGCCTCCAGGCAAAGAACAAGGCTGAAAGAGAGCCAGATGTGTCCTGGACTTTCAGGGTGTATTAAGTGAAGGGATACAGATAACCTACTTCAGGTCTGTCACATGTACACACATTCTCTGAAATGCCACGATAAATAAATCACACGGCTAACAGCATGCCTTCCTCCTATATGTATCTTTATTTCATGAAAGTTACATCTAATAGTGTATGGATGTCTTAGGTGCACCTTTGAACTAATAGCAAAACCCAATTATACTTCAATATTTGGCTTTTGTGTTTTGCCAAAGTTCATTGTTATCACCAGCTTGTCGCCTTGTCATTGTGACCTTTTAATGTGTTGTTCTTTTGTGTTTGTGTGGGTGCTCTTTATCAGGGGATGTTAATGAAAAAGGAGGTGCCATCTCTTGCCAGCTTTTAATGTTAATTGGCAGTGATATGTAACAAAAAAAATGGCCCAAATCCAGAACAAAACATCTTCAGAAGCTGCTGCATTATGAGGATGTTTGCCACAGAATGACCTTAGTAAATAAAGGAGGCTCAAGATGAATACTCATCCCTGCTTTGTGGTGTTCGCACAGCATACAGAATAAAAATCATAACTCTCCAAGTCAACCAAACAGGTGAGGTCAGATTATTATCAAAGCTGCTGAACCAGAAAGTTGATACAGTGCGCTGTATGTGCTCGAGGGGGAAGACACTGACAGTTCAAGGCCTTTGAGTCTGCAAGAAAACAGGGTAGCTTGGTAGAAATGCATCTGCAAGCATGGGAATTATTAACATTTAGGTATGCTTACAAGACAGTATTAAATCAAAGTAAGCAGAAAAAACGGCTGTAGCAGTGCTGCATAGATGGACGCTCACATCCACACTTTTATCCACTCATTTACAATTCATGTCAAGTCACTACCAGCCAACCCCACTCCTGCTTTCTGACCCTCTCTGCCTTTTAGAAACGGAGAGATGTTGTCAAAAGAAGAACAAAAAGAAGAAGAGATGAAGCAGCCCCTGGGCCAGCGCATATCTTCTCTCAGACCTTCATCTGGCCTTGATCATCAAGTCGACTGGTTTTGACAGATTTCTGACCATCCCGAACTCCTCTTAACAGAGCTGACGGTAAAGTAAAAAAAAAAGTGAGTAAAACAAGATTAACTGCATTGTTTGTCTCATAAACTTCATGTTTATTATTGACAGCAAAAGGACACAAAAAGCCCTAAAGGGGCAGTGTGTAGAATCTCTACTTTAAAATATAAATATAAAAAAGATGAGAATAAAGAGTTCTGAAGTTATACCAAAGATGCCAAGGTTTTGAAATGTAGTGTTATGCAAAGAAAGGATTTACCCCAACAGTCTAACAGATTTATGTGAGCACTAGAGGGAGAAGTGAGTCACCCTGCCGATCTCCATGATGAGAAAAAGTAACACCAATGGAAATTTGACCATAGCATCAAAAAATGACCATATGGGCTGAGAACTGCCAAGAAATTGTATTTTAAGTGTATTTTTTAAATGGTATTTTTAATTGTATTTTATATGTATTTCACACTGTGAAGCGCTTTGTGACTCTGTCTGTGAAAAGTGCTCTATAAATAAAACTTACTTAAATAACTTTTAGAGTCAAAGAAAGTGACAAAGTGATAAAAGCAAGAAGCACTGTTCTTTTCACCACTGGACACAGATCTAAAGGAAAAGAATGGAGTTTGATGATGAAATGGCAACATTTCTTCTAAAAATGTGTTTGATTATAAGGCTTATGAAGGTGATGTTATGATCTTTGACGAGTTTCACGTTGATTCACGGTTCAGACTAAACTAAGACTGTTTGTTCTGACCTTGTTTGGATGATTTCAAACAGATCTTTAGTGCAGTTATTGACAACGCAAACCCAACAGAAAACAGAGGTGATTAGTCATTTTACTGTGGCTGTTTTCTGTCTAAAACAGAGCTAAGCTAACAGAGCTATAACGTAAACTATCAGCTGATGCAGCAGGTTAAGATTGTAACAAGCAGCATTATTTCTGACAGACTGTTAAATAAACTGCTATGAGTTTTGACCTTCTGGACCTTACATGAATGGGTCATTGTTGTTGGGTGCCAAGTCATCTTAAGTGAGATATAAATGTGTTCAGGACGAAGAGAATGAACACGAAACAAACGATTAGTTTAGGAAAATTTGTGTTTTTCAGATGTTTTAGTTACCGCCACTTCTATTTTACACAAGGACTTTAGTTTAACAGAGTATGATGTGGATATTTAACTAGTCTAATATCATAATCAAAGACTTATGGCAATTGTTGAAACATAATAAGTTTGGCTCTGCTCACATGACTGAGACAGAGACCCCCCCTGACCAACTCAGTGATGAGTGATGAGTAGTTCAGTCTTTTAACAACACATGTAAAAACTGAAATAATTGTGTGGATGTAATTTGAATGAAAAGTCCAAGGAGTCGACAGTAGCGTGGCCCTGTTCAGTCCATCATGTTAACTCAGATTACCTGTGGACTCCAGTGCCCAATCTGAACGTATTCAGAACACATTTCAATACACATTCCTATCCAATCACTCAGTACACATTTAAAGGTGGTTTTGGACGCATTTGTCGAGTTTTTCCCGCAGTCTGAACTGACATGTATCTTGATATGCAATGAAACAAAGAACTGAATATTCAGCTGAAGTGCTCTAGTCTAGTTTGCCACTGGCGTAATATTAATAATACATAATAATGAAGGGTTTTAAGGATGGCTGAAATTTTCAAATAGTCCACAAAGGTTCATTGTGAGTGTTTTATAAATTTGGTGCTGCCTGATGATACCTGGATGATTCTCTGCTTTTTTAAAATTGTTTTCTTAATGAGGAATTATTTAGGAATATCCACAGTTTGCATCATCCATTACAAATTCATAAATATGCTTTATGTGCTTAAATATTCATTTAAATTAAACTGTGAATTTTTCTCTCTATTTAACCTTTCTCAAGGGATTTATCACCATTTATTATAGTACCGTTCTCTGTATTTTGTGTTTTTTTTAAACGAAAATCCTGTATTTTCTTGTATTTATTTTACTGATCATGTAGTCGTTCATTAAAGCTCAGATTAAAGTTTAGGGTTATTATTTCAGAAACAGAAAAAACTGAAGAAAAAGGGACTTTTTCAGCAAAGATATCAATGACTGAATGTTAAAACACGTGTGTCCATCCACGGGTTTTACTGGTGAATCAGTGTTGTAGAAGATGATGGTGTTTCCACAGTTTTATAGGCATAGGACAATATCCAGACTTAATACTATTGCACTCTGCACCTAACAGGTACACCATTTTGATTTTTATATGCAATTTTTGTCTTGTTTTGGCCGTTTTGTGTGATTGTACTTAACCTAAGAAACTTCATTTTCAGTCAGTGTTATCTGACAGCAATATATTGTGAAAAGTTGTCAAAATGGTGACTTTTTGTTGAAGGATGTTGACGTTTTCCAGAAATGACATATCATACATTATAAACTTTTGAGTGGGCACTATGTCTAACCCATAAAGACCCAGTGTTACTTTTGTGGTAGTATCCAAAGGATTTTTTTTCTCTATATCTTTAACCATTCTCAAGTGATTTATCATTATTTAGTCTAATATTATGCTCTATATTTTTCATTTTTAGGTATATAAATAGGTATTTTCCTATTTTTAATTTACTGATCATGCACATGTTCATTAAAGCTCAGATTAAAATTGAGGGTTATTGTATCAAAAATAGAAACTAAAGACAAAGTGTCTTTTTACCATTTGCTTTCCACCACTGTCACTGATCCAACTCCATGGGTTTTACTGGTGAATCAATGTTGTAGAAGATGATGGTGTTTCCACGGTAACTACGGAGCCTCTGAACGTCCAAATGGGTCATATCTGATGACCATGAAAAGATGACAAACTGTATTTTACCTGAATTATTTCACCATATTGATACGTTTAATGGTTCAGAAGTTTTTAAACATTTTAGATCAGTAGATGCTTTTAGTTGCCAGTGGCTGTTTGGGTCTTTATGGGTTAAACAGACTTTAACAAGAACAAACCTATCACAGTGAAGGTTTTGGTATTGAATGTGGTTTTCTTTCGTCTACAAAACAGCCTGTGAATCTGCCACCTTGATTTTCTGAAAGCTGCTGGGAGCCGGGATAGGAGGAAGCTGAGGAACTGACTCAGACAGTCTTTCCCTCTTACCCTTCAAGGCAGTCTGCTGGTTTGATGGATGAGAATTGAAAGGCAAATCAATAGAGATCACAGCTTAAATGAAGAGTGATTTTAATTGGCTTACTGTTATTGACGGGTGCTTCCCTCAGCTCGTTGGACTTGCTCTTGGGCCACACGAAGGCCTGCACTGTGGCTCCAGAAAATGAAGATTTGCTGGTGCTCAGCCGTTTCCTGAATGAAATGACGACTAACCAGGGGTGACAATAGCAATGCAGATAAACGTTTATTAGGGGCACTTTTACATGTCTTCATCTGCCTGTGGTAAGTCTATTTTCAGAGGCTGTTGCGAGATTGATAAACATACTTGACTTGACAGCAGAGTTTTAAATGTGCTCAGTGGAGAAATGCAAGCACGGAGGACAGAAATGTTGGAATTAAGTGTAATATTAATCGAGGTAGAAAAATGGAGGCTGAAAAGTGATACTTACTCATTTTCTGTGGTTTTGTGAAATTATGGACGATGGCTGTGACAGTTGAAGTTTACCACGAATCCAGTGAATTCACAAAATGTGCTGATGAAACCTGTTTTGCATAGTCTGGAGGTAGCATCATGACTTAAAATATAACACTAGAGGAAGAGGAGATGTAGAGGGTAGTTTCAGCTTCACATTTACTATCTGACACTGTGCTTTAAAGCTCACTGTTAGTTTATAGGAAGGCTGTTAAGACTTATGAAACTGGATCTTGATCACAATTGTCTGTGAGATAATATAATTTATTACAACACCCCCACCCCCCACCCCCCCACCCCCCCCAGTGATTGCCAGTGACCCAGAATACACGTCATTACATTTTGGGAAAAGTAGGTCAAAGTTTACATTTTTTATGACTTTTTAAATAATTTTCTTAAGTTACTTATATTGGGCAAAATTTCACATGTCTTTAGCAGCAACACTATTGGTTGAATTCATACCAAAGTGACTTTATAGATTGCCAGTGACCCAGAATAGATCTCATTACATTTTGGGAACAGTAGGTCAAAGTTCAAATTTTTTATGAATTTTTAAAATCTTCCCATTTACTTATAGTGGGCAAAATATGTAAGAGGTGTGGGGTTTGTTGTGCCTGGCACCACTTGTTTAGTGTTTATTCGTTTTGAGAATAGCCAAGGCTGTAGAGGGTAAGCATGGATGTCACTTTCCTATTGAATATATATGGACTGAGACATAAAACATGCAGCGGCATGCTTGCATTTAGTAGGGGAAATTGTGAAACCAACAGTAAAACAAACATTTATCTGTTTCAATTAAAGGCGGCTGAATTTGACCATAATCTTTACAACTTATTTTAGAACCAGAGATCCAACGACACTGATGTGTGGCCAGGAATCAGGTTTTCTGATATTTATATGGACCTAGTTTCAGCGCAGGGGAAATTCAAAGCAAGACTTGAACTCAAATGAGACTTGACACTGGCATCACTTTAAGGTTAAGATTAGTTAATGCAGTAATAAGCATTAACTAACACTGTTCATGTAAACTTAGGTATTATTTTTACATTACTTACATTAGTTAGCTTTAATTAAGGCAGCAGTATGCATAGATCAATAGTTTAGTATTATATATTATTAGTATTAAGTAAATATAGTTAGACATTTCATAGACGGAGGATGATTAATGAAGCATAAAACATTTTTCTTTGAATGAAATGACTTAGCTACGACCTTCATGATATATGTCAACCAACATCTTTGTCAGTTATGTTGTAGATGTAACAACAGCTATGTAGTTATGCTGAGTAACAAATGTTTAAAGGAGGTATTTAAGACTAATATTTTATACCTTAGTTAACACAGTGAATGAAGACTGTTAATGAACTACTAGGTAATATTATTGTTTATTTGCTGTTAATTAATGTCAGTTTCAACATTAAACCCTTTGAACAATTCACAAAAACATAATCTACATTTTTTTTTAACAGTTTGTGTTTATGTTTAAGGTTTTTACACACCAGGCATGTGATGAAAAAATGCCACGAAAGTGTGAGACACACACCAACAGCAAAATGACTCTGTGATAGTTGTGATACTTGTTCAATAAAAGATTTAAATATTCGCAACAGGCCGTTTGACAGAAATAGTGATGGATTCAACATCACCTGGATCCTCTGCAGCCTGGGAATCTGATCCAAATTCCTCTGTTCCTCTGGGTTTACGTCCACTGTGCAGGTATACAAAAAAAAAAAAAAAAATCATATGCAATCCAAACTGTATTTAATTTGTGTGATGTTCATGTTACAAAACTTGTCATTATCCTCTAATTCATTTCAACTTGGAAAAATTGACTATGTTGCAGAAAACTAAAATGTTGCTTTTTCACAGTGAAACATTTGCAACATGTGTGAAAATACTCATAATGTAAACAGCTGTCTAATAAAAAAGAAACACACATTACTAAACTGTTAAATCGTTCTTATGCTTATTACTTGATTATATAATGTTAATTCATGTATATTTCAACATTATATCACAAAATGAATAATCTACACTGTTATATTTTGTCTTTAAAGTTCTGTTCAATAGTATGTTATATGTGGTGATAATGTAGTTACTCTTTTCCCTGTACAAATATATAGCAAAGAAATAATAATACGAAGTGTGATATACAGTAATATTGTATATTGTTATAAAGGTATGAAGTGATACTTTGCTTCTGTTACTTAATCAACTGCAAACAATCCTTTTTTCAGTGGTTAAAGTAAAACTCTGTTGTAATTTGTGTTTTAGTGGTTATTCTACCCTGACATGAAACAGCACTAGTATGAAAACTGAAATAAATGTGTGAGTGTGATTTGGCTGAAAAGTCCAAGGAGTTGACAGTAGTGAGAGTCTCTTCAAATGTTGCATTAACATCCATCCCCTTCACTCAGATTACCTGCAGACTCTAATGCCAGGACCAAACATATTCAGAAAGCATTTCAATACACATTCCTATCCAGTCACTCAGGATGCATTTAGAGGTGGTCTGGGGTGGATTTGTCTACATTTTCCCCCAGTCTGAACTGATATATATCTTGAAATGCAATGAAGAACTGACTACTCAGCTGAAGTGCTCTGTCTTGTTTGCCATTGGCATAATATAAATAATGAATGATAATAAAGTGTTTTAAAGATGTCTGAAATTTTCAAGAAGCCCACAAAGGTTAATCATGAATGCTTCATATATTTGGTGCTGCCTGATGATACCTCAATGATTCTCTGAGTTATTTTTTCTTAGTGACGAAAATCCAATAGGAATATCTACAGTTTGTATGATTACCTCCGCCAAGGAGGTTATGTTTTTGCCAGGGTTTGTTTGTTTGTTTGTTTGTTTGTTTGTCTGTCCGTTAGTGTGCAACATAACTCAAAAAGTTATGGACAGATTTGGATGAAATTTTCAGGGTTTGTTGGAAATGGGATAAGGAAGAAATGATTAAATTTTGGTGGTGATCGGGGGGGGGGGGTACTGATCAGCCTTGGCAGAGGTCTGCGCTCTCCGAGTGCTTCTAGTTCACTATAAATTCATAAACATGTTTGTATGAGCTTGAAGATTCAATGATCAGTAAGCATCTCATGCAAGAGAGACAATGAAAACAAACAGAATGGTCAAAGATGTCACAACGTGGGTTAATGAATGTAGTATATCATGACTGAGAGCATTTTATTTTGATGTTTTTATTGTCATTACCTCCGCTAGGAGGTATTGTGATCGCTTTGCTTTGTGTGTTTGCATGCGTGTTTGTTTGCATGTTTGTTTGTTAGCAAGATAACTCAAAAAGTTAGTGATGGATTTGCATGAAATTTTCAGGCAATGTTGATACTGGCACAAGGAAGAAATTATTAAATTTTGGTGGTGATTGGGGGGGGGGGGTAGATATGTCTTGGCAGAGGTCTGCGCTCTCCGAGTGCTTTTCTTGTTTATTGTTGCGGTTTAACCCCACCACCACCATCAAATTGTACTGCTTTTTTTTAGTTTTATTTTCATTGATGTCTGTTTTTTAGTGATGAGTGATTGCGAGTAGCTGACATACCTCTGAATGTATCTTATCTTATCTTATCTTATCTTCAAACAGCACAGTGAAAGAAATTAGCAGAACCATCCTACATCCTGTATGTTTGACTTATAATTAAATCGTGCACTATGTTTTAGACTATAGATACGCAGTCAGGGCACATCTGGACATGCTGTCTAACACACTTACTGCAGATCTGAACAGTCTGACTTACAAAGGTCCTCCACAACTGAAGTATTTCTGCTGCTACTTGGCTGCTCTGAGCTTAGTGAAACATAAAACTGCATTTGTACAAAATGTTATATTGGAATGAATAGATGAAGGTAATTTCAGCCAAATGACAGCCCAGGCAGGCTTTTCCGTGCAATTACACAATAGCTTTTTCCTATTTAAGATGTGTTTTTTGTATTTTTATGGCGTTCCATCTGAACACTGCTACTCAGTAAGTCGTCTTTCTGCTTCTCAGTGGGTGGAACCACATTGACCTTGGTCGACTGTGACGTCATGTTCCCAGTTCTTGCAGAACAACAGATGTTCATCCATTTACATATTATCCTAAATAACTATAGAATCATTATCATTTGGTTTTACATTTTCGAAATTGCTTTCTGCTAATTAACAAACCTTCTTACATTTGAAATTATTAAAAGACGAGTGCAGATATTGGAAAATCACATATGGGGATTCCCTCTGTTCCAAAATCTATAGATAAATATTCAAATTCTGTGTTTGATTGTGATAAAAGACCTGAAACATTGCCTGTAACTTTTGATACATGCACCGTCAGCAGCAGGGAACGCCTGAAAGATTAACATGGAGGACCCCTCTCCGTATTGCATTAGGGCTGCTTGAACAGGCCGTTTTAATAATGCATACTCACTCATGCATATTCGCAGCGCTGTGTCAAGTACAGTGGAATTAAACAAGTTTATCATCTAAAAAATGACATGTTTCATATCAGCCTTTTTACTGAGCGACCAACGAATGGCGATTCTGCATTTCGTCTATCATGAAGATACTGAAATAAGACGGTTATCAGCAGTCGCTGAGAATTTATAATTTCCTACTGGGGCCAATATCTTCACAGCTTAATAACTAAGGAACAGTTTTGATATAGGGAGGTGGGGGGTGACTAATATAAAACTGGTCTTCTGAGGCAGAGAAGGAGGAAGTGTTCAGATCAACACCACTGTCTTCAATAATGTCTAGGTCCAATAAAAAAGACATAAAAATAAATTAAGGGATCTTTGCATGTTATCAATTAAATTTAGAAGGTGCACTTATTGATTTGTAGTATTGCTGTTATCAAGAATGGCAGTTAAACGAGAGCAAAGGAGGTGACTTTTGAGAGATAGTGAGTTTCCAAAGGTTGAAGAATGAAATATCTCTGGCATCCCAAAGTTAAATGCTATGAAAATGTTCCGTAAATCTTAAAATCCAGTTTTTGTCAGTACAAAAATGTGGTGTGGTCTCTGTAGAGTTGGGACCAGAGTGTTATTCATACTTTATGATCGACTAACCAGAAACACAAAGGGGCTTGAAAACAGGAGTGGTAAAGGGACTATTAAAGTTTTAGCTGTCTACAAGGTCTCCAGTTTTATTGTATTGTATATATTATAAACCTGTGACGCAGATTCAAGGTGGTTTAAAAGTATTATTATTTTAAAGTGAAATATACAGGGCATACACGTTTCATTGTATTGTACATAAATTAAACAAATATCAGATTAAACCAGACCTGGGCATTGTATGGCCCAGTAGCGGACCCAGACTGGTCCACATGAGGTCATTGGCAAATTAATAGCCAGTGCAAATATATATATCATTGTAATAGATGCAACCAATGCAACGGCACTGCTTTTATTTTGAAGGATCTGCTAAATTAACATTTTTTCACCTGCGTGAAGTACGTTTATTCATACTTAGTAAAAGGCTTATGCGCTGATTTGTTGGTCAGTTTCAGCCCATGAAGATGTCAGGTAATGCCAAAGAACGAAAGATTGATTCAGAATGCCGAGTTTTTAACAGCACATGGACTTCTAAGTATTTCTTCCCTGAAGTCAGAGGTAAAGAAAAAAAAAAGAACTGAGATATGCAAACAAAAAAAAGCTGGATGCATTTATTGTTTTTCATGTAACATAAACATGGAGCTGGTTTTGCACATTTTCATTTCCAAAAAATGAGGTTGGCTGAATGTGAATATAATGAATGACCAGGTTAATGGATTTTTTTTTTTCACTGATGACACTGGCATATTCTAAGACAACAATATCAGGCTCAATATCACAATATCAAGCTGAAATTTTGAGAGTAGTTCAGGAGTATGAGACATTATTTTAACACATGGATTGACAACCAAAGTTCAGACCTAAAACCCATTGAGAATCTTTGATATGTGATGGAGACTTAACACAGCAGTCCGACTCACCTATCATCAATACAAGATCTTGGTGAAAAATTAATGCAACTCCAGACAGCAATCCATGTGATACAATAACATTGCATAAGCATTGCACGGCATGGCATAAATGATGCATCCTTAAAGGTTTTCCATGAAATATTGTGTGTGACTTTTTTTTGTCGGGCAGTGTATGTTTGAAATAAGCTATTCCGAATGCAGTCACAGTCTGTTTCCATCCTTTCTCTGCATCTCTTCCTTGATCCCTGTGTTTGTCAAAGACCCACCTACAACTTATCTGCCTCCAGCAGCTGGAATCAAACTGGTGAGAGTAAAGCAAAGCAGCCGCTAAAATAAACTACAGATGTAATGCACACATACTGCACAAAGGGAGAGGTGATAAGAATTAGAAAAATATTGTTCATTATTAGATCAGATTGCATTAGATTAACATTTATTGCTTCCTTTAAGAGCAGAAAATATTTGTTTGGCAATCAAGAGAATACAGACACTACTACAATCAAGCACACATGTACAGTCAAGCTCCATTTACAGTAAATAACCACACTAACCCCTACACACCAATAACATGCTCAGATGCCTTGTGATGATATTACACATGATACCCACTAAATTCTGCAACACTGGATGTTTCACAATATTCTACACCAACATACAGTTGTGCTCATAAGTTTACATACCCTGACAGAATGGGCATGGGACGTTCTTGGATGTTCCAACATGACAATGACCCAAAACTCAAGGCCAAGTTGACCTGTCATTGGCTATAGCAGAAAAAAGTGAAGGTGAAGGAGTGGCCATCTCGTTCTCAAAATCTTAAAGCTGCGTATGACTTTCATCACCGATTTTTCATCAAATCTGTAAAATCTGAGTCATAGCTTAAGTATCACAAATCCATGAGTGTTTCTGTGATTACACACCTGAATTTCTTAACTCAGGGTGAACAATTTTGGAGTGTACTCCACTGTAAATACTCCATGTGTTTACAAAGAGAGCTGGTAGGTCACTTGGGCGTTTTTGGAAATTTGTCGCAACGGGCATTGTGGGTAGTGGAGTTCCACACAACTGCTTTTGCTTGGTCAACATGTTTGTTGTTGCAGCTACTGCAGCTGCGTGAACTCCACTTCCCTCAGTGCACGTCGCGGCAAACTTCCGAAAATGCCCGAGTGACCTACCAAGCACATGGAGTATTTATGGTGGGGTACACTTCAAAATTGTTCACTGTGAGGGAAGAGATTCAGGTGCGTAATCACGGAAAGACTCACAGATTTGTGTTATACAGATATGATGAAAAACTGGTGACGAAAATCATACGCAGCTTTAAAAGAACTGAAGGTGTTTTGCCAAGAAGAATGGGCAGCTTTATCATCTGAGAAAATAAAGTGCCTCATCCACAGCTACCACAAAAGACTTCAAGCTGTTATTGGTGTTAAAGGGACCAATACAGAGGATTAAGAACTAGGGTATGTCAACTTCTGATCAGGGTTATTTGGATAGTTTCTGTTGTCAGTATGTTTTAAAAAGAGCAAACACATTTGTTTGATAATAAATGGCTTCACCAACCACTAGCCACAAGTGGAAGAAAAGTTTTTGTATTATCATTCATATTCTCTGAAAAATGGCCGAAGAATCACAAATTCTGCTAGAGTATGTAAACTTAGGAGCACAACTGTAGTGGTCATATTGTACAAAGCACCCAAACAGAAGCCTTATTCCTTACACTCACTGTTTCTCCCTATATATAAAAGGTAAAACAGCTGCATTTATAGAGTGGTTTTCTATCTTACAGGAACACACACTCTTATGGGTTCAGTGTCTTGCCCAAGGACACTTCGACACACATCGTAGCAGGGATCAAACCACTAAATCTTACAGTTCGTGACAAATTGCTTTACCTCCTGAGCCACAGTCTTCATCATCGATCATGAGAATAAGTGATGGAGATTTGTAAACAGGTTAAAATATTAACCCTAATAGACCACCTGGTAAAACACTGTAAACACATTTCTCACACGGTACCAATAAAAATAAGATCTCAGCGATGGAACCATGAATTTTTCACATCTGATATAGAACCGACATTTGTCTTTGTGTACATGTGTGTGAAAAAGAGCATAAGAGGGAGTGATGGTCAAAGAGAAGAAGACTTACATTTGTGCCGGATCAGTACGACTGTTAAACCTCCTAAATCAACCTGCAGTGAGCAGAGCAGAGCAGAACAAAGCAGCCCAATGCAAGCCTGTAAGATTTCTTATTTCATTTTTAATACCCCCCAGATCTGATCCATCCAGGATTGTGTTGCCGTAATCCCTTGGCTCGATATTCCCCATGTTCAATATGTTAATGTCTCCCACCAAATGGATCATTCGTCAGACAGACTTGGCAGATGGGCCTGCAACCGTTTCAGGAAAGACAGATGTATCAACACCCCTTTTAAAATCTGTGTGCTTTTCAACAGTCGACTCACCATCAATACAACAATAAATGCAAATATTTATATGTGGAGGCTGAACAGAGGAGGCATTGAAAGCAGGACAGATGAGTTAGATTCTACCCAGATCCTTTTTTTCCAGGCGTATAAAACATCTGCACAGTGGAGGATGAACACTACATTGTCACTACCCAGAAGACCCAACATAAAAGAAGCTTTTGTATGTTTGAATTGCCAGAATCATTTCTCCACATGTTATTTTTCAACCAGATAATGATCTATTTCTCCATTCCACAGTGTCCTACTTAGCCTACTTATCTAGCTTTCAGTAAGTTGGAGAGAAAAACAATCATTTGATGTGGAGGATGCTTCTTAGTTGTGCTAATGCTGCTCTGTCCTTGATTATTATCCTTATTATTTAATAGCTTAAGGCCAATTTGCTTAAAGACTTTTATAGCTTTTCTACATGTGAGACACTGTTTTGAGCTGAGACACCACCAGATAAACCATGCACATATTAATAATGATGACGATGGTGGAGAAAGGGTTTAGAAAACCACCCGAATAACAAATCAATGTTTTGCAAACATTGATTTCAAAGAGAAGCAGACAAAGGCTGTTCTCTACATTCTGATTCAGACCTCCGCATCTCAATATTGAATAACCTGTGAGCTATTGTGATGCTTTTATATGCAATGCATGATATATTACAGTGCCTTCTGTTGAACCATCTGAGCTGCAGAAGGTGGTGTGTCGTTAGACAAACGAACCTAGGCAAAGTCAAAAGAATTAAAGCCTCTAACAGCAGCGATCCCACCTACACACATTCATGCACACCAGGGTGGCATTCAGAAGGGTTTAGTACATGTATGTAGGCATTTTCCACCATACCCTGCTTTTGATATTACACAAAAGAGCTAAATATTACATCAGTACAACTCCTGGAAACAGGCAAATGAGAAACTTCCTGCTTAAATATGTTGTTTTTTTTGTAGGTCTGGACTTGATAGATGTTCCCAATATGATCTCTCTAGGTCAGAAGTCTCCAATGTTTTCTCCTTGAACTGATAATTTAACAGAATACATGGATAAGCTCATTGAGGTGAACATTGACACATCTTGATATATAAATAATTTTGTTTTGCAGTACTTAGGATACTTACATAAAGTTGCAGGAAAGTTACAAACCAAGATGCTTGTCCTGCAAATTAGATTTTTTGTAGCTTTTCCACTGCTGGTATCAGGCCTGACTTGGCATTGACTTAGCAAATTTTCACTTGGGGGTCATTCCATGGCAATTCAACCAATGGTCCCCAAATGACCCCCTCAGAAAATTCTGAAAAAATTCATACTTGTTCACCTACCAGATAAACGAATACAACCAAAATTTTAATGTCATATCTGTAATAGTTTAGGACATACAGCCCTTTGAAAATTCTTTTTTTTTTTTTTAATTTTGCAAATTTGCTTTTCGGCCAACTTTGAGGAGTTATGTCTCCTTAGATATTCAAGCCACACTGCTGAAACTTACTGTCTGGGGTGAAGTCCCCCTGAAAAGACAATATTTTGCATCAAAATAATTGTAGGTGCCTTCATGTTTGGTCCATGAGGCCTTGAAATCAGGCAAAAGGCTAATTCTTCAAAATGTCCTCTGTCTTCAGGCTTGCACTGTGCCATAACGGATGAATGTAGAGACCTAATTTTTTTTTGCATGGATTCTTATGGTCAAGATGCAACAATATACTGAAAAAAGATTACATTTCAATGAAAAGTGTTGCTGTGAGGCAATGAATAAAATGGGTCGATTTCAATTTTTTGCAAAAATACTCTATTTGAGCATCCAAATTACCATGTGGCCAGTTAATAAAAATTTTAAAATTTTTACCATGTATGTTACCATATATGTTTCAAGATGTTGTGCACAAAATTTTAGCTTTGGGATAGAACTGGTTCTATTTTTAGTATTTTTTTTTACTGCACGACTATATTTTCTTCAAATTGTATTCAAACGTAGGTGTAAATGGCATTTTTAACAGTATAATGGCATTGATTATTGCACAAGTTATGATAATACTTGAGATATTTGAACTAGGGTGTGGCACAACATGATGGTTCAGATAGAATAATTATAGATTTCCCAGAACTGGCTCAGGTTGATGCCTGTAGTAGAGGCTTCTCGGAAATTGGATGGAGCTGGTCAGTTGACCCAATTTCACCTGAGTCAATGACATAAATGGAGCTAAGATTTCCCAGAATCACCAATTTTCAGAAAGCCTGTTTGTCTTGATAATGTCTTTCTGTGACATTCATCCTTTAAGATCAATCCAACAACACATTTTTCCTCCATGATGAATAAGTTTGTTCAGGATTATGAATTGAATCCCCAAAATTAGGCTGGCCTGCATCATAAACTCCCTCATTATTATTGCATTGTGTTTAGCATGACAGCAGTTAGAAGAGAGGGAAAAATAGAGGACAAAACTTGCAAGTTAGGTGAAGGTTTTTCCCAGTTTAAAAAATAGTGGCTTAGTCCATAAAGACCAAATCATCTGCTGGCAACTGAAATGATTTACTGATCTAAAAATTTTAATCCCTGTTGATCCACTAATCCTATCAATACATGTAAATAATTGGTGTAAAATGCAGGTTGTCGACTTTTAATGGTCATCAGATATGACCCATTTGGACATTCAGAAGCTCTGTAGTGAACATGGAAACACCATCATGTTCTGCAACATTGATTCACCAGAAAAACCCAGGGAGATGGATCAATGACAGTGGCAAAAGATACTTTTTGTTCAGTTTTCTCTGTTTTTGATGTAATAACCCTCAACTTTAATCTGAGCTTTCATGAACATGTGCATGATCAGTAAATTAAATATAGGAAAATACCTATTTATAGACCTATAAATGAAAAATATAGAGCATAATATAGAGTAAATAGTGATAAATCACTTGAGAAAGGTTAAAGATATAGAGGAAAAAATCCTTTGGGTACTACCACAAAAGTAGCACTGGGTCTTTATGGGTTAGACATAGTGCCCACTTGAAAGTTTATAATATATGATATGTCATTTCTGGAAAACGTCAACATCCTTCAACAAAAAGTCACCACTTTGACAACTTTTCACAATATATTGCTGTCGGATAACGCTGACTAAAAATGAAGTTTCTTAGGTTAAGTACAATCACACAAAACGGCCAAAAAAAGACAAAAATTGCATATTAAAATCAAAATGGTGGACCTGTTAGATGTAGAGTGCAACAGTATTAAGTCTGGATATTGTCCTATGCCTATAAAACTGTTACATTTAACCTTATGTACAGGCTTATTTTTCTAATTTTAACCCTTTATCGGGCAAGGGAGTATTTTTGGTTATTTTCACATGCATTGCAAAACAGTGACAGCAAAAGTTACAGTGAAGACAGTGAGTCAACAATCTCAGGTCCAATGTGGTCTACAGGGTCTGTAAGGTCCACCTCTGCATGAACAGTGGGTGGACCTGCTTTGTTAGGTACCATGAAGTAATGGTACTAATATTTTAAATTTTAAGAATGTTTAATCATAATTCTCTATTTATATAAACGTTTATAAATGTACCTAATTTTTCATTTTCTTTTATATTTCACTCACACTTGTGTTTTTTTTTCTACCTGTCATTCTCTTGCACTGGTGTGTTGTATGTTGCTGTTGTCAACTGTGAAATTTACCCATGGTTGGATCAATAAACCTTGATTTTCTACATAACAGTAAATATTTTTGAAAAAAATTCACAAAAGTAAAAAAGTCTTGTTATGTCCTCCAATAACACTCTAAGGTTGAAATGTTGAATTTCAGAATATTTCTATAAGTGAACTGTAAAGAGTTAAAATATATTTTAATCTTTTTATGTATTTCTAACGGAAACTACAACGCCATTTTGCTGCACCCACACTCAAGACCCATAAAATATATTTTTTTGCAACTTCTGAAACATCTGCACAGTATGTTCAGAGACTATGAGAGGGATTCGCAGGTTGTTATTACCTGCAGCAGTTGGTAAATATGACATTTTATCAACCTTTAATTCCCTTACTTGAAAACAAACATAAGCGACAGGATTAGGAAACCGTTTACACACAGTCTACATCGATTTCCTTTGTTTCAGTAGGTACGTGAAGTATATGACTCCCACAAAGCCAGATGTTGTTTACTGAGAGTGGAGGAGCGTTATATACCTGCCGGCAAACAAAGATGGCCTCCATAACTGACTTTGAAAGTTGACAGTAATATTGAACGAGCTGAGCATCAAAGCTGATTGCCTCATGCGTTTCTATCCCAAGTATGTGCCCGATTGATGATGAGGTTCTGTTTATGCAGCGGAAGTTCAAACTTCATAGCTCTTCTTTTGTTTACAGTTAGAAGGACACATAAAGGGGAATATATTAGAATGTGTTTATACTTGTAGAAAACACTATTGACCCCACAGATATTTCAGGATGGGATATCACATCCTCTTCTCTGGTGGATGTTTGTAGGATAAAAATGAAAGCTGAGCGGAGTGTCTCTGTCCGACAACGAGCATCTCTCAGAAAACAGGCTTTCATGTGCTTGTGCTGACGGGCTTTTGATGTAAGTAGTAAAGTCTGAGATTAGGCTCGGAGGATATCAGGTTGGCCTTTATAGAAAGAGGGAGGAGGAGCGACATGGGGGAGACAAACACAAGAACAGAGGTGTGAGACAACCTACTGTTTATCGACATAATGTGTATTTCAAAAACCATATTAAAAGATATATCCCTGGTAAGATCTGTGGACACATACATGTGCGGTTTGTAAACATAAATCCTAACAACTTCACTACCGCAGAAGGAACAGAGTCTGTTCTGAGTCAGACATACTTTGTGTTCCACGTCTTACTGCTCTCATTAGTATCAGTAGGAGATGATCGCTTTTATTCCCTGTGTATTTGATGAAGACAATTTCAGTCTCTGGAGGGAGCATCTCAAAAATCAAATTCACAGACACGAGAGATGAATCATGTCTTCTTTAACTCCACATGTGTTGAGGTTTACAGTCAGGTCCAGGAGATCCACAGACATAAGACACTTTAATAAGCCCTGACATCCCCACCCACCCCCCTAAGAACTGGATTGTGTGCAATAATTATTCTATTTTGTTTGATTTTAAGCTCTTCTTATTTTATTTTACTTTTACTATTACGCTGCTTGTTTAGATTGATGTGCAACTTTTGTATTGATATTTTAGATTTATTATATTTATACCTATGCATAATTTGCATTTTTACATTTACATTGTTGTGATCGTGGATTTTATGTGAGCTGCTGTTAGTATCTTCTGTTCTATTCTATTCTTTAATTTTTTAATTCTAATTCTATATTTATAATTATTTATATAAATTCCAAATTTCTTATTTTTCTCTTTATATTTTTCGGGGGGTTTTTCTACCAGCCTTTTTCTCTGCACTTGCTTGTTGTATTTTTGCTGCTGCTAACTGTAAAAATTCCCCACGGTGGAATAAATCTTATCTTATCTTATCTTATATTTGTATGCAGAGTGGATTGGAAGAACAAATACAAGTTCAACATGTGGAATCAACTGTCACCTGCTTCATTTGTCCTAAAATCACCAGGGAACATCACACATCTGGACCTGAAGTTACTTATCAGTCACTTGTCCAATTACGTTTGACCCTCTGAAAATGGACGTACTCTGTTTAAAATAGGTGTAATTCTTAAACAGTTAATGGTTAATAATGTTTGTGTTAACCTCCTTGAATCACAACTGAAAGTCAACACTTCAGTCACATCTTGACTGTTTCATTTCTAGTCCAATGTAGTGGTGAAGAAGCAAAAATGATTTATGTTACTGTCCAAATACTTATCAGAATCAAAAGCAAGAAAGAAACTAAATGCTTTTTTTCCCTATGTAATAAGATTTTAAAACATATCCTTTAATAAATAGGCAATAAAAAATGTATGTCTAAACATGTATATGTGTGTATAAAAACAAGAAATGTACATCTAGTAGTAGTATTTTTATGACATATTGAACAGCTGAAAAGCGGTGAATATTTTGATTGCACAGTTGAAATTATATTGATTATACAATTGTACGCAGCTTACAAATATTAATTGTATACAGTGGAATATTACATAAGCTACATGGAATTGACTGTATTTCAAATTTAAAATGGTAGCTGTGTTTCCATTAGAGTACTTTTTTGTTGAGCATTGAGCATAAAGGTTGATGGAAACATCTTTATTTTTACAAGAGGTGTTTTTTGTTTTTTTTTCATATTTTGAAAAAATGATTACTGCACATATTGGGAGATTACTTTTACATTTTTGGTTGGGTTTGTTTGTTTGTTTAAGCTCTAGCAGCAAAATTATTGGTTGAATTCATACCAAATTTGGGTTATAGATTGCCAGTGACCCAGAATAGATCTGATTACATTTTGACATTACATTTGATTACAAGTTCAAATTTTTTGTGAATTTTTAAAAATCTTCCCAGTTACTTATAATGGGCAAAATATGTGCGAGGGGTGGGGTTTGTTCTGTCTGACACCACTTGTTTATTGGTGACTTTGTCGTGTTAGGAGCTAGTTGTTGCCATTAGCTATTCCTTTCTTAAGATAATGGTAGCTAACATTGCAAACTGTAGCCACTGTAGAGGAGCAGAACAGAGGGAGTTAAATACTTCAGAGACAATTTTCAGAGAAAAACTACCTGAAGTCATCTGCATAGAAATGAGTGCACAGGCTGTTTTGTAGGAAACCAAGACATTCATGTGACAAGAGACCAGCTCACAGCACAAAACAGAAAAATCTTACAGACTGAACTTCTAAACAACACAACTGAGAACTGTTTCTACTAAATTTTCTTTGTCTATTGACAGCATGAAACAAGGATAATACTACCTGACATGACAGAATATTTAAAATTAGTTAGATTTCAATTTGTACAACTTCTTTTTCTGCTTATTACACTCTGTAATATTGAAATGTACCAAGCAACCACCTACTGATGACACCACAGAGTCTCATCTATTCATTCAAAACAAGTTGATGGAAACACAGCTAATTGGCATTTTCTTTTCATTTCAATTTCGCTTAACAATTATATGGAAACACAGTTAATTCCACCACAAGGTCCATTAGGCAGCTGTCCTGTTGCTATGAAATGGAGCTTGTGGTGAAATTGTGGTGGTTCATTATGTGAGCAAATGTTTTTAAAAAATAATTCTTCCTCTATTTTACTCTGATGATAATGAAAAATCCGTCATTATAACACCACCCAGTTTCATGTAATTAAACAGGTATGTGTGCAGTTTCCTTCTAGCTCAGATATTCAGGGTATAGTATGTACAATGCATTTCTTCTTAATGAGAATCCTTTTCATTCGCCAAGTATGTAAACACACATAATGAATTCTTTACTGGTAGTTATGGTCTCACTAGTAAATTCAAAATAGGTGCGTCTACGAAACTGGTCCCTAAAAACAGGACATAGGGGCTAAAAATTCAAACCAGATATAGACTAATGGTATGAGGCAAGTTTGGATCTATTTAAAAAATAAATACTTACTGAGATAAAAGAGAAACTATTTTTCAGATAAACCACATTTTTATATTAATTTACATTATATTTAATACAAAAATCTGCATGTAACACAGTTTAAAGGACACAAAAATTACGTGCTACAATTTTTTTAAAATATCTATTCTCTCACAGGTACATTTTGGGAATTGAACTAATCATGCAAGCCAGAGTGTTTCATAAAAATGACCACTGTTGCAAAATCATTCACGATTTACATGCGTTTAACTGGGCAGGTTCTGCATGTAACGCAAGAAGACACGATGGGTTACAAACAAAACCTGGAATGAAAAAAGTGCATGTCTGGATTAGAAAAACCACTAGGATCCTCAAATTTAACACAGCGTCTTTATTTATAGTACTATATAAGACCATTTCAAGCCATGTTTTCCAGACCAAATGCACTGACACCTAGGTAGCTTTTCCTGTCCCAATTTTAATCCTATTTTTTGCCCCAACATTTGATTAAAAATTCATTAATTTTGGGATGGCTCACAGCAAGAGTAGAATTTTTTTTTTTCATTTTTCTGAGGTCATCATTAGGTACATCCTGGGGAGAAATATGTCTAAATTTCCCTTTTATTATTGGGTCTAAAAAGCTGGAAAAGTGCCAGGTACCAAAATAAACCCAGTTTCATAGAAGCACCCATATACAAGATGTAAAAAAATATATATATAAGAAAAGTAAAATAACAACAACAACAAAAGACTATATACATGTAAACTCAACATACACAAAGACAAAGAATGAACTTATTGCATTTTTTGTGCAATTGTGGATAATAAGAGAATATTTAACTTTCCTTCCTCCTTCGAGCCACATGTGGAAGACTGCTAAAATCTTGAACTAGGGGTCGAGTCAGACGTCCAATGAACATGTAGTATCTTATTTGATTATGAAGATGTACAATGAAATAATTGAATATAAATGCCAATATAGGAAGCCAAGTCCTGGGCCAGCCAGCAGCAGCCTTTGACCAATCAACCTTAAAAGCATTACCACAACTGTTTGTGAGTGATTTAGCTTTTTTGTTTTTGTAGATCCAGCATTATAATGTTTCCATCAGACTTTAAGGTACATCAGACTCAATACTGAAAAAAACCAAACCAAAAACATATGACTAAACTTTCAAATCAATCTTTAATGGATTTTCTTACGTCCCTGTCTTTTTTTTTTTTTGTCCCAAGCACTAATTTGAGTTATTTGAGTAGGACCTCATTACTACAGGATCAACAGGAATGCTTTTACATTGTCCAGCTGCTGCCTCAGGTCCATCCATCTTTCCCAAAGAGAACGGGGGATAAAACATCTTTCAAAGTTTGAATTTTTATTTCCCTCGTCTTGGCATCTCTATTAGTGACAGAAACACGATTGGGGGAGCAGCCGTCTGGCTCTCTGACTGGAGAACACCCATATGCTGCTGTCATGTTCTCCACTAATTAGGATTAATGGCAGCCATGACACTGCCTTACTTCTTAGTCTCACACAGACACTCTTAGGATCCCACTTAACTTTGAGCCGCCTGGTAAGAACCCCCACAAAAAAAAAAAAAAAAAAAGACAAAGCTTGTGTGGAGATCGAAGAGATGTGGAGGTTTCTGGACATCTTTCTTTCAAGACTGGCCAACCCTTTGTGGTTTTTCAGACCTGCCAGTGTTTGATGTTTCTTCAAGGTTTCCTGACACCAGTACAAAGGGGTTACTGAACCCAAGATTTTTTTTTTTTTTTTTTTTATTCTACTTTTTAATCATATATTTCCTCAGAAATCAATTGAAGTTCAGTGCCTTGATAACAGCTGACGTCTAGTGTTGTGCGCGGTAAACTTGGGTTGTACGGGGAACTTTCTAACTCTTTAATAATTAATCTTGTAGTGATAATAAGATGAATATTTGCTGCGTTCTCTCAAGGACGAATTAGAAAGCAGAAGTTAATACAAATGAACTGTAAGAGAAAACGAGAGGAAGAAAATAAGCAGTATTAATTGCTCTAAGACCCTTAGATTTCATTAGCTTAATCCTTGAATCTAAAACTAAATGTTAATACCTGGAGTTTGTGGGTGTGAGATATTCCATAAGAGCATCTTGCAACAAGGCCTTTGTGTTTGCAGCTCTATCTCATGAAATGCATGCTTGAGTAACATACCCTGTGAAATTAATTAAAGGAAACCCAAGGTTTTCAGAGTTTCAAATTTGACACCCTCTCAATGTCTCCTCAGTTTATTTTTCATGAGACGCTTCTGCAATATCTTGGGTAAATTTCACTTCTATGTGTGATTTTTTTTTCTTATTGCCTTATTGAGTTGTTAAGGTTGATATGTGTGGAAATACTACTCAAGAGGAGACGCTGAAACATCTATTTGGAGTCAGCTGACAAATACGATACACGTCTACTCCTCACGTTTTCTTTTGGGATCCACCGACCGGACTCAAACAGTATCTGCCAGACCCGTCTTTGTTCACCAGTCTGTCACTTCACTCTTAACTGCAGCGTATGATTAAATGCTGAGCAGGTCTTGCTAAGTTGTATTTTTTTACAGAGACCTGCTGCCTGCTGCTGGAAACAAATACAGTATGTGAGAGATGAGAATAAAATACAACAGTGAAGTTTTTGGTCAAATCTCCCAAACAATGAGCTGAATCATGCTCTGAGGTAGGACTTTAGGAGTGTCTTTGTGGGTTGGTAACGGTGCATTATGTAAAAAAGGTATTATGTAACACCTTGACAAATTGTGGTGAAATTTCACTGAATTATGTAAGACTTGACTCTCTAACGAAACAGGGAATATTGGGAATATTGCATTTTTATTGTGATTCATTTAAATACAAGTCATTTCAATATGTCTTTTCTATGTATAGGATATAAATAATGGAAAAAAAAATCTGATTTTATGGAAACAAGTGGGCTGAGTTGGAGAAAAGCAAGGGATGAAATGAGAACTTATTTAAAACGCCAACTGCATCAACTAAGGGTGAAATATAAAACACCATCAAGTAAGTTCAGCATAACTTTACAGTACAGAGCTGTGTTTGATAACAGTAATGTTGAAGTACAACTATGTAAACAGATTAATTACAGCCACTGAGCTAATTAACAGGCTAATTGACAGACCATACATATATATATATATATATATATATATATATATATATATATAAAACATATTAACACTAACATTTTCGATTGTCTTGGTTACCTACATCAATGACAATATCCTTCTGAGACCCAGCAATACGTTTTTGTCTTCTGTACAGGCCCAAGAGTTTCACAGCTTTACTAAAAAAATAAATAAATAAAAAAATACACTGTCCACTGCAAAGGATATTCCATAAAAAAATAAAAATAAAACATGTATCAGAAAAACTGTTGCATCATGGTCCAATCAAGACAATTATTTAATGTAAAAAAGCCAAAACTTTTATTCTGCTCAATCTCATTTTAATATATTTTTTCATGAAAATCATTTTTGTCAGTTCCTGAGTCCTTCAATGCCACTATTGTGCTCCTGCACAATGATAACAGTATACAACATTTGCTACTGTAACTAACAATGATTAGTATGTTGTTGACAACGGCTACAAATCCAGTTTGCTAATGTCAAAAAGCAAAACACAGACTCCAACACATTAGAAATATAATGTACAGATGAATATATCAGTTTTATCATGCTGGTGTGACATAATGCACTGTTATTATCTAATTTTCATTTCATAATTTTGTAATGTATGTGATTTATTTAGAAATTCAGGTAAATTTATTGCATTGTATCAGAGCTGTTTATTGAAAAAATGTCTTATTATTACAATGCAGGTGTTATTGCGTAATAAAGTTAAAATTGTATCAAATGATGCAACACTTGCATTGGGAGAAAATCAAATTTTCACTAACAGATAATGTAAAGTTATTTTATTTATTCATTTATTTTTTATATGTGTGTACATGTGAGTGCAGGTGTAGTGTTCTTGTTCTGATATCACATATATTTGATACTGTAAATGACTTTTTTATATTGTCATTGTTCTAATTTAATAAAAAGGGTTTTTAAAAAATTGTATCAAATGCAATTTTTTATATAATGCATTGTTAGAAGCAAATGATATTTCCTCTATAGACACTGGACCCCATTCTTCAGAAAAAATATTGATTTTTGCAGGTTTAACAATGGGACATTCAAGGAAATGTGGGATAAAATGGTGTCCAGTTGCACTGCTCATAGTGTAGATAAAGACACATTACCTTACAGCTATTCAACGTGAGACTGATGTTGGTTGTATAGATGGAAATAGATGTGAGAAGGACAATCAGCCAGTGGCAAAAGAACAATCTGTGATGTAGTTACCACATGACAAGAACAAAGTCGATGGACACCCTGATTAATTGTTATAAATGCCCGTTCAGGCAGCGACAGTCTAAGTTAGTTAATCTTCACGAAGAGAGGGATGGAGAGCCAGCAATAAAATTATGCACACCGGTGGTTTCAATTCAAGGGAATGTTTCCTTTACATTTCCATTTTTATTGCTGTCCATTCCGGGTCATTTCATGCGCAAAGCAACATCAAGCCTAAACTAATTTGTTGGCAACTGTTTCACATTCTAAACATTTCCATTAGCAACCGAAGCCTTCCACATAATGAAATATTGTTCAAAGCAAAATCTATTTCCAGACTCTCTTATTCAATTTCACAACCTTCAAATCTGACTTCTCACAAGCATTGCTGAAATATAACACTCTGCATCTAAACATGACACCAAGCTACTTTTGTTAGTGTAATAGTTGTTTTATTTTTTGCAAAGTTCAGTCAGAAACATTTGTCAGGATGGAAAATTCAGACAAAAATGGGTAATGGTCATGCAATACAAATAAGGTAAGTCCCAAAAAGTGATAATGAAACATATTAAGATTCAGCTTTACTCTGTCCTCTTTACTGGAAATATATATCCCCTGCAGAAAGCTAAAGGCAGGATTGTGAATTGATGAATAACTATAAATATTTAAGCAGTGAGACTGACTATTTCTTTAAATGAGAAATGGATGGCATGGCCTCGGCAAGTCACTTCTTCTAAAAGACAGAGAGATAAGTCTCTGCTCTCAGTTCAAACACTGAAAGCTTGTGTCCTTCCCTCTGGCTAAGGTGAAGTGAGAAATCAGGATCGGAGGAAGAGGATGGGACGGGTGAGTCTGGAAGGGTTAGTCCTGGTGTTGTATTGCACAGTAAATATCCTGCAGGTTATTCATGTTTGATCAGTGTATCCATTATGTGCTGCGATCACTGACACTGATGCGTTGCGTGTCCAAAGGCAAAGTAAGAAGGTTCAGTACTGTGAATGTAGGTTTGGACAAAGAGTAAGAAGTGATACACACATGCAGCCAAACACACGTTTACACCTTCTAAAAGAAAATACATGACTACCCACTACACCTTTTCACTGATATTTGTGTCAATTCTGGCTCTGACCCACACACACTTCCATCTTATCCACTGAAAGCAAGCACCAAAACCCAGAGGTCAGAAATCAAGCAAGTACAAAATCTGTCCAGAGTCAGTCCCTGTAGAAGCCCAAATTAAAGTGTTAAACTTTACAGCCAAAAATAAACATGTTCACAGCCTGGTAAAAAAAAAAAGGTTTTGGTGTTTATGGGCTATTTCTCCATTTATGGCATACGTTTTCTACCCATATATATCCATCTGTTTAACCCATAAAGACCCAAACATCCACCTGCGACCAAAACCATCTACTGATCTAAACTGCTTAACGCTTGGTGATCCACTAATCCTATCAATACATGCCAATAACTGGTGTAAAATACCATTTTTCATCATTTCATGGTCATTAAATATGAAACATTTGGATGTTCAGAGGCTCCATAGTTACTGTGGAAACACCGTCATCTTCTACAACATTGATTCACCAGTAAAACCCATGGAGTTGGATCAATGACAGTGGATGGGAACACTTCTTTTATGTTCAGTTATTACCCCAGCAAGGGGTATTGTTTTTGGTTTGGTTTGGTTTGTTTGTTTGTTTGTGGGATTGTTAACATTCTAGCAGAAAAACCGTTGGTTGAATTCATACCAAATTGGATTTATAGATTGCCAGTGACCCAGAATACGTCTGATTGCATTTTGGGAACAGTAGGTCAAAGTTACAATTTTTTGTAATTTTTTTTCAAATCTTTTTTTTTCCCCATTTACTTGTAATGGGCAAAATTTCAAATATCTGTAGCAGCAAAAACTATGAGTTGATTATTATTGTTATTATTGTTATTATTATTATTATTATTATTATTATTAAAATTATTTACTATTTTTTTATTTATTTATTTATTTTGATGTTTGCTTATCAATCATTTATGTACCGATACTTATATTTTGTTGGTTGATTTTTGTTTTGATTTCACTGTCTACATGTTCGAAATAAAGATTTCATTCATTCATTCATTCAATTCATACCAAATTGGATTTATAGATTGCCAGTGACCAGGAATAGATATCATTACATCTTGGGAAAAGTAGGTTAAAGTTAACTGTTTTTTTAGGAATTTTTAAAATATTTTTTGTCCCATTTGCTTAAAATGGGCGAAATTTCAAATGTCTATAAAAACATCACTTTTATTTCAATTTACTTCAGACGTGGCACATATATGGATGCACTTGATATGCTGACAGTAGCATATGCATAGACGTGATGACATCAGCTGGATTGGTACCAAAATTAGCTACAATATGTGTGAGAGGCGGGGTTTGTTGTGCCTGGCACCACTTGTTGACATCTTTGTTGAAAAAGTCACTTCTCATCAGTTTTCTCTGCTTTTATGAACATCTACATGTTCAGTGAATTAAATACAGGAAAATACCTGATTTTCACGGAAAAAAAGCAAAATACAGAGGATAATTTTAGGATAAATGGTGATCAATCACAGAATTTATATTATTATTATTTAAAAAATATTTTGTAACTGCCACTAAAGTAGCATTGGGTCTTTATGGGTTAAATAATGTTATACATCATTAAGAGAGCGGCCACTGTGAATGATTGGGTTTGTGTCATCCATGTCTGTGAGTGGGATTTGATTGACAGCTCACTCATTTTGTCTCCTGTCCCCTATTCTCTTCAACTTATTTCTGGAGAGAATAATTCAAGAGACTCTCAAAGACCACCACACATCCACCTGTATTGGCGACAAACCATCTGCAGCCTTTGGTTTGCAGATGATATAAATCTTATGGGAGGCAGCAACAGCAAACTGTAAGATCTCACAGACAAGATCATGGACAGATCCAACAAATATATGGGATGAAAGTGAGTTTGGAGAAGTCCAGGGTCATGGGAACAGTGTAGATGGCATCAGTGCATCATCACCATGAATTGCGAGAGTACCTGGTGTCGACCCTGGCAAATGATGGCACCTCCACAGCAGAAATCAGAATACAAATGGTCACAGCCACTGCATAAATGACCAGACTGAACAGAATGTGGAAGAACAGCATCAGCTTCCAAGCAAAATTAAGACTGCTGGCACATATAATGACTGATGGTCCTAAATTCTGAGGGACCCAAACCTTTATGACTTCTAAATTTTGGCTTCATTATTACCCAGTTGGAGAAAACAATACTGAAACATTCATCTTTTAACAGAATTTATGGTTTCTACATTAACCATAGACTACATTTAAACTATTCTCTAACTATTAATCTAACTGCATTTACAGGCTAACAACTGCCTCAGTAGTTTATAACTGCAGATTTCAGCCATTGACTCACACTAAAAAAATAAAATAGTGTACACCAATATTGATTATGATTGTAATGTATGTAATATTGATGGTGATGTCAGTCTGTATGGGGTGATTTAACAAGGTTGAGTTATGCTCTAGTTTTTCTTTTTTTTTTTTTTTCAATATTATTTTTGCAATGATTTTATGTTATAAAATAGGTAATTTACAGCTGTAATAATCAGTCATGGTTGTAACGACATTAGATACACGGCTTCTCCTGTGTTTGCATGATGTTTCTCTTCACATGAGCCTTAGTGAATCTTACATATTAAACTTATATGTAATTATTGATATTAAACAGTGTTAACTTGTAGAGTGGTTAGTGTTTTCAGTCAGGGCCGGACTGAGACTCATTTTCAGCCCTGGAGTTTCATACCTCAGACCGGCCCACTTTAGATCACGACCGATTATTATTAAAATCATGCAATTCTAACCTTACATGTTAGGTCTACACACTGTTCTGCAAAGCCTTCTAATTCAGTGTATTTTCTAAAATATTTCCAATTCAGCGCAAGTAAAGGTTACTTCACAATGTGGATTTATTTCAACAGTGAGTGCACATTGACATCTCCAACATTATTATTCCTCACAACACAACAATAACAAAATCTATATTTTTTTTCTTATAAGTGTTAACATTTTTCAAACCTTTAAAATGTTTGAAATGAAATTAAAGTATAAAAATATTAAAAATTAAAAAAATAAATAAATAAATTAAGCTTGCTGCACTTTCTAATAACTATTATTTTGGTATCCTCTGCAACAAAAGATTTCCATCACAACTTACTTGCGGTTTGTTCCATCGATGCTATTGAAAACTTTTGGTACAGTGATATTAGGGGTTTGATGAGGATGATAAGAAAAAAATATGTGTATCCTGTGACTGAGGGTGAGCAAAGCAATCAAAGCTAACAACAGACTCCTCTTCATCTGTGTCATTTGTGCCTAGTGGTTCAGGGCTGTGCTGCTGAGCTGCTCCTCTGTCATCAGTAGACTCTGCTCTCCCTTTCACACTTCCTCCAGTTTCTCTAGACTCGCCTGCACCTGGATCACAATAAAAAATAATATCTACAGACATTTTGACTTACTGAACCAGTTCAGATCTTTACACTGGCTAAATATGCAGGCTTATTTAATATGACTTTATACTATTGCCTTTCAGTTGTGGGCTTTGTGTATTTACTGTCTCACTTTTAATAATAAAAATTAAAATAGGTCAGGACTATGGTTTGGGTCTAGAAAGTGGTTTTACGGGAACTGATGCTTGTTCACACAGTCTGTTCCAACAGCTCACCTTTTCCTTCCATACTGACAGGAACAATCCCCTCATCACTACTGGCTCCTGGCTCTGCTTCTGACACTAAAGCACAGTTTAAAAATGCTCATAATTGTCAGCACAAATCTTCTATTTTCAAAGCCTTGGTGTCAGTTTCATTCATGTAGTGCTGAATCCTGGAGCATCTCAGAGCACCTTTCATACTGAACAGGCCTACACCATACTCTTCATTGGAGCCTATTTCTTCTAATCCTCTTCCCTCTCTGAGCAGTCCTACCTGCCCACTCTGGACTTGTGGGCTCATGGCAGGTGCTGGATCTGGTTTCTGAATCTGAGAAGCTACAAGACAAAGTTTCCCACTTTCGTGGCGTCGCATCATACTATTATTTAAATGACATAACGTTATGTTCCACGTCACAATGCCACACAATTCACTGACTCGATAATTAACTAACTTGAAAGGTGGTTTACCCGGTTCATCGTCCTTATTAGTTGTTTCCAACCGGGAAGTCGTTTTTGTGAAAAAGTTGCAGATTTTGTCACATTTGGCTGCGTTTGCTTCCAGAGCTTTCCTCTTTTTAATTCTTGCCTTCTCCACACCACCCTTGCTCTTTCTATTATCCATGTTTCAAACAGCAAACACAGCTGACCATCGACATAGCCTACAGAGCACAGATCGTAAAAGCTCCACAGCTACAGTATAGAGCTACTAACCGTATGCAAGGAGATGTTACGCCAGGTCACGGTGTGTCCGCAAAAAAAAAAAAAACAGGAAGAAAACAAACAGTTTACTAGTTGAGGGGGTGTGGCCCAGGAACAGCAACTGCAGATTACGTGGTCAACTCAGTGCTATGACTGAACACCGGCCCCCCAAAAATAAATAAATAAAATATTAAATACATATTTAAAGTGAACTCCGGCCCTCGCGGCCCAAATATTATACCGGCCCACCGGGAATTGTCCCGGTCCTCCCGATTAGCCAGTCCGGGCCTGTTTTCAGTACACTAGCATTAACATTTTCTTGGTGAGTTTTAGCTCATGCTCCAAAACACAAAGATGTCAATAGCTAAATGCCAAAATTGAGGTTTCAGAGCTGCAGTTGGTAAACATCTGTGATGTCACAGTAGCTATGCCCACTTATTTGCTCAGTCTATGGCAGGGGTGTCAAACTCATTTTAGTTCAGGGGCCATATTCAGCTAAATTTGATCTGAAGTGGGCTGGACCAGTAAAATAATAACATAATAACCTATAAATAATGACAACTCCAAATTTTTGTCTTTGTTTTAGTGTAAAAAAAAAACAAAAAAACATTAAATTATGAAAATACTAACTTTTATAAACTATCAAAAAAAAAAAAAAACCCTGAAAAAAATGAAATTTAAATTTAAAAAATTTAAGAAAATTTTGTGCAATTTTAACAATATTATTCCTCAACTTATCATTTCTACATGTGCATTATGGATCAGATCTACAAAGAAAAACTGTTTAAACTGTGCTTAATTTTCTTTAGACATTTCAGGTTCTTCATATTTGTTCAGGTTATATACATTTTAGTGTTACAGGATAGTTTGTAAATGTAAATATTTTCATAATTTAATGTTATTTTTTGCACTAAAACAAAGAAAGAAAAAAAAATTAAGTTGTTAATTCTAGATTTTTTTAATTGAAGATTTTTTTTGGCTTAATTCAAGATTTTTTGGTCAATTTGAGATTTTTTTTGCTTAATTGAAGATTTTTTTTACTTATTTGAAGATTTTTTTTTTTACCTAATTGAAGATGTTTTTTGGCTTAATTCAAGATTTTTTTTCCTTAATTCAAGCTAATTTTTTTTTTTTTTGCTTAATTCAGTTCAGGACATGGAATTTTTGCACTTGTCAAAAACATCCCAGGGGCCAAAGTGGATCCTTTGGCAGGCTGCATTTGGCCCCCGGGCCAAATGTTTGACACCCCTGGTCTATGGTAAAGCACATAAAAGTTGGTGTGTGTCTTCTTCCACACACACATCCACACTGGATCCTTATTCATGAATACATAATTCCGACACTACACACATATCCATGAAATGATGACTGTCCAACTTTGACAGGAAAGTGCATTCTTTGCATACACAGGAACAGACATATACTATATGCACTAACACACATGTAAAGTGTTGCTGGTTAGCTTGGCAGATCCACACATATGCACACATATAAGCACCTCCACCCTGACATACACAAAATCATCACAAAAACATACCAGCGGAGACCCTCGCCCCTCATCCTGGCCTCTGTCACAAATGCTTCTTGTCGTCAGGCTCTGTGTGACTCCCCTGAGTCGGTTGCCAGGCAACCGTAGCTGCATTAATATGCGCGAGAGAAAGGGAGCAGGGGATACCTCTTGCCTGTGGAGTGAAAGCAACCACGACAGCATCCGTGTGAGGTGACGGGTTCCTTCACAGCACCCCCACCACCACCACCACCCCCCCCTTTCTCTCTCGGTGTCTCTCTTATAGCCGTCCAGCGTTCACACTCTGCTCAGTTAGTTAAGGATACACGCTCAACCACTGGAGCGCAAGAATAGGTATGTAAGGATACACATCATGTAGAGCAGGGGCTTCACTTCAGCAGGGGCACCTTATTTGCTTTGTTTTTTCAGTATGAAACATTTAAAAGCCAAAACACTGGTTAAACATGTTTGCAGAGGAGTATGAAAGTTTGATAGAATAGATTAGACTTTAAAATGACTGCCTGCTTTATTAAGGGTTGATAGGGAGTGTTGGCAGGGGAGACTAAACTGGAGACCCTTTTTGTGGAATAAAGACAAAGCATCATGGAAATGGTCATATGAAACAGCTTTGTTATTGTGCCACCCCCATCTGCCCATCAACTGACTCCATTCTTCAACCTGACATCATCCTTCCACACAGACAAGGAGGAGGAGAAGAAGAAGAAGAAGAGGAGGAGGAGAGTGGAGAAAAAGAAGAAGAAGAAGAGGGAGGGGGACAAACAAAAAAGACAGAGGAGGAAGAGCAGAGAGGAGGAGGAGGAGGAGGAGGAAGAGGAGGAGGTGGGCAGCAGCACAGTTTCAGCTCTCAGAAGACTGAGGAGGAGAAAAAGTGACGGCAGCTAGAACTTGGCCACTAGTGAGATGAAATTCGGGGAGGAGACGCTGCTGGAGCGCTGCAGGGTACGACATCCAACGAGAGCCCGAAAATTGGACCACAAACCAGCCCTGTTTGGATCCTGTGTCCCTCAACAGCCGAAGGATGAGAGGGCTCCACTTTCACCCTAGTTGCCAGGGATGTCTGTGCACTACGGAAAGACGTCCCCCTCCAGCATGTCCAATGCTATGTTATTCCTGATGCTTTGTAAGGTAAGTCTACCTCTGCTGAAATATATCACCTTTAAATGTTTTCATCATCATGTGCAAACTGTCAACAAATACCTCATGAATCGCAATTAAATATCTCATGACAGAGTGTGGCTTCAGTATTAATATGCATCATGTCACGTTCTTTGTAAATGTGGGATATTTCCCACACAGCTCAGTTGTCTTAGTATAAATCATTAATCAAGCTGTAGAAACAGGAGCAGAAACACCCTGAATGTTGCCTCACAACCAAACCATGTTCCACTCTGTTCTGTGTTATACTCTGAGAGATCTAATTAGCCGTGATAGTTACTGTATTTGTCCACAAAACACATCCACATGCTCCTCTGGGAGTTCCTGTTTATGCATGTTGCTAACAAGTTTAAATGCTTCTTATGTAACAGCAGGGCAATCTTACGTATACGCCTGCAGTTTGCTTTTTCTGTGATATTCTATCAGTCTGTCTCTCAGGAGTGAAGAAGTTGAGATTCAAATAAAACAAAAGTGATGCAACGTGCAGTTGATTCCAAAATGATGTTGGAGATTGAAGTCAGAAGTTTTCCAAAGACCTTTTGATAAATAAAACACATTTTCTCAAATCAAAAATAGATCAGTCACTTTCTTCTCACTCATGGATCAGTGAGTACATGTAATTGTAAATAGGTCACACACACACACACACACACACACGCACACACATACACACACAACAACATGTCATGAGTTTTCACTAAAAGAAAACAGATGTGTCAATTAGAAAATGGTGCCAATGAAGAATTTTAAGTATTTTTCTACCTTTACACATTGTTTCTCCAGCTGTGGTTGTACATCTGTTGACTAGTTCTGCAATTAGTGGCTTTAAATATGTGAAATATACGTGTCTGGGTGTCGACCTGTCTGAATGAGTATGTGCATCTACTTGGGAGGGTTTGACAATGTTTGCTTTAATTCCATTTTAAAACAATGCCAAAAGCGAGTGTGCCTGTCGGAGCCTGTTAGCATCTGGAGTCATTTGACATGTTCAGGATTATTCAAGTGGCAAAAGGTTTTACTCTCCACTGATCTGAGGTTGTAAGCCATTAGGTGCAGCAGCAGCAGGAGGGTCCGGATTTATTGTCGTCCCATGTACGGCTCATATACGTTCACATCTCCTTTACTCTGTGTCATCTGCTCATTTTATACAAATACGCCTCTGGCTACACAAGTAGGGGAACCAGGTGTGAGATTGGCGAGGAAAAAGAGGAAAAAAAAAACACTGGCAAAGGAAGCGCTGACATCTGGTTTGAATGAGAAGTTGTCAAGAAATAGTAAACCTGTCACATTTTGATCCTGAATGTACCCCGTCCTGCTCATAGAAATCCATTAAGTGTTATATAATTCAGGGAAATCGAGGCTAAAACATAGAACTAGTAATGGCAACATCGTTCATTTTAGTGAAAATCAAAATGAATAATGGAAAATGGAAATAGAACTACAGGTAATATTATTATTTTTTCCTTCATAATATCTAAAAAACTCAAACTGACACTAAAAATTAATAAAAACTAAGTCTAACTACTGAGATCCTCAAAAAAACCACAATTCTAAATAATAAAATATAAAAAATAAAAATAATAATTCTAAAACTACACAGAAAACAGTTAAATAGAATTGCTGGTAAAATCAACTTTGTTTCCCTTCAATGTTCTTTAATTTATCAAACCTTTTCCAGTAATACCTGAAAAAGTACAACTGACATGAATCAGAATAAAATCTAACTGAAACCAATGTTGCCATTGTACGTGTGGCCCAGAATTTTTTGGTATCAACATTTCTTATCTCATATAAAGAGAGTTTTAATAGACTAAACCAGGAAATGTGCAGGATTAATACAGAAAAAGAGGTAGAATTAATGTTTTAAAAAAAAAAATGCATATAAAACTGTAGAAAATCAAACTGGCATACAAAACTAAATAAAAACAACAGTCAGGAATTTTGGAAATGAACTCTTGAGTGACAACAGAAATCAATACTGAGATAACTAAATCCTCTTAACCTTAGAATAGCATGCAGTCTAATCAATAAGAGGTGGTGTTTGTGGAAAAGTCCTGGCTGGATTAAAAGCTCTTCATTTGATATGTTAAAGCCAATACAGTTCCAGTGACTTTCATGCTGGATTATACAGCTCTGATCATATCACACACACGTCCAGTCCTAGTGTTAAACAGGGAGTGGAAGAAGTCATTATGGGTGGGTTAATAATTATGGCACATCATCGCAGGATGCCAACGCTGGCTGCCACTTGAAACAGAACGCTCTCTGCTCTACACTGTATGAGCTGGAGCTGTTGGATGGGGAGGCACTGGAGGGCGTCCAGAAGGTTAGTTTTGTGACACGCAGCTGTACTTGATGGTTGTTTCCTCAGCACTCTAGTCTGCCCCCACCCCCCCACCCCCCTCGAACACACACACACCCACTCACCACCTTCACTACCACCATCATCATTCCTCCTTCCTCCTCCTCCTCCTCCTCCTCCTCCTCTCCCTCAACATCCTTGGGCACATTTTTCCCCCTCCTCTGTTTTTTTGCTGAGCGCTTGTTTATATCAGCAGCGAGCAGCCGTCTTCATGCATGAGGGCGCATCCAGCGTGCCACACAAAAGATCTCCATTCAGGTTGAGGGAAGCCCTGTTTATAGCGCTCCCCAGGAGAAGCAATCAAAGCCCATTGTTACAGATCAGAGCATGAGGACACACTTTAACACAGGAACAGCCTGATGGGGTTTTTATGTACGTCTCAAGTACAATACATGCTGATGATTGGATATTGTTTTATCATTCAGAGTCATTCAGAGTTGCCATATGGGAGGTTCGCCTTTAAAAAAGACAGACCTTTTGATGCTCTTACCCTTATAAAAAAGGCCCCAACAAAAGACTTGACTTTTACAATGTGGTGGCCTTTTATATATGGCCTTCTGATAAACCTATAATCCACAAACACTAGCCATTGTTATATGTTTATGCTTTTGCCTCTTTAAAATTTATGTGGATGTCCTGTTTTTTGATATTTCTACAAAACTAGGTGGGGAACCAGGGGTTCTAGATGTGTTTTTTTTATCCAATCCAATCCAATCCAATCCAATCCAACTTTATTTGTAAAGCACTTTAAAACAACCATAGTGGACCAAAGTGCTGTACAGAAAAATTAATAAAAAACAAAATAACAAAGTAAAATACAAGAACAGATTAAAAGACATAGAACAACTGTAAAAATAAAAAAATAAATAAAAATACAGAAGAATAGATAAAACATAAATAAAAGAATAAAATACAAGAATAGATTAACACATAAAAAGCGGTGCAATAAAAAACAACAACAAATAAGAACAATAAACCAATACCAAATAAAACACTACTGACCATTCATTCATTCATTCCTCTACTTTCTTGGTAAATTCCACTGGCATTTTCAGTTGAATAACCTCTCAGCTGGCATGTCTGTTTCTGCACATGAAATTTGGCACCATGGCAACATGGCCCTATTGTTTATCTGTTGCTAGGTAACCCACTTCAATTCTATGGTTCTATGATTCTGGGCATAGCAACATGATTGTAAGTCTATTGTATTTCAAAAGTACTAATATCTCCCAAAATATTGGCCTGATCAATTTGCTGTTTTTGCGAGTCTCTTCCTTGACCAAAAATACATAAGTAGACCAAACTGCAGCAGTCAGCACTTTCTGGATTTTGTGTGAAGCCTGAGACACACACACAGAGTTCACTTCCCTTTTATAATATAGATTCTGAATGGGTTCTTATAGTTAATGAAAGCAAGACTAAAACTAGCACTGAAGTAAAAAAGAAGAAAATATGATGAGGTTTAAGAGCCCAATCATATCCTTGTTTAGCAAACAAAACACTTGTTAGCTTGGAAACGAGCTAGCTCGCTAACATTAAAAGCTAGCTGCCATTGTTATACTTTCTTTTCACACAATATCACTTGGAAGGTCCTTTTTTTTAACATAATGTAAGCCATCCGGCCTCTAAATTATGTTCTGTACTTGGAAAACGTTCTTTATGTTGATATTCTGAGTGCTGACTTTTGTTTTGGAGTGTATGCTGTGCTAATGCTAGCTAACTCCATTTCTAAGATAATGGTAGCTAGTGGTGTACACTGTAGCAAAGATGAATTATTTATTATATCTTTATTGACCTTTATTTAACCAGGAAAAAATGACTTGTTGAGACTAAAAAATCTCTTTTGCAAGAGTGTCCTAGTCAAGACAGCAGCAGAAGTTATAGAAATAGAAATTTCAGCCACACTTCCACATTAAAAACACACATAAAACACATAATGAAACATAGTACTAAAAACATGTACCTAAAACACCACCAATAATTTCAAAGATATTAAAAGTATACAACAATATTCCTTAAAAGGATACATCTACACCAGATTTATATTTTTTTCCGATTTCTAGTCATTTAAAATACCATAATTTAGTATTTAGGAGTCAGCGTAGGGTTTTCAGCTTCAAATATGGCATCCTCTGCATATAAATCAGTACTGTTACATGGATGTAGGTAACTAAGACAGCCATTAGCTCAGAAATGTAATTAGCTCATATGACAACAAACAATTGGATCTCAATACAAAAGACACCTCAACAAAAACTTCACATCAGCACTCAAGAAAATGTCATAACTCATGTCCTGTCAACATTAATGTGAATATTTGGGTATTTTCTTTTTCCACAGAACCTTTGTTTTGCAAAATATCTCTGTCTTGGTTTGAGGTTGATTTTGTGTTATTAGCAAAAATGGTCACTGAGATAAATATTCAATGAATAAAAATAATAACAATGAATTTTCACAAAGCAGAGACACGTTTTCAAGTTTAGTTACTTTAAACTTAAGTGTTGGTTTTGGTTGTGAAGTACATTCTCTATCTTCCTGAAACCCAGTGTTTGTATTCAATAATTGCTTTAGGTGAGAAGACAATGTCCCTTTTCTCCCCCAACAAATAATTACCTTGTATTTCCTATGAAAGCAGCTTTAGTCCATCATGTCCACTATAGAGGACATTAGAAAAAAAGTGTTGTATTCACAAAGTCAAAAACTACTGCACCAACAAAGCACCTCAAACTGTAGATGAAACACTTATTTTTAAAAAATGACAAAAATTTTCCCCCTTAAACCCATAAGGACCCAGTGTGACTTTTGTGTTAGTTCCCAAATGAATTTTTCTTTCTATTTAAACTTTCCTAAGAGATTTATTACCATATATTCTAATATTATCCTCTGAATTTTGCTTTTTTCCAGTGAAAATAATCTATTTTCCTATGTTTAATTCACTGATCATGTACATGTTCATAAAAGCTCAGGGTAAGGTCAACGGTTATTATATCAAAGCAGAAAAAAATGAAGAAAAAGTGACTTAAAAGTACAATATATCATTAACTGAACACAAACCCAGTGTCTCCATCCACTGTCATTTATCAAACTTCATGGGTTTGATAAATGGAGAATCAATGTTGTAGAGGATGACAGTGTTTCCACGGTAACTACGGAGCCTCTGAACATCCAAATGGGTCATATCTGATGACCATGAAAAGATGACAAACTGCATTTTACACCAATTATTAACATGCATTGATAGGATTAATGGATCAACACTTTCGATCAGTAGATGCTTTTGGTCGACAGTGGATCTTTGGGTCTTTATGGGTTAACATAAAATATCTGGAGAAATTTAATAACCACATTTTCTTGTGCCATGTATGAAACATGGCGGTTGGTACTGCAGCTGTTTTGAACAAACAGATCCACTGTCAAATATCACTGGAAAGCCCAGGATGTTATCTGCGCAGCACAACAGGTATTACTTTCGAAGGCTGTTTTATTTTTTTCGAAATAAAACTATATAACTTGTCCCCTACAAAGGACAAAAATGCATTGCTGGGGTCCCAAGGTTATATTATGTACATTTCTCACCAGAACATGTCTGGTCTGTCCGTGCTGACCTTAATCTATTGCAGGTAAAGCACAGACTTACACACCTGTATGACATGTTTCAAGTGCAGCGTCACTATACAAAGCAACAACAGACATGCACGAAATGGTATATGATGCTATTATTTTCTCATGTCACATGGATACACACAAACCAGAGTTTCTTCAGTTTGTAAAAGTGGCCAAGCATAGAGAGAAAAAAGAATCAGTTTTAGCAAAATACCTGCATCAGTGTAGACAGGGTGGGTATGAATAAATGCTTAAATTAGTCCTGTTTCATATTCATATATTTCATAATAATCCCTTATAACAGAAACACAAAATTCATGATGCACATGAAACCACGATGCAGCAAAAACAAAAATGTGACTCATTTTCATTTCCCCGCCAATTTGCTGTTGTAAGTTTAATTACAAGTTTCATGGTTTGGTAAGCAAATTTTTGTAAATTGTATTCGTTGCCATGGATTCATCCTGCATTTTTCAGCTTTAATAAATCAAGGCTTTAAAGGAGTGATATTTTGCTTTTTTTTTTTTTTTTTTTTAAATGGAATTATGCATTTTAAAACATTCCCCTGTGGTCTACATAAACTGTAAATGCTATGCTTGGGTCTGAATTCCTCATCAATTCAACTCCACATAGACCATTTACGTCAACACCACACAGCTCCTGAGTATTTTTTCCTATTGCACGCGTGCTCATAAAACTGAAGGCAATACGGTCAAAACCCAAACTAAAACTAGAATGTTTTAAAAGCAAAAAAGAACTGTCCTTCATTTATTTTATGATGAACACATCTTTTGTAAGTTTCATTTCCTCCTAGTATTTTTTCATATTGCAATATATATCGCAGGGTTAAAAAAAAATCGCAATGTCAGTTTTTTCCAATATTGTGCAGCCCTAATTTTCAGTATGGACTACAACCACTGCTGCTAACAAACAGTTATGGTGTACTCTGAGAAATGATCGTCGGAAGTCTTGACCTTATGTCTGCAAATGTCGTGATGTAACAAGTTATAGACATAAACAAGAAAAGCACTCAGAGAGCGCAGACCTCCGCCAAGACAGATCTGCCCCCCCTGATCACCACCAAAATTTTATCATTTCTTCCTTGTGCCAGTATCAACATTTCCTGAAAATTTCATGACAATCCGTCCATAACTTTTTGAGTTATCTTGCTAACAAACAAACAAACAAACAAACAAACAAACAAACACGTAAACACACAAAGTGGTAATTAAGCAGGAATTAAAACAGGTTGTTTCGATTTTTGCCAAAATTAATATAAAGATAGCTTTGGAGCACCTGGAGGGTTCAAATTCAAACTTTTTGAACGATTAGGGTCCAAATACATAAATAAATGTACCAAAGACTAATAAAAGTGGGTTTAGCAAAATATGATCCCTTTAAATCAGAGTACCTGAAAACCTAAACGCAAACAAAATTAATTTAGCAAATAGTCAGTTCCTTTAGTCAAATACTCAATTCCTCAAATAAACTAGTACATGTGCTCATAAAACTGAAGGCAATACGATCAAAAACCAAACTAAAACTAAAATGTTTTAAAAGCAAAAAAGAACTTTCCTTCATTTATTTTACAATGAACAGATCTTTTGTAAGTTTCATTTCCTCTTTTGTTGTCATCCATCTACACAAGACAACACTGAGTCTATGATACTTTAACTGGTTCTTGGCAGGTCATGTTTTCAATCCTCTTTTTTGCCAAAGTGAGAAACAAAGAGCACAATCAGTAAGTCAAAGAAAAAGGTGAAGTATCTGTAATAAGGCGGCCTGAGAGTTTTGCAGTGGTAACATAAAAATACCCACTTTGGCCGATACATCCCAATAAATTTCAATTACAGGAAGGGACGCTCTAATAATGAGCCTTAATAATGTGGGCGTCGCAAAGGTTAATTATGGTAAACAAGTGTGGAAATTACATTCATCATCAGGAAAGGGAAAAGCTGTGAAGGCTTTGTGATCGTGTCAGTAGATGATTTGTGTTCAAGTAGAAAAAGCACAGATGGAACAACATATTTGTGTACAGAAAGCCACGACAAACAAAAGGTGAAGTGCATTTGACTTATCATTTCAACGTTAAAGCCTCAGTGGGGATTGACCGGTGCAACTCAGATCCCATAAAGATTCCCCAACCATTTTCAGTCCATTTTAAGCTGTATTTCCAAGGTGTACTTCAGGTAATTGTGGCCCAAGCTTTGACCAGTGTGAAGGACCTCTTGAAACTCTAAGGACTATTATTAAATTCACCCTTTTCCTCACTTCCCAGATCAGACTGTGCCAACCAGCTGATGCTTTGACTACTTTACTACCACTATGATTTCACATACTATGTATATTTCTAGTTTCTATGATGGCTATTTGTAAATGCTAAGTTTAATTTTATTCTGCATTTTATTTTATTCCATTTCCACCTACAGGGCAATGGGATTTCTAAAAGGATTAACAATAATCTCATCTCTCATCTCATCCTGTTTTGACATTAAATGCTACTTTGGATCCATTTTTAGGAGCCATTGTACTTGAATGAACTTCCTTTCTTAGAGGATTAACCTGAGGGTCTTCAGATTTGTTTAGTTTCATCTAAAGAACTTTTTGACTGAAGAATTTTTGTTGAACATCCTCCCCATAGTAACACCAAAAATTATATTATTTTGCCAGAAATGGATAATTAATTCCTTCTTACAAAACTTAAAAATATTAAACCTATTCCTTCAATCCAACAGGATTTTGGTTTGGATATGCGGTTATCACTCCATTTGATGAACTTCCAGCCATTGTACTTCGTTCGCGCAGAGTATTGTTTTTTGTTTGGTTTGTTTATTTGTTTGTTAACACTCTAGCAGCAAAACTGTTGGTTGAATTCATACCAGATTGGGTGTATAGATTGCCAGTGACCCAGAATAGATATGGTTACATTTTGGGAAAATTAGGTCAAAGTTCAAATTTTTTATTAATTTTTTTTACAATTTTTTGGTTTCCCATTTACTTATAATGGGCAAAATTTCAAATGTTTATAAAAACATCAATTTTGTTTCCATTGACCTCAAACTTGGCAAATAATAGAGGCAACTGATATACTGACATCAGCACATGCATAGACATGTGGACATCACCTGGATTGATGCCAAAATAAACTACAATACGTGCAAGGGGCGGGGTTTGTTGTGCCTGGCACCATTTATGTATGTATGTATGTATGTATGTATGTATTTATGTATTTATTTATTTATTTGTTAGACTCTTCTGAAGAAGTTTGCCATGAAAAGTTATTGAAGCTATTGACTAGGAGCAATTGTCTCTGTTGCCACGGTAATGCTACACAAATCTTGTAGCAATATACATATTTTATACATTCACAGAACCAGAAGAACGTCAGCTAAAATCTCAATAACACCAACTGTCAGACAACAGAACACAATCCAAGCAACAACCACTTAAATGAGCAAATATCTAAAACAAGCTAACAGTCTGAGACCAGCATATGTCATGAATAATTTCATAAAACAACAGACAAATGTGACTAAACTAACATTAAGCAGATCCAACAGTACATGTATTATTTCTCTCACTTTTGAAACTCACTGAACAAGAAAAGAGCAACAATAAAGATTATTATGAAGCAATGATTGTGAATTTTACTTTGTCTTTTGTCCTCTTGGTTTTATATGAATGAAGCTTCTAATATCGGCTAATCCAGTCTTTTGTGTTAAACTGAAATGACTGGAAACAAACAGAGAGTTGACAGAGAATTAGTTTTCTCAAAAATGGTTCCTTATCCCTCCACATGAGATTTCATCCATATTAATTGTGTGGGGTCGCCTGTGTCAGGTCCAGACTCTTAGAACAACACCCTTAACTCAACAGGAAGTCAGTAATTTTGATTTTAATGTGCAGTTTTTGCATTTTTTGCCAGTTACATGAGATATACTGTTAATACAGGAAGTAATACTGAACTCCTTGGTACAACATTCAACAGATACCTACAGTCCCACATTAAAAAAAAAAAAAAAAAAAAAAAAAAAAACACGATTCAATCAATAGTTCAGGATCATTGCAGATTCCTCTAAGTGTTTAACACCATTGTGTATATTATATACCTCAGTGGGTTTTTTTATTAACCCCTAAAGACCCAAACAGCTACCAGTGACACAAAACATCCACAGATCTACTGTTGATCCACTAATCCTACCAATCCATGTCAATAATTGGTGTAAAATACAGTTATTCATCTTTCATGGTCATCAGATATGATCCATTTAGACGTTCAGAGGCTTCATAGTTACCGTGGAAACACTGTCATCTTCTACAACATTGATTCACAAGTAAAACCCATGGCGTTGGATCAATGACAGTGGATGGAGACACTTGCTTTATATTCAGTTAATGTTACGTTATTCTTTAGTTTTCTCGTTTTGATATAATAACCTTTGACTTTATTCAGAGATTTTATGAACATCTACATCAGTAAATGAAATTTTTTAAAAAAAATACATGATTTACGCTGAAAAATCTCGAAATAAAGAGGATAATATTGCAATAAATGGTGATAAATCACATAAGAAAGGTTAAATATAGAAAAAAAAATCCTTTAGGAACTGACACAAAAGTATCACTGGGTCTTTATGGGAAAAAATAAAATATCTGGATGAATTTAATACTGTGGAAACATCGTCATCTTCTACAACACTGATTCACTTGTAAATCCCATGGAGTTGGATAAATGGCAGGGGATGGAGACCCTAAGTTTAGTTTCAGTTAATGATGTATTTGACTGAAAAAGTCACTTTCTGCTCATTTTTCTCTGTTTTGATAGAATTAAATTTGAATTTACTCTGAGTTTTGATGAACATCTACATGATATGTGAATTAAATATAGGAAAATACATGATTTACACCAAAAAATGCAAATACAGAGGATAATATTATATAAAAAATGGTGATAAATCAGTTAAGAAATGTAGAAATAGAGAAAAATTAATTTGGGAACTGCCACAAAAGTAGCACTGGGTCTTTATGGGTTAATTACATTTTATATGAGCCTGCTTGACATTGAGCAATAATGTTCTTTGTGTTTTGTATTGTTTTGCATCTGATGGCTTCTTCTTGGCTAGGCTGATAATGTGAATGAGAACTGGTTCTTAATTTACCTACCTGGCGAAATAATAATAGTAATAATAATAATAATAATAATAATAATAATAATAATAATAATAATAATAATAACAAAAAGGAGGAGAAGAAGAAGAAGAAGGAAAAAAAAAAACACCCCTTGATTGTGACCTTCCCCCAGTGTACACGCATTTTTGCAAACTCTTGCTGGACCCCCAAAATTCCTATTTTCTCCTCCATCCAAGCTTTTTATTAAGACAAACAGTTCCCAGTTACAAAGTTTATTTTTAGAGTGCATTAGCTTACATGCTTTTCTGTTGCGAGTTGGTGTATAAAACCCATTGACCCGCAAAAGAAGTGCTTTTCTCATGAGAGGTGTTTGGATGCCAACTTGCACAAGCTGCTGCGCCTGAAGGCTAAAAACATACAGCCAGTTTCTTATACTCCACCCTGGGCTACACAAATCAATACACACAACCTCAAAAACCAAGCATACACACCCAGTGAATTGCTCACACATGTGTGCTGGCACACTCAGAACTTGTATCAGATCACAACTGAAGAAATTCCACAGCTGAATAGAGTCTAGTGCAGGAATTTCACCTGTCTTTTTTCAGTTGCCATGCCTCAGAGAGCTGCCAAGGCCATTCCTCTGATGTCCAGCATGTCAGTCAAAAGATGAGTTGGTGTCTGTTTTCATACATTCCGTGTTATCGTGGTTTTATCCATTCATTCTGCTCCGACTGTTACTGGATAAGAATAATAAAATGAGCAAAAAGTCATGCAGATGATGTGTTTTATGTAAATAACTATCCAGCAGAGCAACATTACCTACATCATACCCTTTAAAATATTTACACTACCTGAAAAATAGATGATAGTATGCCTGGAAGGTTAATACAAGTGTCAAACTTATCTTTTTTCATGGTTCGGAAGTTGAAAAACTTCATTAAATCATTAAAAACAGTGTATAAAAATAGATCCTGAATGTATTATTTTTACACCTGTGCTATCAAACCAGTCAACGAGTACATGATTATTTGCTAAAAACCCTTTGGACAGGATTATCAATATAAAAGAGTAAAATTATGCAGGAAAAGACTCAAGTTATCCAGTGGTTTGGGTCTGTATCTGAATTTAATGGATCAGTTTAAGATGACTCCAAATATCGTGTTTTGTCGAACTCTTTCTTCACAGCATTTACACCCAGGAGATGGTTGAGGAGATATTTTATTGAAAGAACAGCATTAAGTAATTTATTTTTGATGAAAAATGTTCCACATGTCTTTGAATAAAACATTGCTGAGAGTCTAATGGGCAAGTCACTGCAACAAATAGAAAACAGCAGCACAGTCGATCCCACGTACAGTCTGAAGGTTTAATGTGTGGGTTTGTGGCTCATTGGTTGGTGTTTTAGTTCTGCTTATTACACGCGACGAAAAAGTTATTTAAGACTCACTTAAATGGTGAAGTTGTGAAAGTGTTTCCGCTCTTAAAATACTGTAAACAGTCTTGTTCCTCTGCCAGGATGTTATGCAGTCTCATTAAATCTAGCTCAATATTAGACCAGATGTCTTACTAAGAAATACTTGAATATGTTTGTTTAAGATGAGGTTCTCTAATGAAATACATGACAAGAAAATGTATCTTTTTAGAGAAAAAGTCAATTTTTTTCTTTCTGAAAACTCCTTTTTTTGACATATAATAATCAGAATTTAACAACACTTTTTTTTTTGCATGATCATTCACAAAAACTTAAATTAACAACCCATAACTGACTTCCTTTGCTTTTTTCTTTGCACACAAACAAACTCAAAGTTTTCTCTGAACGTGTGAAAAAAAGAAGCATCACACATCTCTCCATATTTATTTATTTTTTTGAGTCTGGGGGATTTGAAAATCTCTTTATCTGTTCCCTGGACCAGAACTGTTTCCTATATATTTTCTTGGTATCACGGATAACACATTTCTTTTAAACTGACTTCAGCCTGCTTTAGCCCTGATAATCATTATTTTCCTCACTAAAAGAACAGTAAAACCGGTATTGATAGGCAGATTTCAGTGTTATCAGTATTTTTGCTAAACACATATTTACCATTCACATCAAAAAAAAGGGAAAGTTGCTTATGTGATAATGTATTTTAAAGCTTAAATCTTTCCAGCTTATATTACCATTATCACTGTCCACCATACACCATGCAAATACAGTTAATTAACCAGTTGCTGTAACTAACATTTGCTTTTCTTTTGTCTTATCTACTTTTTACAGATTGGTCTGAGAAGTAAACTGCAGATTTTTCCAGGGAAAATGGTAAATACTGTCTACAGTGATGAGGAAAAGGGAACCCAAGACAAGGAAAGCAAGGAGGAGAGCATCCTGGCCATGTTGGGCATCATTGGGACCATTCTCAACTTGGTAGTCATCATCTTCGTCTACATCTACACCACCTTGTAGGTCTCACGCTTCCTTGGTTTTGGATCAGACACCCACCTCGCAGATATGTTGACTATCTCGGACTCAAGGATGGAGGAAACGAGTACGAGGTCTGGATTTCCCATCTCTGAACTGAATCTAAGACTATGTGTCGGTCATACGCCGTTTGACCATCATCACATTAGACTGAGACAACGGAAAAGTGGTCTACTCTCCTGCTGCGATCCCAGTTTAGAGGTAGAATTATCCAGAATATCTGGATGCCTTTGACTTGTACATAAATGCATGAAGACGATGAGAGACGCTCCAGTGATGCAGCTTTTACCGACGGAAAAGAGACACAAAAGACTGCAGCGAGAGAGGAAAGTTTTCAAAACTATTTTTCAGATGTTCTTACCAACTGAAATATGGGATTATAGAATTATCTAATTTGGGATTAAAGACGAAGATGTACAGTGGAAGTACACACAGGTATCCGCATTGCTGTTTATTATATTTTCTTAATAATTATCTCAATAAAACACTGTCTACTAATTTAAGATCTGAGCAGACGTGGTTAGGGTTATCCAGTGTTTTCCTACTGAATTTCTCACTTTTTTGGAATAGTAGTTTTAATTGAGACTGAATCACTGATCACCTGAAAATTACACATGATTCTAAGCATTTGCAGAAACAAGAGGTGGTCTTTTTAAACACCGTTATGTCAGATTAAAGTGGAACGCTTAATGGGTGCACTTGGCTTTATGCTCGATATAAAATGGTGAAAGGTCAGACGTAGTTACAGACAAAACGGCTTAATTATGTGATTTTCAGAGTTTTAAAAGCTTCACTTCAGCCTCAACAGTCGTTTTTTAGTCACATGCAGCTACTTGATATTTAAAGTAAACATTGAGTCTTTCTATAATTTCCAGCATGAGTATATTTTAACATGCACATTTACAGACATCGGACGTTATACACTGTCCGTCCACTTACATACTGTATATGTACATAAAGCTGACTTGGTTGGGAGCGTAGTCTGCATTTTTCATTCATACATTGATCTCGGTTTGTGCATCACTTACTTGTGCATAATGACTGTATGCCTTAAAACTTGAGGAAATGGATATTTCCATGATGTATAAAATAATCAGGTTATTGCTACTTTGTGAGAGGTTTGACTTGCTGTATATACTTCGAGTTTAATGCCAGTGTCATGTTGTTTTGTTTTGTTTTTTTTGCTATTGGTGAAAGGTTATTTTAATGGGTTGTTTTCTAAAAGTACCCCGCTTTTGTCTTAAGCATCAAGCAAAATGTTCAGTTCATGAAATGTGACTCTTGTTTCACTTCTAGTGATCTTTATCCTTTTCTGTGGTGTAAGACAGGTGTGAGTTTTGACACACTGGACAATACTGTGAATGTTGTGAACTTTCTATTATCACAGGAACGTTTTCAATTAACTTTTGGTATGTTACCCTTTAAATTACTTAGCAGACACTGTGTTTGTTCTTAATGTCTTACACACCATCAATCTAATCTCAGAGATGAAAAAGGTTCTTCATGTTTTTTTATTTATTTATTATTTTTTTCTAAATAGAGCTGGAAATAAAATAAAGCTGTATATTGGTTAACTATAAAATAGGACGCAGCACAGTGCATTATTATATTCATTAATTAAATCACTTAAATTACATTAAAGCAGCTATTCCCAAAATAGATATCACCTTCCAAGTTGAAAAGTGAAAATATTCCGTCAACAAACCCTTTATTCACTATTCTAATCAACACAAGACTAAGATGTTCAAATACTGAAGATTTATTTTGTTTCATGAAATGAACAATTAAGCCTGTACATGCAATTTTACATGACTTATCTACATCTTTTTTTTTTTTTTTTTTACCACATATAATGATGTTAAGAGTCTTGACCAAGGATTTAGAAATGTAAATTATGGTATAAAACCCAGTAAGTTTCTTATTGAGAAAGCACACCTATGCATCTTCAAAATAATTGTTCATACGCATGATCTAACAATTTATAAAGCAATAAATATATTTTCCTGCATTCATGTAGGTAGTTAATTCTTAGAAAGGCCTCTATCATCTCTGAAAGAGTATAATAACCTGCTTACATTTAAAATGTCTCAATTTTTAAGTCAGTAATAAGAATAGAAGCAAATATTGAACATTAAATCGGGTCTATAAAATAATACAATCACAGCACAATTTCAATCCCACGGCTATTTCTTTTGTATCTACTCATATATTACTGTGATTTCAAATTGAAGAAAATTCGCATTTAAAAACATTTCATTCATTTATTCTGAATGACCTTCTTCTAGTCCACCTGCAGTACCATCCCAATCCACAAGGAGGCCACAGCGTACATTTTGGGAATTGTTGCTTTAAAGAACAGCTAAAGGTTTGATATGTAAAATTTGAGCATGTGCTTGCATTAAGTTTGTTTTGGAGACCATTTTGCCCTTTAAGGTGATCATAGGTTAATGTTAGCTGTAAACCATGTATAAGCTAAGGATATTCTACAACCACGTACAGCAGCTACACAGACTTTGACTTCCACAAGTCCTTATATTTGCTCCAAAGAAACTTCATCAGTGCCTCTGATCTGCTCCTCTACAGCAGCATCAGTGAGCAACACTAGCTACTATAAGTTTTTATTATTGTGCTATGAGTTTATTGATATTAACTAACTCCATTTCTAACATAACTGTAATAGTAGTAATGTTGCTGCTGTAGAGGAGCAGAACAGAGTTACTGAGGCATTTAGGAGCAAACACCGACCTGAAGCCTTTACATAAATGTTAGCGTACAGCTGCATTTTTCACTCAAAATGGGTCACAAAACTGTTTATATTGGGTCTCCAATGGGCAGAGAAAAATACATAGCGAAAACATGATATGTGAGTTTATTTTCTTGATTAAAAACAGAAAAATGTGTTGCCTGCCAGAGTTAATAAATGAAAACTTCCATAACAGCATGTGAAATGTAGTGCAAAGATTTCGGCTGTCAAACAAATAACAAGATGAAATGCAACTAAATTATGCAAGAAGTTAAAGCAGTTTAAAATGATGCAACAAGTCAAATTATGTAAAGGGTACAAGATTAAAATACAGCAAAAAGACAAAAAAAAAAAGGGATTGACAGTGGAAGAGTAAGTACAATGTAGATTTATGGCAATGCATTACATATTTTATAAGTGTAGGCCCTGAGAAGACACCAAATTTATGGGTGTCAAACTGAAAAGTCTGATGTACATTAGCTTAAGAATGGTGGCAGCTAACATCAATAAACAACCATCTTCTAGAGCGAAATAAATGCCAATGCAGACTTTATATAAGCAGACATGATCCTTACATACTGAACCTTAAGAGATTATTAAATGTTATTAAATAAAGAAGATATGAGATGAATGACTGTACAGTGCGGTAGGATTTGTAAGAATGTAAGATTGGATAAAAGGTTGTGTTACATGTGGAAAATATCGTTCTGTCGGTCAATAACCTCATGATTTCAGAAAGTGCCTGAGATCAATGTGTCTCAACCTCACCAGTCAAGAGGTGAAGGAGAGGAAAACACAAACCCAGTGAGCTTATTTTTCTGACACTGTCTCACTGTAAGAAGCTGTTTGTGGGAAAACATGTAACCTGGATCCACTCTACCGCGCTCATAACTGGACTGAATTTCTACAACATGGCTCCGTTATTACAGTTTTTATTCTCAGATGGGGTGCTCATTCATGTTTTAAAGGGAAAAGGAAGCTTAGTAAGCACATGGAAAAGTCTTACGAATGTATTTATATGATGTAAAAGCTGATTATTTCTGTTATCCTTATTGTTTACTCATCTTTCCTTAAACTATGTAATCTGAACTAATCTCATGTTTTATTTATGTGTATGCTAAATCTATTTAAAGTCATTGGATAGTCTGTTGTGTGTAACAAATGGAAGGGTTTAAGAGTTTTTCAGCCTGCAGTTTTGTTAAAAAATATTTAAATAAATACATCTCAGACCAAATTTCATTGGGAAGCATTGCTTTGGTATTATATACAGAAACACTGCTGTCATTTTACACAAGATCAGTTTTAAAGACTGTTTCAGCATCATGAATACTAAGGGGGAAAAAAAAGGCTTTAGCCAAATTGGAAGCTGTTCTCTCAACTCGGCATGGAAGAAATTTTGAGAATCTCTATTTCCTTGCGTTTGACAGCTGGGTGAGATTATAGCAGAGTCTTGAAGAAGAGGATGGAGGAAGAAGAAACCAAACCTTAAACAGGCTACAGCTGCAAGACATATTTCGCTGCCCAGCCACAAATTAATCTGAAAGATGGAGAAAAAGGAGGCACACAAAGCTAGCCAACAGAAGCCAAATCATTCTAAATAAATGTGGTTTTATTCCATCTCCTTTTGGTTTATATCTTTTCGCTCATATGTGTGTCAGGATAATTTCCCACTCCATTAAGAGTGCTCTGTGACTGGCAACATACTGGAATAATCCTGTTGGAGGGGAAAAAAGACAGTAAAAAGAAGCTTGACTCCACTTTTTCTAGGCAATGAACCAAGGAAACAATGTTGTTTGAGGAACCCCAGCTGCTTAAAATGACACAAGCCCAGAAGCGTGCTTTAAGCTATTGTTTCACCTGCATCCAGAGCCTCAAAACCATCCTCTCCTTTAAGGCTGAAAGATGCTGGTGAACAATGCGCAGGAGATTGTGGTGCATCGCAGATGGATGATTCAAGCGAGCAGATTGTCCGTGCAGACGTTCCATCTCTATCTAGCTGAGCTGACATTGTTTTGATGGTTTCACAGAAAAGCTGCGAGGGCGATTAATCCATCCACCACACAAGCCACACCAAATCAACAAGACATACTTGTGGCTGGCAACGTTAGGCAGCTTCTGTTGTTATTCAAAGGCAATTCAACCTGTGGCAGCGGCGCACGTTAAAATTTAATGCTACGTTGCCAAGCGTAGTTTCCAGTGAGAGTCGAACTCACTGGATGTTTCTCACTAATCATATCAACAGAATACAGATTATTTCATTACCAAATACCACCCTTCAAGCATCATCACACACAGTGCAAAAATAATTCTCTTTGACTGGGAAAGGGTCAAATGTGTAATCTGTTTTGGTAATAAAAGCATTGCTGTAATTAAATCTGAAAAGCGTGTACAGAGAAACAATGCCACGTGTTGTTGTTTGCTATAAATACATTATTTTGTAAAAAAAAAAAAAAAAGACCACCAGGTTTTGGCATGATCAGGGATATCGGCTTGTTTATACCGCTAATGTTTCTCAGCTACTCCTACAGTGGGTAAGTACCAATACAAAAGGCAGTGGTTCCCAATCTTTTTTGTCTCGTGACCCCATTGTAACATAGATTTCTGGTGACCCCAGGCGATCAAAACAGAGACTTTTTTTTTCCTGAAATTAATCTGTTTTTGATCATTGAATAGTTTGCTATACTACGTTGCAAATTAACGTTAATTTTAGACGACATTTAGTCTATATAATGCATATTATTATGGACGGAGGCAGAAAATCCAGGTGTAGATTACTGCACAAAGTGAGAATTTTATTTTCCTTGGTCAGGATATGTACAGTCAGTCCAGCTTGGATTTACAAGGCTGATAATTAATACTGAACAAACAATAACTCAAACTATGAATTATGAAAGAGCTACAGCATCTGAAACCGACCACAATGAACATTTGAAAGATAAACAGTACCACAGTGCTTCAGTTTCAGCTTCACAGTTTGTCATGTCTTTTATGGATTGGGATTGTCTCTCTCAACTCACCATATATTTTTTATTAGTAAGTTGTGTTTTTTACTTTTATCAATGACTACAAATTTCAGGTGATCCCATTTGAATTCCAGGCGACCCACAGTTGAAGAACACTGACATAAGGTATAAAGACCATACAAGTAACTCAATACTTGGATGTTTTTGGATACATCTCCATAGGAATGTGTATCAGTCATTCGGTCACCATAGAAACGCAATCTCATGAAAAGCTTCACAGAATGTCTTAAAATGTCCACTTCAAAGGTCAAACCATACGGTATCTTTGGCACATTTTTTTTTTACCCTAAATGACAAATTTATATGCAAAATAGGAGGAACATTTCACACAAATATGTAATAGGTTGCAAGTATTTGAGATAACTGCACTAACAGAATACAACGCAGGAGTGGAGGAAGCAGCTGATTTAAGTTAGAGGTGGAGAATAGCAGGGAGCCAAATTCACCAAGCTGATGTTCCCACTCACTTCCTGAAAACCACAGTGTTGGCTGAGGCTACATTCACACTGCAAGCAAAAGTGTCCCAAATCTGACTGTTTTGTTTGTTTTTTTTAAATCAGACCAAGGTCATTTTCATATGTTGTCCTACGGTGGATACATTTCTGATGTTGTGAAATGTGACTTCAGTCTGAATGGTCATGCCGTATTTCATCTGACTTTTTCATATCAGGACATAGAATTTCAGCCACCTCTATACTGACTTCATTTTCCAGCCCAAGAGGCTGCTGCTTGTTCTAAACTAGTCAAAGGCATTCTGGGAAATATAGGACGCAAACAACCAGAGATATTGCAGGTTGAAAAAAGAGGAAACTGTATGAGAGTAAAATACAGATCTTCATCACCAAACAAATTCTTCGCTTTATTGTTGCTGCAGGGACACTCCAGTGTTAATATGTTACATATTACATGTTGTCATTCACATATATAGATGTGAATGACATATAGATATGGATGGGTGAAAAGTAACAAGGCATTAGAAATTACAGAATTTTTAGTATCACTGAAGTCATGACAAACATTTTTAAACAGACCACACTAATGGGGATGTCCAATTGTATTATTGTCTTATTTCTTATTCAGGGATTCAGGAGGTTCTCAATGATATCCCAGACCACGTCCTTCAGAAGGTTGTTCATTCCATTCTTGGCCGTTTGAGGAAACTGGTTGACTCAACTGGTGCTTATGTTGAAATATGAAGATTTACTTTTATTTTCCCATGTAATCAATCAATCAATCAACCAACCAACCAACCAATCAAATTTTATTTATATAGCGCCAAATCATAACAAAAGTTTTCTCATGACACTTTAAATATTGAGCCGGTTGAAACCAGACTCTCAAGCCCATTTACAGAAACCCAACAGAATCCTCCAGGAGCAAACACTTGTGACTGGTAACAGTGGAAGGAAAAACATCCTTTTAACAGCAGAAACCTGGAGCAGACCCTCACTCCTGAAGGATGGATGTCTGCTTTGATTAGTTGGGGTTTTGACCAGTTGGGGTTAAAGAGAGAGGGTAAAGGAGGAGAAAAAGAGAGAGAGATAGAGAAAGACAGGGGGAGAGGGGGGGGGGGGGAAGGGGGAACATGAAATAAAGAACATGTATCATTTGTTTCAATAAATTTGTAAGAGGAATATGGATTTTATTACCAATTTTTAATGCCTAGTTACTTTTCACCCACCCTGTAGATATAATTGGAGTCATAGTAATACAAAAATGCACAAACTAAAAACACCAACCAGGTCAAAGGTCATTCTAGGGTATGACTGTCGTGACTCTAATAGATCCACCCCCTTAAAAGTCCTCCTTCGATTAGAGATCTGAGAGGATTTCCAGACAGATGTGCCCTATATAGATTTCCTGTCACAAAGGGTGCACATATCCAGCTGCCTTTATTCGCATTTATTCATGCAAAGAAATAAATCCTGTGATCAAAATTGGGGAACAGGCTTGAAAGCCATGACAAATCCTGATATAAATGTAAAACTTGAGAGAAGAAAGTGTCAAAGTGTCAGGTTCAGCTTGACTGTTCGAGATTACAAATCTTTCTTGCATGGGAAATGTTTCGAGGCATGTTATGCCGGAGATCAACCTGTCGGCCAAGACGACTGCTCATCATCAAACGAACATGTTTGGGATCCTCTGTGGAGATCTCATTGTTCTGGCAAGGTGAAGAGGATTAGTGAGGTACAGGAAGTGCTGTGAAGATACTTTTCATAGGATTTGGACAGTGTCAGAGTGTCCGTTCCCTCTCTTTCTCTTTTTTAACATGAATAATTTACCTGTTGGTCCTCTGCAAAATGTGAAACTAAAGCCTGATTATAAAGGCAAAGTGCTGTCATATCATTATGCTTGTACTTTAATCATAAATCATAAAACACACACACAAACAACACACCCTTATGTCCTCTTTCTTGCTTCCCAGCGCACACAGAGACACACACATTCTCACCACTTTATTAGAGCTGCTAATAAAGACAGGACAAGACAAGGCAGAGAAAGTCATTAGAAGGAGAAGATGCTTCAAAGCAGTTTGTCTTCCATTTAGGACGTGAGCCAAGGATGCTCACTTTACAGAGCAAACATGCTTTGTAGTCATCTTTACCTTAGAAAGTGGGTCATCATTATCAACACAGTGAACAGAATGTAAAGCTTCAGCAGCCCCAGACACTGGAGCTGTATTTTATAAACTCATTTAAATGCAGTCACTTCATTTAAATGCACATTCAAGACTCAATAAAACAATGGACTGAGTGACATTAACAACTACATTAGACTCAAAGCAGCTCTTTGACCATACGTCATGACTAAGATTAATTGTGTTCATATTTATTTAGGGTCTGGTGTTCTACTGTGGTGTGATTAAGTGAGTCCCTTGTTAACTGTCAGCCAACTTTTTGCTTGTTTTAATCCAGGCTGATCTTCCTAAGTATTGCGTTAGCCGAGTGGAAAGTCTTAAGTTGGCAGAGTTTCAGTTGTGGTTTTGAGATCACGTTGCATCTCAGCTTACTCTGCTGCAACTTTTAGGATCCACAGACAGCAAACACACAGTATGCACCACTGTTTATACGCATTTCATCTATTAGTCTGCGGTGTGAGGTGTTTATTATGATGGGTCCCAGTGCGGGCTAGTTAGTCTTGTCTTTCTTTTCTTTTCTACAGATGCTGTCATGGTTCAGATTTTGTGCATAAATGGGACACATGATCAAATGAAGATTCTGCATATCATCATACAGTGCATCCCAGAAATGATCAATGCTTATCTGTGTGACAAAGACACTGTTTGTTGTTGCAAAATATGCATAAGATTGCTGCTGACTGAATATCATTGAACATTTCTGTGTAGGTTCTTATTTGTCCAGGTCATTGTTCTTCTTGGAAGTTCTTCTCTGTTCAACTGGACTGGTTTAGCCCTTGAAAACATTTCGTCTCTCATCCAAGAGACTTCTTCAGAACTGAGAGACAAAAAATTTTCAAAAGAGATAAACCAGCTTATTAGTTTATTAGTTTATTAGTTAGTTTGATCCTCATTAGCTGCCAGTCTAGTTGAACTGAGAGGAACTATCAAAAAGATCATTACCTCCGCCAAGGAGGTTATGTTTTTGCCAGGGTTTGTTTGTCTGTTTGTCTGTCCGTTAGTGTGCAACATAACTCAAAAAGTTATGGACAGATTTTGATGAAATTTTCAGGGTTTGTTGGAAATGGGATAAGGAAGAAATGATTAAATTTTGGTGGTGATCAGGGGTGGGGGGGCCCACGGGGGGCGCCACTGATCAGCCTTGGCGGAGGTCTGCGCTCTCTGAGTGCTTCTAGTTGAACATTGTTTTGATGGTGGGAGGGTCACTTAAAAATGCAGATATTCAGAAGGTACAGATTTTAAAATGGGTTCTGGGGAGGGGCTACATTTTTCTGTAAAGGTTTGGGAACCCCTGGTGTAAGGTCAAAGTCGAAGGGGGTCTTTATTATCCCTGGGGGACAATTTGACTCACAGGCAGTGGTAATAACAGCCAACAACAACAAATACGCCAACAACAACAAATACTAACACAACTACACTGTGTCATTTACAAGGCTGATAGCAGCAAGGATAACTGATTTTCTGAACTTGTACTTGTACTGCATCTGCCTCCTCATGGCGATAACAAAAATTCACATCACAGGGGATGGTTTGAATCAACCAGGATGGATCAGGCTTTCTTCAAAGACCTGGCCCTGTACAGGTCATGAGATTGCTGGTATATCTCTGAACAATTTTTCTGCGCATTTACACAACACCCTGCAAGCTATTTTTCTGTTTAACAGAAAGTAACCCTTGCCAGATAAAACAAAAGCTAAGAACAGATTCACTAAAATAAAAATAAAAAAATTACTCACAAAAACAGTGTTGACATTAAAACAGTGAAGTCTGCAATAAAAATGCAAGTGCTGATGTGCTTTCTTACACAAAGCATCAACCTAGGGCTCAAAGCGCAGGTTGTTGTTGATAGTATCAAGATATTTGTACTAAACCACCAGTTCAACAGCCTGAATGTTTTTCAGAACATGGGAGTTGGACAAGAGATTTTTCTTAAAATCAAACCACATCTTTTTTAATTTTTGCCACAGGATTTGCACCAGTCACAAAAGTCACTCACTACAGGACCATGTTAAGTGTGGTCACTGCCGAAGGACACAATAACTGAATAGTCTGCAAATTTTATAATGTGTTTTTCTGAAGTATCTCCAGTTTTTCTGTTAAACTCTGTCCACTGTGAATGCAACAGGCACCAATAGAACAACATAATACTGTATGTAGGAACAGGAGATAGAGACAGGGTTTGGATCCCATTCTAACTGTGCTGCCAATTATGTTTGTTAAGATAAAAATAAGTTTGAAGACAAGAGGTCCAAATGTACAGGAAAAATCTCATCTGTAAAATATCTGCATTAAAGGAGTGATATTTTTCACATTTTTACCTGTGGTCAGCGTAAACTGTTAATGCTATGCACAGGTCCATCTTCAACTCTCTTTCTGAGTAATGACACCAGAAAGGTCGTTTTGAGCGCTGGCCCTTTAAATGTAAATGAGCCACTTCATGCCCCACCCCTCCAGGTTATTGGCTGTGCTGCTCTGTCCCATTCAACCAATAACTGAACATTTTAGGTAATCGGCTCAAAGTTTGGACATATTTTCAGTATGGACTACAACCACTGCTGCTGACAAACAATTATGTCGTACTCGGAGAAATGTTCATCGGAAGTCTTGACCTTATATGTGCAAATGTCGTGACGTAACTAGTTATAGACGCAACAAATTAATCAGGAATTAAAACTAAATTATAATTAAACATCCAAAACTATTATAACCTAGGTATCTAGTTCTAAAATGTAACAAATTAAGAGGGAATTGAAACGGGTTGTAGAAATCCACTCCATTTTTGTCAAAATGAATATAAAGATAGTTTTGCAGCACCTAGAGGGTTCAAATTAAAACTTTATGAACTATTAGGGTCCAACTACACAAATAAATGAACCAAAGACTAATAAAAGTGGGTGTAGCAAAATATAACCCCTTAAATATGAACAGTGCAGAAATACGAAGACAGGTGACCTGACGTCTTTTCATGCTGTTGTGAAAGAAGTGAAGCTACTTCTTCAAGCTTCTGTCATGACACAGCAGAGCATTCAGAGATTCATGTCCAGGTCACATCTGTCAGATTCTGATCAGAGTTTGGTAATTACAGCTGCACTGGATGTGAGTCTACCCCTACACTGTGGGTCTTAACATAGAACATTGGAAAAGTGTCTTGACTTTAACCCCCTTCCATTCTGAAAACGTCTATGATTAGCCCAAATCAGAGCATCACATGACAGATTTTCTACAGCTCGAAACACAACCAAGGAGCAGATGTTGAACTCTCCTGTCAACTTGAATATATGCATAAACGGAATTATATTATATTATATTATATTATATTCATTTACATGCACACTAAAATTCCAATCATTACCTGATTTGTGGAGTTATCAGATTATTCAAATGATCATGTAAACAGTAGAAACTGATCTGTTTTATTAGATAACAGCAGTGATCTATGAGAAATCAAATTAAAACACTTGGATTTCTTCACAATACTCTGATATCTTCATGCATGTATACCTATTAATCTGATTGATCTTGTTCTTTTTACATCTGCACATGTGTAAAATAAAGAAATCATGGAAAACACCACCAGTATGAACTCCTAAAGAAATCTGATAATAGACTAAAACATCAAAACTAGGGTTTTTCAATTATCACATTTCTGATGCCCATGTAAATATGTCAGATCTGATTATTATAATTATCTGACTACACCTAGTTACTGGATTTTTATGGTCATGTAAACTGACCAGTGTCGTAACTAAGTACTAATACTTCACTACTGTACTCAAGTAGGTTTTGGGAGAATTTGTACTTTACTGAGTATTTTTTATTGTGTTTACTTTCACTTTTACTTCACTACATTTCCTACCTCAAATGCATACTTCTACTCCAATACATTTTTAATGCACAGTATCGTTACTTGTAACAAAAAATTAATCAAAGGAATATTCATATTTTGATCACTGACATTACCGATGACTGCAACAAAGTCATGAAGGTGATTTGTCATTGGGCCTAACTGGGTCATGAACAAGTGCAAACGATGGTCCATGCTCAACTTGTTGCCAATCTGTTGATGTTTGCAGTTACGTAACATTAAAAATTCTGATGCCTTTGGTTGTTATTAACATGTACTTGTACTTTTGCTTTCATTACTTGAGTACATTTAATTGCAGATTACTTGATATACTTAAGTACAGTAAACACTAGATACTTAAAGACTTTATCTTGAGGAGTATTTCAGTTGGTGACTTGAACTTCTACCAAAGTCATTTTTTTGTAGGGTACCTGTGCTTCTACTCAAGTGTGACTTTCCAGTACTTTACACAATACTGAAACTGACTCAGTGATACCAGGTCATTGCAGGGCTGATATCAACTACCATTCATTCTAACATTATGAAACATTTGTGCAATTTCTTAACCACAGCTTTAGACAATTTCGGGTCATGATAAAAGGGTTACACCAGTACAGACAGGACAAAACCCCCAGTACTTATACTGTCTATTTTTGCACTCCTGATATTACCTATTCCACATTTTACTTTATTGAGAAACTGAAAGTTTTTTTTAGTTTTCTACAGTGATGGATACAGTAATACAATACACAAAATGTAGCATAAATATAAAACAAGCAACAATGTAAAAATAATAAAGAAGTGGATGCCTGAATTGGAAAGGACAGATCACAGCAAGCAGTTTTTTAATGGTAGAGGAGGAGAAGTGGATGGGGGACAGCTGTGCTGTCTCAAGCTGAGGCTGGACTACTCAGCTCCCAGGATCTGTCACTGCTGTCTAAACAAAGACTGCTGAGTTGATCGATAGAGTGCAGACCATGGGGCTTTTGGAAAACTGACTATTATGGTGAAATGTCTGTTTATAAGCACAGAGGGTATGAAAAACTACCTATTCAAATAAAAACTAAAAATAAATAAAAACCCTCTGCGTTTCAAACTGAAGTTGAGATGCAAAAAGCAAAGGCTGCTAGTCAGAAAAGTACAAGATAGATTTGATGCAGTGTGAAATCAATGCTGCCTAACTACTCACACTGTAGTGGATAAGCTCAGCAGAATAGGTTTTGCTCTTACTGTACTTCTCACTTTGAGTCTGATTTGTACCCAGAGGAGAGGAATGGATGACTCCCTGGCCAAATGATTAAGGCTGGGTAGAGGCGAGGTTTAAGCAGAAAAAAGCCAGCGACCAGACACAGTCGTATTCAAGGGCTGAAACACCCCAGTGCACTTCAATCAGTCCGGTTGTTGAGGTTGCACACAAGCTGCGCGAGCGCTGAATGTACTGTACACTCACTCGTTCCTGCTGTTTGAAGCATATCTGTACCATATCCAAGAAGCATCTTGTGTTTGTATGATTTGATGTAAAACGCTTCACATGAAATAGGAGGACGACTCCCAGGCACATTTATGACCAAATGGACATCACATAATAACAGTCAAGAACAAAAGAACAGTTTAATAAGGATAATTTCTAAACATAGTAATAAAGACCTTTATTTTCTTGTGATTAGATTGTTTGAGCAAATTCAAGGTTCTATTTTGTTAAAACGTGGATTGATTTGGAAGTTACGCTTTGTTTTGACACACATTAGTGGGAGAAAACTAACATAGATCTACAGGCTTAACTTGTTCATTGTGTAATCTTTAATGATATTTGATGGTGACTGCAACTAACTAAATAAGCCAGTGGAGGGGGTACGGGCTTTTTACTTAAGGGGACGTTAACTCCTAACACATGATGCCACATAGAATAAAACATAAAAATAGAAGAGGAAGTCTGTTTTTAACTACTGTAGAAACAGCAGCACAATATGGCCGACTCCTTTGTAGATAGAAAAAGCTCATTAACAAAAGATATTAATTACACCATTCCATTTCTGCAAATAGATTGTTTTAGAGGTTCTATGTCGTATTGATATTCCAAACTCTCAACAGCAGGGGTGATGAGACAGTATGCACCAGAACACACTTAGTTCTACCAAAACTACCAACTAATCAATGTTTTGTATCCACAGAAAAAGTATGAAGCTCATTGTTTACACACATTTATGTCATAGTATCATCAAGTTTTCTTCAAAATAAAACTCATAGCTGTCTGTCAAAGTAATGCTGTGTCTTAAAATCTTCCCGTGCTTCATCAGCTGACAGTTTACATTACAGGTGTCAAACATGCGGCCCGTGGGCCAAAACCGGCCCTCCAAAGGTTCCAATCCGGCTCACGGCATGATTTTATGGAGTGCAAAAATTACACTGAAAATCTGAACAGTCAAAGGTGTTGAATTGGTTTGAGCCCAATGTGATCTAAAGTCAAATAATAGTCTGAGAACCTTTACAATAACATGTGAACAACCTGAAAATGAAGTACAATTTGAACAACACTCTGTCTGTTACTAAATGTTTTGTGGATTTGTAGATCCGATTTGTAAGTTGTGTTCATAAGTTGACCCATAATATTGTAGACATTATTCTTATTTTAGTTCCACATTCTTCAAAATTTTAACAATACTACGTTTGTGTAACATTGTGTGTAATGCACATGTACAAGTGATAAGCTGAGGCATAATATTGTTAAAATTTAGCTTATTTTTCTTAAGAAATTGAATTTTTTTTTCTAGTCACATCTTTTTTGTGAAAAGATGGTTTGTAAATGTAAAAATGTTCATAATTTAATGTTTTTTATTGCATTAAAATGAAGAGAAAATCTTTGAGTTGTCATTATTTATAGGTTTTTATGCTATAATTTTAATGGTTTGGCCCGCTTGAGATCGAATTGGGCTGAATGTAGCCCCTGAACTAAAATGAGTTTGACACCCCTGGTTTACATGATAGCTCTGTTAGCTTAGCTCTGTTTTTAGACACAAAACAGTCACAAAAACCACAAATCACCTCTGTTTTCTTAATGTTTTGTGTTGTTAATAGCTGCACTAAAGATCTGTTTGGAATCATCCAAACAAGGTCAGAACTGTCAGTTTAGTCTAAACCGTGGATCAACAAACTTAGTAAAGATAATAACACCACATAATGACTTTATACCTTCATAAACCTCATTATCAAACTTACTTGTGTAGAGGAAACACTACCATTTCAGCATCAAACCCCATTCTTTTCATTAAGAGCAGTAGTGAAAAAAACCCCAAAACTCCCTCTAGTGGTCACATGAATGAATCAAACTTTCAGAGTGTAAATAAATTCAGTTCACATCTCTACGATCCATCACATCGGTGTCTTTGGCAGAACTTCAGAGCTCTTTATTCTAAACACTCTAATGATCATTTTGGGTCATTTTTTTAACTATTTAAAAGTATAAAAACTATATATACAGTAACCCTTTTAAAACACATTACACCTTTAAGATAGTTAATATTATTCCCAAAAACATCTGACCAATGTCAATCTTAATGGCTTATGCAAATATAAATATAAACACGACAAAATGGAGCAAAAGACATAATACTTACTTACTTCTACCCATTAATCCACTGCTTTTCATTAAATTCCTGTTTTGAACTACACTGAGATATCCGCAGTTAAATATGGGACTGATTTATTTTGAGATCACATCTTTATCTCTAATAATGTGTGTATGAATTAGTTAAGCAGCACTGTGGTTATGGTAAGCATTGTGTACTGAGTTTTCATTTATCCTACTGTACTCCTCACTGTGTAATGCACTTTGTGACCTTGCTTTATAAAAGTCCTATGTAAATGAAGTGCTTCTTACTTACTAAATATACCAGTGTACATTAATATTTAATCGCTAATATGCAAATCTAAAAATCCCAAAGTTATCAACTGTATTGGCACTGGGATTTAAAGGATTCTCTTTCATGCCCACTGATTCCTATAGTGTGGGGGTTGACAAGAGGAAGAATCTGGATTTCAGTGCAAAAAGAAGAAAAGATTAGTTACAATAGGGAGGTTGCAAAGTTGGAACTTGTAAATGGGTAGAATTAATGCACTGAAACAGTCAAAACTAAAGTCTTTTTCCGCTACTTTGGAAGTGAAATCTCTTTTAAGGCAATCGAATGAACTGAAAGCAAATTACAATCTTCACATTCAGAAAATGAGATGAAAATGATAATGAGTTTAAAATGGAAAACTAGCATATGAAGTCACACGAGTGATTATCATCATGGCTTTGTGTTTGCGACAGAAGTGGGCACCTCATCAGGTGTTTCAACAGAACCACTGGTCCACTCCAGCCTGGCATTAAGGCACATTTTAATGGGGTCACAGTCATCAGCGTCTGTCTGCTCGCTGGACTCGAACGCCTTCAGGCACATTCTCTGGAGTTGTCAAAGGCGATCAGGCTGAAACGCTGAGCAGCCATTGATTTGTTCTACATTAAGCAGTGATTTAAAGGATGGGTGTGGGATACAGAGAAAGACAAAACAAGTATGCAGATGACTGCCAGGGAACAGAGGGGATGTCTTCATCAAGCTGCCAGAGTCATTTCACAGCCTCTGGGATGAGTCTGTTTGAAAGAGCCAAGGCGTAGACGACAGCAGACACATGCTGCCCTCTGCTGATGGGTACTGAGACCACTCACAGTATCAGAAAGAAGACACAGGTAGCACATGATAACACATATGCACCATTAACATATATAAGTACCATATTAGTAACATGCTGCATATTTAGTCATTAAAGCACTTACTAATATTTTTATTCTTTTCTGGAAACTACAGCTTATTGGTAGTAAGAATTTTGCTCTACATCACAGGTGCCAAACATGCGGCCCGGGGGCCAACTCTGGCCCGCCAAAGGTTCCAATGCAGCCCTCGGGATGAATTTGTGAAATGCAAAAAGTACACTAAAATATTAACAATCCTTTCATTTCAGGTTCCACATTCAGAACAATTCAATCTCAAGTTGGCAGGACCAGTAAAATACTATCATAATAACACATAAATAATGACAACTCCAAATGTTTCTCTTTGCAAATGTAAATAAGTATAATTTTGCAAAAAATGTGGATAACCATGAACAAATATGAACAACCTGATATGTCTAAAGAGAAATAAGTACAATTTTAACAAGATTCTGCCTGTTATTAAATGTTTTGTGTGTTTGTAGATCCACTGTTAGTTCTAATGTACATGTGTAAATGATAAACTGAGGCAGAATATTGTAAAAATTACACTTTTTTTTTTCAGTTTGTTCATGTTATTCACATCTTTTGAAAGGGTAGTTTGTAGATGTAAACCTTTTCATAATGTAAATTTACTTTTTTTGCTCTAAAACATAGAGAAAAGTTTCGAGTTGACATTATATATTATTATGTTATTATTTTACTGGTTCGGCCCACTGCAGATCAAATTTAGCTGAATCTGGCCCCTGAACTAAAATGAGTTTGACACCCCTGCTCTACATGAATAATTGATTTCAATTATACTTTACTCACTATGGGTCAATATACAGTTCTGTATAATGTATAAGAATAGTTATAGCCACTGTTATGTACACAAAACTACAAGCATTAATAGTGTCCAAATAAGCTGGAATACACATGCTAACATGGATGCATCATTAATACTGTAATGACACAGACTAAAATATCCAAAACCACAACCAAACCATCAATCAATCACATTTTATTTATATAGCGCCAAATCATAACAAAAGTTATCTCATGACACTTTACATATCAACTCGGTCGAAACAAGACTCTAAGCCACTTTACAGAAACCCAACAGAATCCTCCAGGAGCAAACACTTGTGACCGGTGACAGTGGCGAGGAAAAACCAGTAGTTTGATTTGGAAATACTTCAAACTATGTTGCTAGTACTCACATAATGCTGTATACTTGTTCTTGAAGTGATACTAAACACTAAAACAAGCATTTTGAGCTATCGACAACAACACATGAGTCGAAATGCATCGATGCATGTAATAATAAAATTGTCAAAATCAGCATTTCATAAGTGAAAACACAACCTGCAGAAAAGACAATCTCAAACCATTACCTAATTGTACACGATTTTGACAGTGAGTGAAACCGTAGAATCTAGAGTAAACATACATAAACTACATACATGTATTAAACTACATCCACAAAGGCTCTGTGAGGTTCAGTCTAAACCTGTGCTGTCCTAAGAACAAACCAGTGCATATTTTTAACTCAGTGTTGAGTTAAACCAACCCAAAAGTTTAGTGTATAACACAGATTACTTCTTCTAAAAGTTACCTACTAGTTATATAACTTCTGAATGGGCAACAGTATCAGAGTTTCACACAAAACATGAATCCTTTTGGTCCATAAATTCATATAGAAATGCATTTAAAAGAAAATGATTGTCAGTTTGCATAGCCCTGTCAAAAATATAGAATGAGAAAAAAAGAAACACCTTGGTTGAACATTAATTTCAGCACATTTCCACTAATGGACATGTGTTTGACCTTCCAACTGTTCTAACTGAACTCAAGGCTTCTTCTTATGCACGACACTGTTGGTCTTTACATCTCTAATTGCTAATATTACTTAAACATTGACAAAATTATCGTTAATGATGGACAGTTAAAGAAAAGACAAATGCTTACCTCAGTCACACTATGAGTTGTTTCCCAGGGTTGATTGATTCATGCAGTTGTTGTGTTTTCTGTTCAAGGGTAGGGTTTCCATCCCTGCAGAAATGATGCAGAGCACATATTAATAAATACTTCATAATGACTAAATAAGTGCAAATATGCTTCTCATTTGCATACCAATAAGCAACTTGTAAATGTTGTGTGTACCTACATGCAGATACATTTAATTAACCTAATGGAATATCATCATAAAGCGATTCGTTCATTAATATTCATCAGTAACCTGTATGATTACCATAACATTCATTCATCAACAACAAACTACAGCACAGTCATTTACATTTACTTTGCATTAGATTTAAAGAAGGGGTGTTCGTATTAATGTGCCCACTGCTTTCTTTTCTTTTCTTTTTTTTTTTTTATACTTTATTTTTATTGTTTGCATTCTGTACAAAACAAACATAAGGGACATTTGGGATACACTGACCAAAAAAAAAACCTTTGTGACTAACAATTAGCTTTAGTTATGTGATGTTGAAATGAAAATTGTCCATTTCTCCCATTTATCATGACACTATTCTTCTTGAGTCCTCAATCTATGGGTTAGAATCTCCATCTCAAATATTCCATTCACAATTTGTATCCAGTCGTTAGCTGTAGGTGGTTCTGATCTGCACCATTTTTTGGTAATAGCCTTTTTACAGGCTGCTAATAGTATTTTTTAAATTTATTTATAGAACATTTTGAACATTTTAGACAGTGATGCACAGCATGAGGTACAAAAATATAGAACAGACATCGACTGCAACACCTGAATGTCAACCCCCCCCCCCCCCCCCCCCCCAAAGGCCAGCCACTCAAAACCCAAACAAAAGACAAAGAAATAATTGAGTTCAAGCAAAAGTTAAACAAAAAAAAGTGTATACAAAAACCCATATATATGCACATATGCATATATACACACGTACCCATAAATATATATAAATTAGAAATGAATAAATAATATTAAATAAAATAAATATACAAAGTACACACATTGATCCTCTGCTAATAGTATTTTAAACAAATATCTATCATTTTTAATTACATTATTACCAATAATATATCCAAAATACATCACCAAACATGTTTTGGGGGTTGTATAACCCAATATCACAATTGTTGAATATACATTATCCGTGAAAGATACAAGTCTAGTGCCCACTGCTTTCATTGGCTGTTGCATAAGGTGTGAGGTCATCCCGACTCCTTAATAAAGTTCCAGTCTGATGAAACCCACTAAAATTTGTCAGTTGCTGACCTCTAGCTGACACCGAAGGTAACAGCAAACAGTGACAGGATACATTAGAACAGATTTCATCAAAAGACATAAACATGACAAGACACCTGTAATGTGTAAGCACAATAAAGATCCTCTGCTCATCACTTTTATATTTTGCTGCATAGATGTTATTCAGCTCGGAGCTTTATTAAACTGTGACTTTGTAACTGATCAGTATTCAGTGTGTTATATCCACACAGGCAATTGATATTCAACAGGCTGAATGTTTGATTTAAACAGGTAGCGCTCGCTCTTCTCAGTACAAAATCTCATTTAGAGCTTAATGTTCTCTATAATATGTAGGTTAAGGTGGGGATTTCTGAAATGACACACACACATAAAATCTGAAGCGACAGTTCGGTGTTTCCATCCAATGAAACAGGTTTATGCTGAGGAAGAAATGCATCAATGTGTCATTTAACTGAGGCTAAAGTCAAGAAGTGTGCACTGCTAAAGCCTGATTAAAGTCTGACTCTGCTTAGACTGGCATGGTCTTTTGTTGTGTGTGTTCACAGGCGATCACGTCAAGAGAAAAGCTAAAACAGGCACCACCCACTGATCCTGCAGGTAATCGGGATTGTCTTTTCTCCACAGCTGTGACCCCAGAGCACTCAATGACTCACACATGGAGTGGTGCAACAAATGAGATTCACAGTCTGGTCTGTGCAACAGCTGATTATTTGGTTTATTGATTTTATGGAAATTGCCTGAATAACCTACCTCTGTCTGCCAGCCATAATAAGAATATTGCATCCAAATATAGTGGTGTCAGGAAACAAAGTACTTTTACTACACGGTTGTTTTTAACCCTTTAACCTCTGAGACATTATTCCAGGTAAATGTGCTGCTGTGAATGTGCATCTGTTTCAGGTTCATAAGAGCTGCTGTGAGTATGTGCTTGTGTTCCTTTACTTCAGTGGTTTTGTTTTACTGTGTGTTTTAGGATCAAAACAGGGTGGAATAACAGAAAAAGAGAAAGAGAAGAATAGAAGTTTGACAGGTTTTTACTAAATAAGGCACTCACAGTGTACATTAATAAGAGATTTAGGATGTTGGAACACACCGAACAACAAATATTAAAATTTGTAGTTTTTTTTTTGGGGCTCTTTTTCTAAATCAATCCAGCTCCTTTTTAACACCAGGTTGAACTAAAAAAAACAAAAAACAAAAAACAAACAAACAGTCAAATGGTCAAATCTCAGTAAAAACACCTAAAAAAAAAGAAAGAAAAATGACCACAATACTGCAAACAGTAAAAAACAAAACAAAACAAAACAAAACACAAGGAAAGCTATGCAAAAAAAAAAAAAAGCCCAAACCGTCTATTTTTAATGTTAAAGGGTTAAGTATAAATTTCAGGTGGTGTTACTTTAATATTTCAATTGTCAGCCTCCACTCCAGTACATCTCAGAAACAAATATTAGACTTTATGCACCTCTACATGTCCATTTCTGACAGCTTTCACATGTTTTCACACTTCAAAAGGTCAAATTAAGGTCTAAAGCAAGGAGAACACAATGCTCAAATGTGTTAGTTATAATATTTACCGTCACTGGGGTTGCAAAAAGTCCTGGTTCCCATACACATATATATGGAATTTCTCTCTAAAAATGTTTCTAGGAGCCATTCTGGTCTTATCTGTTTTACTATAGTTTAGTGTTCCAGTGGTTCATCTTTGATTTTGTCCTCTATTAATTGTATCTCTGATTGAGCAGAGGACTATAATTTTAAAAGTAGCTTTCTACATTTGGGCCGATGCAGTGGCCTAGTGGTTAGCACTTACGCCTCACTACGAAAAGGTTCCTCATTTCACTGCTCCTACTGTGTGCTATGTGCTAATGCTATGTACTGGGGGTATTAGAATGGGTAAAATGCTATTTTTTCCCATGGGGATAATAAAGGGAGTTAACCTTTGACCTTTTAATGTCTACTGTTTTGGGCTCTAATAAACAGGTATGCAGTTTACTAGCCTGCTGAGTCAGACTTTCATAGATTTTCACTCAATAAAACCCATTTTTTTTCCCTGACAGACAGCTCTACTGTAGTTGAGATTAGTTGGTTAAGCCAACGAGACTATAAAATGACTTTGTTAATGCTTGATGATGTTTACTGTTCTACAGAGTCATTAAGCTGGCATTAGCTCACCCATGACCTTACATGCTCCTGTTGCCCCAACATTTTTGTCTTCTTCAAGATATAAAACATCTAATAGGATAATGCTCAAATCACAGCTTGGCTATAAAATGGCTATTAATAAATCAATAGATGATGTCATGGTTCCTCCATCCATAAACACATCCATATACGTCCCTATAACACATATGGGTCCAATCAAGCGGTAACACATGGACACATTTTATGTTCAACAGTCTCTGTCATGTAAGCAGAGGACCTTATGCATGTATTATACATATTTGAGTGGGTATTTATAAGCACTTTAACATTATGTAAAACAAAATTTGGGGAGATAAAATGTTTAGGTGAAAAATGTCAAATTACTGCTCAGTAACACATGGACTTGAAACAGACATACATTTTTTAAGCTTTACATAAACATTCAAAATGTGGTTCTTGACAGAAATAGATATCAAGTAGGATAAAACCTTTTAGATCTTATGTTCTAAAGTCTCTGTTTTATTGACATGAGAATGTGGTAACATGTGGACAGGTTGCCATAGTAACTGGTGGACGACTCTTTACCATTGTATGCATCACCCAAAATGTTGACTTATTTTTTTAAAACAAGCCAGATATAGTCACAATGCTTTACTTAATGTATTTAATACTAACAGTGTTATTTACAACTTGTGATTTACAAACTCATGAATATCAATAATATTCACAAAATGCTGAAAATCTACTTGAAACCTAATCATCTATATAATCAGCATCTTTGAGTACTTACAAAAGCACTATATAAAACTGATGTATTATTATTATTATTATCATTATTATTATTATTATTATTATTATTATTATTATTATTATTATTATTATTATCAACAGACTGAATAAATTTTCACATATTTAAGATACATTTTTTACCGTCAAATTTTAGCTACATTTTTATGTCTGAGGTATGGCTATGGTGTAAAAAGAACAATTGCTAAAATTGGCTGTAACTTTTTTTCTACATGTAGAATTTTAAAATGGATAACAGTTCCATAAAACAGAGGTCTTTGGCCTAAAAATGAGCCCACTAAATAAATGATGTGTGCAAAATTTACTTTTTCATGTTGATGTTCACTTTGGCTTGATTGGATCCACATACACAGTCTGGACTGAACCCTTTGCATTCATTCAAACATGCTTTTTGAGCTGCCAACAAATATATATAACTCAAAATGCATATTCATAGAAATAAATATGTAGAAATCTGCATTTTGTAGGTGAAAACACAACTCTCAACTTTCTGTTTCAAACTATTTCAGCCCATTTCAATGTTGAAGTAGAGTCGCACTATAACTTTTGTTTTGGTACAACTTTGTGTCATGAAATTAATATAAAAATGAGCTACCATCTCTGATCACAGGTGTTCAATCCACCCGTCCTTCAGCTACATTCTGACAAACCTCATTTCATCAAAGCTCTGACACTTGGAAACACTGAACTGATGTGGAGATTTTCTGTCGTAAACCTGCTGCCTTAAATGGTTCATCTGTCTGTTGATATATTGTAATACTGTATATCAGAACACCACTGTGACACCAGAACACAGGCTGGAGAAGTGCACTTTTTCTTGGGGATCTTTAGTGGGTTTAAGACAGGGGTGTCCAAACTTTTTTTAAAGAGGGCCAGATTTGATAATGTGGAGATTGCCAGGGGCCAGTGGTCCCTTCAGACGTTTTTTACAGTCAAAATTACATATAAAAGCGCTGTTCTACAACAATTTTATTTTCATTGTCACAATATCATTTTTTTAAATGGCAATGTAACCAAATCTAAGCCACTCAGGTGTGAACAAATTAAAAAAAAAAAAAAAAAGAAGCATTTCTGCCTTCCTTTCACATCTGGAGTCAGATAACATAGAACAAACTGTGTGGAGTATCTTAAATGTCCAAGAAGTTGATAAAATTCTTAACCCCACATTCATTTTAAACATGACTTATATGAGTAATCATTACTCATATATTACTCAGTAATGCAAAGTCTGTTAACATTTAAGATGAAAACATATGACTCTTACTCTTGTCTTTCACAAAATCCTTCAGAAAGTAATATTTTGTGTCACATCTACAAGTACATAACACCAGCAGTTAGAGGCAACTAACCTGGCAACTTGGTAGCTTGCCTTGGTGGTGAATTCATTGAACTCACAGGTTCACATGAAGAGTCACTGTTGAGTTTAAAGCAGCTTGAATTTGCTTCACTTTTTCGGAACGCTCACTCCCTGCTAGCTTGTTGTATGCATTAGCATGTTTTGTCTGCTATTGTCTCTTTTACATTGAATTCCTTAAACAAGGCAACAGTCTCTTGACAAATTAGGCAAACACAATCACCTCGATTTTCAGTGAAAAAAAATTGTAATTCCCATCTCTCCTGGAAGCGGCAGCCCTCACTGTCAACTTCGTTTTTTTTTATTTACAGGCGCCATGGTTAGAAATTAGCGAAAAGGGTTCACAGCAAAGTCACAGAGCCAGATAGCGTTAGGGTGGTGCTGCCACCATGAGGTGAAAGGAGAAACTGCATTTTGAACCTTTTATGATTCATGCACTCTGTTCAATAGTCCAAGCGGGCCATAAATAATACATTCTAAAACCGAAGCTGTGGGCCATATAAAATCTGACCGCGGGCCGTGATTGGCCCCCAGGCTGGACTTTGGACATGCCTGGTTTAAGAGCACTTCAGGGCTCAGTTCCCTACAGGAAAGTTACTGTATGACAGTAAGAAATGTATTCTAAATATAGAATGCAACTAAATGGATATCGATTTTTAGGCAGGTCTGTCTTCGGTGTTAAGTGTCTTATGATTCTCAGTCATATGTCCCTGGACTGCTCCTGTCTCACATTCACACACTGATCAACTCCAGCTCTGCCTTTTTCAGACTTAGCCTAATTCCAGTTTGCATTAACAGAGATGTTTTTTTTTCTCATAATTAAAACACTTTAAAGGGGTCATATTTTTCTAAACCCACTTTCATTGTCTTTGGTTCATTTATTTGTGTATTTGGACCCTGATAGTTCATAAAGTTTGAATTTGAACGCTCCAGGTGCTGTAAAGCTATCTTTATATTCATTTAGGCAAAAATCGAGTGGATTTCTACAACCCGTTTCAATTCCCTCTTAATTTGTTACATTTTAGAACTAGATACCAAGGTTATAATTGTTTTGGATGTTTAATTATAGTTTAGTTTTGTCTTTTTTTTCTAATTCAGTTTTAATTAGTTTTTAGAGCATGTTTGCTAGTTTTTATGCTATCATTTTTTTCTGAATGCTTAGTTTTAGTTTAGTTTAGTTTTAGTATTAGTTTTAGTTATTTCACATATTTTATCTTCCTCACCATCCTATTCAAAGAAATTAGTGAGGTGCGAATCAGCGGGTTACTCTGGACACTTTATTTGGGGGTCGGGTTAGGGCGGCTCATTGACTGAGCAGAGACACAAACACATGTACATTATGATGTATAAATTCCCTATAGCAGGTTGGGGGTGTGTGTGTGATCCATACACAACATCACTTACGTGAAAATAATGCGAAGATGTGCAAAGCGTGAGAGGAGATGCGCAAAGCAGCCAGCAGTTAAACCACATAGAAACATATATAAACCAGCTAACCAGCAGTTAAACCAGATAGAAACATATATAAACCAGCTAACCAGCAGTTAAACCAGATAGAAACATATATAAACCAGCTAACCAGCAGTTAAACCAGTTAGAAACATATATAAACCAGCTAACCAGCAGTTAAACCAGATAGAAACATATATAAACCAGCTAACCAGCAGTTAAACCAGTTAGAAACATATATAAACCAGCTAACCAGCAGTTAAACCAGATAGAAACATATATAAACCAGCTAACCAGCAGTTAAACCAGATAGAAACATATATAAACCAGCTAACCAGCAGTTAAACCAGACAGAAACATATATAAACCAGCTAACCAGCAGTTAAACCAGTTAGAAACATATATAAACCAGCTAACCAGCAGTTAAACCAGATAGAAACATATATAAACCAGCTAACCAGCAGTTAAACCAGTTAGAAACATATATAAACCAGCTAACCAGCAGTTAAACCAGATAGAAACATATATAAACCAGCTAACCAGCAGTTATACCAGATAGAAACATATATAAACCAGCTAACCAGCAGTTAAACCAGATAGAAACATATATAACCCAGTTCATCAGCAGTAAACCACACCTTAGCAGATATCTCATATCTTAATCATCTCCAGTTCCATTATTTGCTAACTTTGCTTCATTTCAGTTCAGCTAGCTGTAGCTAGTAACATCAAATGTTTTTTTTAACATTCTAACAGGTTCCATACCTCTGTAATTGGATTAGTTTTCATCCTCCTCTTCTAAACTGTGCAGTTCAGGGTTTAAAAGGCCTTTTCATGGTGATAAACTCTCCAGTTTTTACCTGGATGCTTAGTTCAAATACCTGTCTGTCTCTGTCACTCACGCGCACACACAGTGAGCGCAAACAAACAAAAAAAAAAACAAACCCGACCCCACTCATCACTAAAGTAAATCCCAGACAGGACTGTGCTGCTGTGTCCCAGCTTTAGTCTGTCTGTTCCAGGTAGAGTGGGGACCAGAAGACGACTGGAAACCACAGTGATCAGACATGACAGACTGTGAAGTGTCGTATGGTGCTGCTAGCTAAAACTGCTGGAGCGAAATAAATCAATTTGATATCAATCCGACATTGACAAAGACAAAAACGAAGGGATTTTTATATATAATTTTTAAACGTTTTAGTTAGTTTTGTAAGCTCACAATACAATTTCAGTTATTATCGTTTTTTTCCTTTTAATTAGAGTTTTTATTTATTTCAGTTAACGAAAATGTTTTTTCAATTTTAGTTTTCGTCATTTCGTTCGTTTTCGTTAACGATTATAACCTTGCTAGATACGTCACGACATGTGCACATATAAGGTCAAGACTTCAGAGGAACATGTCTCCGAATACGCCATAACTGTCAGCAGCAGCGGTTGTAGTCCATACTGAAAATATGTCCAAACTTTGAGCCGATTACCTAAAATGTTCAGTTTTTGGTTGAACAGGACAGAGCAGCACAGCCAATAACCTGAAAGGGGTGGGGCATGAAGTGGCTCATGTACATTTAAAGGGCCAGCGCTCAAAACGACCTTTCTGGTGTCATTACTCAGAAATAGAGTTAAAAATGGACCTGTGGAGTTGAATTAATGAAGAATTCAGACCCAAGCATAGCATTTACAGTTTATGTACAGGGTGGGAAAGCAAAATTTACAATATTTTGAGGCAGGGATTGAAAGACAGTGTATGACCAATTCGTTTATTGAAAGTCAGGAGAATTTATTTGCCACAAGAAAATTTACATAATAGAAAATGCTTTTATTCTATGTGTCCTCCTTCTTTCTCAACAACTGCCTTCACACGCTTCCTGAAACTTGCGCAAGTGTTCCTCAAATATTGGGGTGACAACGTCTCCCATTCTTCTTTAATAGTATCTTCCAGACTTTCTCGTAATAGTTTTGCTCATAGTTATTCTCTTCTTTCCATTCTAAACAGTCTTTATGGACACTCCAACTATTTTTGAAATCTCCTTTGGTGTGACGAGTGCATTCAGCAAATCCCACACTCTTTGACGTTTGCTTTCCTGATTACTCATATGGGCAAAAGTTTCTGAAAAAGTATGGATAATAGTGTTAGGTATGATTATGACATCAATATATGTTTGGTTTCAAAACAACTGACGCAGTGCCTGCTGAGAAAAAACAACTAAATGTTCATTGTAAATTTTGCCTCCCCACCCTGTAGACCACAGGGCAATGTTTTAAATTGCATAATTCCATTTAAAAAAGTAAAATATCATTCCTTTAAAATGAACTGAGAAATGAGCCACTAGAGGAGTGGAGGAGGTTCTTCACACATCAACAAACATTCCTTCTTCTTCTGTGGTGTCAGGACTGGACCATGTGAGGCCTTTCTGTGTCATTTTTCTGCGGCGTGTGAATCCACAGAGTCTCTGAAGACCAGGATCACATGTTTGTTTCATGTTTGTCTCAGCTGGAAGTTGAACTGATTCCATGTCTCTGTTTTCAGTGCTGAAGATGGTCCAGTGATGGAAGACCAGGAGATGAGGGTTCAATTCCCAGAATTTTCCCATCAGTTTCAACTCGTGAATGTGTGAATTTCCACTGAGGATCAGACAACACTTCATAAATCCCTGTAGGTTTGACAAACTAGTTCAACAGTTCACTCACAGTTTAATTTGGTTAATGCAGTTTTTTTAGCTACCTGTTTTTGCAACCTAAATATTGTTTATATGTGGAAAGGAAGCCCATATTTAGAGGAAAAATATACGTTTTGCAGAATATGTGCATCTTCACTTTAGAGAATGAAGAGCATAGAAGGAAAGGTCATTTCAAACACCAGTGTGCACGGACAACTTTGAAGCAGATGTGTGTATCAGTGGTTGGTGTTAAACTCTGGAATTCTCTTCATAATGAGCTAAAGGACAGAAAAAACATATTCCAACTGAAAAAAGTGTATAAAGACACAACAGTGAGATTATATGAACAGTTATAAGCTTTTACATTTTGCTTCATATTTGGTTTGCATCTTGTGACATATTTACTTACTTATTTTGGTCTAGTATCGTAATTGTTGTGCATCATTTCTTCAGGTATATATTTACCTGTGTTTTGTTTGTTTTGTACTTCCTGGATATGTAGTTTTGCACTTGGTTTTGTATTCATTTTGGATTATATTTGGATGTATTTTATTTGGTTTGTCTGACTTTATACAGTATGATTTTATAGCTAGTTGTGTATCACTAACCATTAAGGCTATTACTATTTAGAAGGGGTCAGGAAATATAAGATTTTCTTCATCCTGCCCCTTTTCAAGCATGGGTGTGTATATGTTTGTTCACCTGATGATTATTGAATGTCTGCTGATGAAATGAAATGAAATGAAATGTGGATGTGGGATTCATCTGACTCCACACACTGGAGGTAAAGCTACACTCCATGTAAGGTTTTTCCTGCAGGACTTTGACTTGAGGGTATTTTTACTTTGTTGTATCAGCATTTTTACTCATGTAAAGGCTCTAAATAATTCTTCCATCACTGTCTAAATGTCAAAACCTGAAGGTAAAGCAGCTGTGAAACATTTATGTAAATCTAAGCTGAACAGTTTAACAGACTGAAGCCCATGTCTAAACATCTATAAACAAGGCGGGTGTTGACTTCATTCGCTTAATGATTAACAGCATTAATCAGCAGCAGCAAAGCAAAGACAAACCATTAAGTATTAATGAATCCAGCACTGTAAGGTTTTAAAAATTAATACGCATGATGAATATGGCATCAGTAGAGAAAGTATGACACCTGACCAGTTTCCTAATGACCGTACACAAGAGCATGACCTCATATTAATTATCCTAGTTTCAATGTTAGACGTCTGGTAAAATAGTCTCACATGAAATATGACTTTTGGAGTTCTTAATATCCAAGTGGCTGTTCGTTTACCTTTATACTGACAAAATTAGAGGAGACAATTATTCCATTAGGTTGGACCTAGAAAGTGTCACCTTCGGGGATGAACTGCTAATGTATTGCCTCTCTCTGTGTACATGAATAATTCATAATTGTTAATTGCACTCATAGTTCTGTAACCCTGTTCTGCCCTAGAAGTTTAAGTAAGTTTTTCTAGGTTTCATGGTTTAAGCCAAAGGGGGAACTGCACACACCAATGTCAGTGTCAAGGTAAACACAAGGACTGGAGTGATGTTCTTACATTGGCATTTAAGGTCACTGCGTTCAAAACAGAAAAATGAAAATATATTACTATTATGAGATCAGTCTTGTAATACAGTGTGTGAAGGAGAGTCCTGGGAATTTAATATCAAGAAGAGGCAGTCTGTGTGATCAGTTTAGTCCTGAAACACCGACAGAGCTCTGGAGGAAAGGCTTAATGAAGACAGGTTATGAAATAAAGCATGCACAAACAAAGGATGACATATTGAGTAGGTGGGCCATCCGTCCGTCCATCCATCCATCCATCTGCTCGCCCATCTGTCTGTCAGTCCGTCTGTCCATCCATCCGCCTGCCCACCCATCATCCGTCTGTCCCTCCATCCATCCATCCATCCATCTACCTGTCCATCCATCCATCTGTCCATCCATCCAGCCGCCCGCCCATCCATCCATCCATCCATCCATCCATCCATCCATCCATCCATCCATCCAGCCGCCCGCCCGTCCATCCATCTGCCCATCCGTCCGTCCGCCCATCCGCCCATCCATCCCTCCCCTGCCTCCCTCCGCCCATCCATCCATCCATCCATCCATCCATCCGTCCATCCACCCGCCCACCCACCCATCCATCCATCCGCCTGCCTGTCCGTCCATCCGTCCGCCTGCCCACCCGTCCGTCCGTCTGCCCGCCCGCCTGCCCATCCATCCATCCGCCCGTCCATCCATCCATCCATCCGCCCGCACGCCCGCACATCCATCCATCCGTCCATCCATCCATCCATCCATCCGCTCGCCCGCCCGCCTGCCCATCCATCCATCCATCCGCCCACCCATCCATCCATCCGCCCGCCCACTCGTCCGTCCGTCCGCCCGCCCACCCACCCATCCATCCCTCCCTCCCTGCCTCCCTCCCTCCCTCCGCCCGTCCATCCATCCATCAATCCACCCATCCATCTGTCCATCCATCCACCCACCCATCAGTCCACCCATCAATCCACCCATCCATCCATCCATCTGTACATCCATCCATCATCTCTCCATCCGTCTGTCCATCCATCCATCTCTCTAGTTCCTCCGGGGGGATTCCGAGGTGTTCCCCAGCCAACTGGCAGATATAATCCCTCCAGCATGTCCTGGGCCTGCCCTGGGGTGTCCTCTGGGTTGGACATGCCTGAAACATCTCACTAGTGAATTATCCAGGGGGCACTTGAACACCTAAACACGCTAATCTCAATGTAGAGGAGCAGCGGCTTTACTCTAGCCTACCCTTAGGGAGAACCGAACCACCATGAGGAGGAAACTCATTTCCACTTGTATCCACGATGTTGCTCTTTCAGTCACTACCCACAGCTCAAAAATAAAAGCACTGATCATTGTTCTAGTGAAACAAAATAAAAACAGCAAACCATGAATGAACTACCTAGTAAAGGAATCTAATTTTTTTTGTGTTTGCAAATTATCGCCAATTATTCACATTACAGTTTATTGTAATAAATCCTGGATACTAATGGTCATGTAGCAACTGGAGAAAAAAACTGAGAAAACAAAATATATAGTAAATTTGATTATGATAGGTTCACACAATGCATATTCTCAGTCATAAAAGAAATAATATCCACTGCTGAACTTGAACATACAGTGCTACATTAACAGTGAAAAGCTGTACACATCAGACTAAGTCAATACCAGTGGTAAACCACACGCTTATGTCACTCAATACAATCATCTTATCACAAATCTGCCAATAGATTTTGCACAGGGATGACATATTTACTATTTAGAAAACAGGCTTACCTGGTCAATCATTCCAGGAAAAAAAGCTTCCTGCCGTCTTGTGACTTTGTTCAGAATGTTCCTATTCACACTGCGCCACGTATGGAGCCTTTTCAGTCCCACAATGTGATTTCTGTTCTATATGTACAGTAAATTAGAGTCAAATCAGATGAAACACTTTGCCCCCATGTTAACATTTCGGAACATTTGGTATTTGGGGATTTTTCCTTCTATCTGCAATAGTCAGAATCTACTCATCTGTAGTCACTGTCATTAGGAACTCAGCAAAAATGTAGACTGTGAAAAAACTGACAAATATAAGTAACAACATTAGCTCTTGGCAGATGTAAATAGGAGTCTGTTGAATGGATGGTGCAGTGGTTAGCATTATCACCTGACTGAAAAGACCCTGGGTTTGAGCCTGACAACGGCCCACCAGGGTTTTACTGTGTGACATGTGTGTGGGTTTGGGTCTACATGGGTTCTCCCTGTCCAAAGGAATGCACCTTAACCATAAATTACCCCTACAGGTGGATGTGAATATGAGAGCTCTGTGATAAACTAGCAGCATGTCCAGGGTATGCCCCTTCTTCGCTTGATGATAGTTGGTATCGTGACCCTCCAGAGGATAAAGCGGTTCAGAAAATGAATGAATGAATAAAATTTAACTTGATATTTACACCATTAAATGCTATGTTAGGTCATATCAGCTAACTGCATTTCTAGGCTAGTGTTGTAAGTTAAAACATAATTAATTCTACAAAGGCATACCATGCTGCAAACATAGTCCTCAAGCAAAGCAATTAATATGTTAACAGTATAGTGATGACTGATGCTCAACAAGATTTGGGGTGCTATTGAACTGTTAAATAGAAAAAAGGTGTGGGCAAAATAGTGCATATAAGGACATAATAGTATGAAGTCGAATTATAAAAGCAAATACAACAGCTTTAAAACTGGTGCTTCTATGAAACTGGGTTCATTTTGGTACCTGGAACTTTGCCAGCTTTTTAGACACAATAAAAAAAAGAGAAATTTAGACATATATCCCCCCAGGATTTACCTAATGATGACCTCACATAAATGCAAAAAAAAAATTGTACTCTTGCTCTGAGCCATCCCAAAATGAATGAATTCTTAATGAAATATTGGGGCCAAAAATAGGACCAAAATTGGGACAGGAAAAGCTACCTAGGTGTCAGTGCATTTGATCTGGAAAACATGGCTGTAAATGGTCATATTTAGCGCTATAAATAAAGACACTTTGTTAAATTTGTTAATCTTAGTAGTTTTTCTAATCTAGACAAGTGGGTTTTCATTAATCTCCGTCTCATTCCAGGTTTCATGTGTAACCCATCGTGTCCACTTGTGTTACATGCAGAACCTGCCCAATTAAACATATATAAATCGCAAGTGATTTTGCAGCAGCGGTCGTTTATGTGAAACACTCTGCCCTGCATAATTAGTTTAATTCCAAAAATGTACTTGTGAAAGAATGAAAAGATATTTGAAAAAAAAATAGTAGCGCGTAATTTTCGTGTCCTTTTTAACATGTTACATGCAGATTTTTCTATAAAAATACTATAAAAAAGTGTTTTATCTGAAAAATTGTTCTTATGGTGCTTCCAAACTTGCTTTATAACATTAGACATTTTTAGCCCCCATGTCCTGTTTTTTGGTACCAGTTTCATAGAAGCACCCGAATACTAATAATTACACTGGGTTACAAAAAAATGTTTTTGCAAGTTGTCTAGGTTTTTTCAACTGAATTAGGACCATTTTGCACCGCTAAATCCAAAAATGACATCTGTTTTTCTCAATCAGGTCAGCTTTTTTTGCTAATTTGATTTTGAAAAATTTGATCTTCTCACAAAATTGATGACATTTTTGTGACTTTATCAGTAGATTTTTTATATAGTTCTCACCCAAAATAGGTTTTAAGAGAAAAAAAATCATTTTCTAACACGATTTCTTTTAGGTACAATGGTGTATTCACCACAGATGTAGCAGAATACGTCAGGCTTATTTTTGCAAGATCTTCTAATCGAAGCCATTTCATTCACCTGTAATATTAAAAAAAACATTAATCATAAATTGGCAAAAGTAAAATCTTCAGAACTCGTTTATTGCAAGAAATATGAAAGAATTTTGTATCATATGATGTGAAAATGCCCATAAATGTAAGCAAAAATGTTAAAAAGCCAATATGTAGCATAGTTCAGAAAGTTGACCTGATTGAACAAAATTAATGTGATTTTTGGATTCAGCACACCAAAATTATCCTAAATCAGCTCAAAAAACTTAAACAATAAATTTGTTGTTGACCAGTGTTTTCATATATATTCAGGGTGTGATTTGTTGGGGGGAATGTGGGGGATCAACCCCCCCTCTGGTTTTTACATCCCTAATTCTGCTCAATGAATTTCATCCTCAGGGGCGACAACCAACCAACTGAAATAACAGGCAAGTTGGGACAGTTTTCTTACACCTATATCCTACATTACTAGTACTAACGTTCACCTGAACCGAACTGTCTGCAATCTCAGAATTTGCGCATGTCCCCATGCACTGGGGCACCATAAGGGGGGTGTGTAAAAATTCAAATCCAGCATTTGTGGGGGACCCATAGAGCAGTGGAGAGGGTCCAGTGGATACAGCCTAGAAGTTGTGAAAATTTCGTGTAAGACCCGCTGTATAACAGAGGAATAGAATCCAGGAGTTGGACGTTGAAAATATGAAAAGCTGGACTTTCGTTTCATACCAGTGTTAGTTATGTTGGTTATGGACCATACCCCCACGTATATAACTACTGCCCCCCCACAAACTCCGACAAAAAAAAATAAAAACAACCCACCCCCCCCTCTGTTTTTTTACAAATCACACCCTGGATACATTTAAATAATTAACCTTTTAACAGTGTGTGTAAAAGCCTGGTGTCTGATCTCAGTGACTTGCGTGGTTGATGTCCGCCTCCATATTTACTCTCAGTGTCGTGTCTCACTCTACATGTCTTATTTGCTTGAAGGGCAGATCGAGGAACGACAGTGAAGTTTATGTGTGTGTGTGAACAGACAGAGTTGGTGACCTTTTCATAGAGCTATCATTTAATAAACACTGACAGCCTTTTAGAGACCACTTACCATTCATCTGGTCTACAAGATTAGGCCTCGCAGTGAAACTACACACTGATCGAATCATTGTCCCCTGATAGCGTAGTGACAGCATCAAAACACAAAATCAATATTTCAGTGCTGAGGATTCATATTTTAAGTATTCTGGCTGCAACATGCAACAGTCTTCCATTTCTCCATCCATCTATACTTGGTAAACTATGCAGGGTCATGACTGGAATTTGATGTGTCTGGCGGACGCCGGTGTACACAGCTCACCGGAGTTACAAGGTTAACACACATTAGCTGTATGTCTTTTCAAGGCTGAACCTGCATGTAGCGGGAAAGGTCATCCCGTAAAGAGCTTCTGGTACATTCAGTAAATCTTTGATGGGTTTTAAAGTTATATGTATTATTTTACAAACGGCACCCTCTGGAAATGACAAATGAGGGTAATACAGAGGTGCCAAAAACTGCACTTCCTCAAGGAGCCACTTGAACCTGAGTCCAAATGTAAGTCAATATGCAGCTTTTCCTCTGGTGATGTGAGCTGAATTCAACTCAACCTTATTTAGGAAGTGGATATCATTCACAAAATGTACTCCTTTTCTAAATATTGTGATGATATTTAACAGTTTGTAACAGAGTGAACATAACCTCAGGTTTATTCTCTGAATATTGGCTCAAAATGCTCTAAAAATAGTTGTGGTGTGGGAGCTCAGTTAATATATTTTTTATGATAAGAACTCTATTATATGCACTCCATTATATGTATATTGACTGAGCTGTGGATCGACAAGACGTCTAAACACAATACCACAGAACCACAAACATGGATCCTGTCATGAATAATTCATGAAGTTTACCAATATGCTACTTTATTACAGGACATTGGCATAACTTAGCTACTGATGTTATTTATATTATACTGATTGGATTATTGTAAAGCGTCTTTGAGTACCTAGAAAATCTCTATATAAAACCGATTATTATTTTTTAGTATTATTATATAATCTGTCAGACTGGGAATTGGGTTATTATGGAAGAATATTATAGTCATTAAATGCAGTTGCATGTGTTAATGTTAACTAGTTGCTGAATTTAACAAGTAAAATACATTTAACCTATAAAGACCAAAATATACACCAGTGACCAAAAGTATCTACTGATCTAAAATGTTTAACCCTGTAAAGCCTGATCCATTAAACCATTGACAGAAAATTCCAGTTCTTTGAAACTGGAGCCTTTATTGGTCCTTCAAAACAACACAATTTTTTTTTTCAAATATCAATTTCGATGTATGAGTTTCAATTTTGTATCATATTTGATACGTCGGGTCTCAATGCTCAAATGTTCTTCTTTTTGAACAAACAAAAACATAATTTAACACACACACGTCTAACAAATTGGTAATTCCTTTTCAAAATTGTCAAAGGTCTGCCTCCTTCCTCATTAATGACAGTCTTGTAGTGTCGCTGAAAAGGCCTCTGGTGAATGAATTCCTCCCCCCTGCTGGATTATCCGTGTGTTGCATGTATCTAATTGTATGCATCAGGTTTTTCAAGAAAAAAAACATCACACTGATCATGTAGAGGGCTTTAAAACTCATGTATCAAATATGATAAGCTTGTTGTTATAGGGTTAATAACCTTAGAGCCACTAATCCTATCAACAGATGTAAATAATTGGTGCAAATACAGTTTGTCATCTTTTCATGGTCATCAGATATGACCCATTTGGACGTTCATAGGCTCTGTAGTGAACATGGAAACACAGTCATCTTCTACAACATTGATTCACCAGTAAAACCCATGGAGCTGGATCAATGACAGTGGATGGAGATGCTTAGTTTATGTTCATTTAATGATAGATTTTACTGAAAAAGTCACTTTTTCTTCAGTTTACTATGTTTTTGGTATGATAACCCTCAAATGTAATCTCAGCATGATGATTAAAGGAGTGATGTTTTGCTTTTTTAAATGGAATTATGCATTTTAAAACATTTCCCTGTGGTCTATGTAAACTGTAAATGCTATGGGTCTGAATTCTTCATTAATTCAGCTCTACAGGTCCATCTTCAACCCTATTTCTGAAAAATGACACCAGAAAGGTTGTTTTGAGCGCTGGCCCTTTAAATGGAAATGAGCCACTTCACGCCCCACCCCCTCCAGGTTGTTGGCTGTGCTGCTCTGTCCTGTTCAACCAACAACTGAACATTTTAGGTAATCGGCTCAAAGTTTGGACATATTTTCAGTATGGACTACAACTGCTGCTGCTGACAAACAATTATGGTGTTCTCGGAGAAAAGTTCGTTGGAAGTCTTGACCTTATGACTTAACTAGTTATAAATGCAACAAATTAAGAAGGAATTAAAACAGGTTGTAGAAATCCACTCGATTTTTGCCAAAATGAATATAGCTTTGCAGCACCTGGAGGGTTCAAATTCAAACTTTTTGAACTATTAGGATCCAAATACACAAATTAATGTATCAAAGACTAGTAAAAGTGGCTTTAGCAAAATCTGACCCCTTTAAAGTACATGATCAGTAAAATAAATACAGGAAAAGACCAGATTTTCAATAAAAAATGCAAAATGGAGAGGAAAGTATTATGATAAATGGTGATAAATCATTTAAAAAAAGATTAAATAGAGAGAAAAATTGATTAACTAAAAAAGTAGCTCTGGGTCTTTATGAGTTAATTAAATTTTAGGTTTTAGGCTCATGTCATGGTGGCTACATACACTTTTTAATATGTGAACACACCTTATTTAATATTTTTCTGAATGTTTTACCCAGTTTTTGTTTCTGTTTTTATTCATTATACAATAAAGAGAAGGAACAGAAAAACACTGAATATAATCTATGATTTAAAGCAGAAGATACTAGGAGACTGGGCCATGTTTGCATTCTTATTTCATAATGGCAGACATATACATAACATGCGACTTGCTGGGTCAGGATATTCTTTCTGCGGTGCAAAAACACACCAAATAATTGAAAAAGTTATCCTCCATCACTGTGTAGAAACAAACAGCTGCCATTCAAGGTTGTGTTTTCATTTGATTCTCTGGAAATAGCAGAAGGAGTCTGCATCTATAGCACATTTCACTAGTTAAACAAGATAAGACAGATTTTACATGACTACCCATATACTGTGACACATACACTCACACACATGTGTGTACCTACACACCAGTGAGACAAGCTCACCATGAGTGCTCGGCCACATTCATCCGGTCCCACGTTTTATGCACCGCTGCAGCGAACACGAGAAGTGCATACTGGAAACGGGCCGACAAGGATAAAAGCAAGAGCACCGGTACAGGACACGCAAGCACTCCTTAAGTCTGTTGGAGCCTCTCACCCACTCGGCCGCATGTTTGTCGTATTAAATATGAAGCAATTACACGCTCTTATACAAGCAACACTGCTTCTCAATCTCACATTTAAAGTTAAAAAAAGTCATTCTCCCTTTTCTGTTTTTTATTTTTTGTTCTGTGGGGGAAAAACTTCAGCAACATCCCCTGTATCCCTGCTCCCCACTTCTTTTCGCATGGACTTACACTGTGCATTGATAGTGAGACAAGGGATAAATTGATGAAGTTACATTTGGATGAATAAATTAGTGGGCCAACTTGTAAGAGAATACATTTACATGTAGATGAGATTACAGCCCTGACATACAAGCTCATTACTGGCCTCTGCTGCTTCCTCCAGACGTCATCACCCATCTGCATCCTAACTCATTCAGCTGGGCCGCTGCTGTGACTGGGAGAACAATACATACAGTAACGGGCTGATTGATGTGATAAATCACAATGAGGGGACACAGAGGAGCTAACTGCACGAGTGTCAGCCACGCGTTATGAAAGCTGAGGTTTAGTTAGTGGTCTGAAGGGACCCCGAGGTGCAGATAAATGTTTGAACACCTCGAGGTCGAAGATTCTTAATTGCAGGGTAAATAGGAAAGCTTCCACTTACAAAGAAGAATCCTCTGACAGTTCACCCAGTGACCCTACTTTCTTCATGTTCCATTGTGAGGTAAAGGTCCTCGGAGAGCGTTTTATGTCCACAAATAAAACGTAATGTTTATATGCTGTCATAAAGAAATAGAAGACAGGAATTCTAATTCTATGTGCCTCTGTTTTATATGCGTCTCTGCAGGAACATGAATTAGGAGCATTGATTGTTATATATTAGCATAAACATGCATTTTTTTTCAAGATTTTGACATTGAGAGAGTTTTAAGAGTATGAAAATGTACCTTTCTATTGCTTACAATACCTTATATATATATATATATATATATATATATATATATATATATATATATATATATATATATAAATTTTGGAGAAATTAACAAGGGGCTAGTTTAGTGGTTCTCAGCCTTTTCTGTCGGACACCCCTATGGAGCAAGAACAAATTTCAGGACCCCCCCCCCCCCCAACCCCAATAAAATTACAACAATAGTTTAAGTATAACTTATATTGAACCCAGCTTCAGTATTATAAGCATATTTTGTGCTTGTCCTTGAAAAAATTGTTGTGCAAATTAAACTAACTTACAAATACTTGTAAACAATACAAATAAAGTCAACAAGACTGAGACAATATTGTTCCAAATAAAAACAGGAAATTACTTTATAATTATGAGAAATGCTGATTGCACAGTGCACAGTCACAGATACTACCAATAAAAACTTTTTTTTTTTTTTTTGTATCTGTAAAAGCATCATTTTTGTTAGGAATCTTAGTAGTTTAATTGTTTTGGAGGTGTAAATGTGAGAATGACAGGTTGTTTGTTTGTGTGTCAGCTCTTTGACGAGCTGGTGACATGTCAGTGGGATAGGCTCCGGCATCCCCATGACCTACTCGAGGATTAAGCAGTTCAGAAAATGAATGAATGAATAAGATCCAACTTGATATTTGCACCATTAAATGCTGTGTTGGGTCACGTCAGCTAACTGCATTTCTAGGGCTAGTGTTGTAAGCTAAAACATACCATGCTGCAAACTTAGCTCTCGAGCAATGCAATAATATCTAAATAGTATAATGGTGCCTAATGCCTCTTTTTAGTGATTTCTATATCAAAAATTGTTAAATTTCAAGTTATTTGGAAGAATCAAATCCCACTTTCTACAAGAGGAGCCCTGCAATAAATCAGCTCAGCTACAGCATAATTATCCTGTTAATATCTCACAGTACCTGTAACCTGTGCTTGGGTTAAGTAGTCAAATAGCTTTGTGGCTATTTGCATCACGGTCCATTAAAACACAGGCTCTGATAGGTGGAGGGGAGTAGATGGAGGTATAACAGGTTGAATATGACTAAGCTTTATTACCTGTGATAATGGGAGCAGATTCATGGTCTGTTTTATGTTCACTCCGCTCTTGAAAAGCGTCTGTTTCTATGGGTGACTTGGTTACGCAGCAAAAATGATCCAATCACATGGACATGAGAATAAAAACCATTAAAATACACTGCCAATGAAAGCTGGGAAGTCAAATCTTTACGGGAGACCTGAGACAGTGAATATTACTACTATGATTTATTTTATTTACACCTTAAGTAAGACATCAAACTGCATTAAAACTCATTATTCACAAAAGTAGATCAAATTTCACTTCGGCAGCAGAATGTAGCCACCTTGAAACGAGCTTGGTGATGGCATCAAGTGGTTGGTTTATAATCGTTAACATGTTCATTTGGTACATACATAATTAGGCGCGTATACTACATGTGACTATAGAGCCAATATGTCTGATAGTGTCACAAAAACAATATTTACAATTTAGACATGTGTTTATGCCAATGTATACTAAGTAGACATTTTCCTTGTTTCCATATTTTGCTAAACTCACTTTTATTAGTCTTTGGTTCATTTATTTGTGTATTTAGACCCTAATAGTTCATAAAGTTTGAATTTGAACCCTCCAGGTGCTGCAAAGCTATGTTTATATTCATTCTGGGAAAAATCAAGTGGATTTCTATAACCTGTTTTAATTCCTGCTTAATTTGTTGCGTCTATAACTAGTTACATCACGACATTTGCACATATAAGATCAAGACTTCTGACAAACATTTCTCTGAGTATGACATAATTGTTTATCAGCAGCAGTGGTTGTAGTCCATACTGAAAATATGTCCAAACTTCGAGCCGATTACCTAAAATGTTCAGTGGTGGTTCAGGGGCCAATGTGATATCATGGGCATGTTATAATGTTATACTGGAATGTAATATGAGTTCTGACCTATAAGTCAATAATCATGTGTTTCTTCAGTAACAAAAGACATAACCATCCATCTGTTGTAATCATATAGCTTCTTTCAAGATGGTTGCACACTCAAGGTGACGATATGAAATATTATCTACTTTTCTAATGAATTTGTTTTATTGCAGTGCCATATCTTACATAAGTCACACAAATAAAATAAACCACAGTGTAATATTCATTGTTTCAGTTTCCTTTAAACCACTAATGAGAGCACAACCCCAGATCGTCTGCTAAAGACCTACATATACATATATATTCATGAAGAATTTAAGCATACATACTTTTTTTCAGATATATTTTTGTTGTAGTCAATATGCAAAACATCATGTTAAATGTTTTTAACTGGGCTGGCACCCAGTTAACAATATATAATTGACACCATTAAAAACACACAGTCCAAACATGTGGTGTAATTTCCAGAAAATGATTTGCTCAGGTGCCTATTTTGTATATGTTACTCACGAGTAACAAGTAACACAGTTAACAGCTGTATTTTTTTCATTCCCGATGTGCACGACGTCAGGGTTTGGACTACTCCCTTACTGTTGGACATTGAGTCGAATCTCTTGTGGAGTCACGCTTGACTGGTAACTTTAGGTGTGGTCAACAGCCGATATAAAGGCAGCAAAGAAAACGCCGAAATGTTTTTGCCAGCTCGAAATGCCCTGACTTATGATACAACAGAGAGGAAGTGCCATTGGCATGTTACGAGCAAGTCTGAGTCGTGGTGAAGTCGCTCGCCGTCTGTGTTGTCATCGCAGTACAATCAGTCATCTGAGTGCCAGATCGGATCAGATCAGATCCCTCAGGACAGGATCATGAGACTTGTCAGTTCCATGTGTCGTCGCTGCACTGCTTGTTTGGAAGCCAGAGGTGGACACACCTGATACTGAATGATGACACTTTCAATTTCTGAGTACCTGTATTCAGTGCATTGAATAAATGTGTTAAAGATGGGGTGCGAGATGTTTTCCTGGAGCATTTTTTTACTATATTACTTAAAATCCTCTTTACACCCCGATTACAACCTATTAATTAAATGCTCTAACACAAAAATAAAAAAAATTTGTCACCTGTGGAACAGACAGGACTGAAAAAACACCATCCAATAATTTTTAAGCCCCCAGTCGAAATGATTGAACGGTGATATGTCTGTCAAACTCAACTGCCATTTGTCCCTCCCCCCTCTGAGCGTAACCCTCTTCGTGCATGAATCGTGCGTTCTCAGAGGTTTGGAGCACTGGTACAGGAAACGAAGCCAGAGCCAGAGCTTGGCTACATTAGTTATATTAGGATGGAAAATCCACCAGTCAACTGTTTTGTCACCAACATAAATCACTAGGAAATGTAACGTTAGCCAGATAGGTATGAACTGGGGCTGTTCTGTAAGAGCAGGGGTGTTGGAGGAAACTGAATGAGGTATGCATGGATGGGGGCCGGAGTCGCCGGAGCCGGGCGAATTGTTGCTGTGCAGCGCTTGTGAACCCTCAAGAACAAGCATTGCGCGTGCCAGTACTCTGGAGGCGTGGCTTTGGAGGGATGTCTGAAGAAAGGGATTTGGACTTTTGAATTGAGTATTTTCAAAATGTAGCTTGCTCAAACCTTTTTTTATAAGACAGGGGTGTCAAACATGTGGCCCGGGGAACAAATGCAGCCCGCCAAAGGTTGCATTCCGGCCCATGGGATGTTTTTGCCAAGTGCAAAAATTCAACAGTCTTCAATTGAATTAAGCAAAAAAAAAAAAAAATTAGCTTGAATTAAGGAAAAAAATCTTGAATTAGGCCAAAAAAAAAAATCTTCAATTAAGTAAAAAAAATCTTCAATTAAGCCAAAAATAATCTCAAATTTAGCAAAAAATCTTGAATTAAGCCAAAAAAATGTGCAATTAAGTAAAAAAAAAAATCTTCAATTAAGCCAAAAAAATCTCAAATTTAGCAAAAAATCTTGAATCAAGCCAAAAAATCTTCAGTTAAGTAAAAAAAAATTTTTTTGAATTAAGCCAAAAAAATGTTCAACTGAGTAAAAAAAAATCTTCAATTAAGCCAAAAAAATCTCAAATTTAGCAAAAAATCTTCAATTAAGCCAAAAAAATCTTCAGTTAAGTAAAAAAAAAAAAATCTTGAACTAAGCCAAAAAAAATCTTCAATTAAGTAAAAAAAATCTTCAATTAAGCAAAAAACAGAAGAAAAAAAAAATCTAGAATTAACAACTTAAATTTTTTGTCTTTGTTTTAGTGCAAAAATTAGCATTAAATTATGAAAATATTTACACTTACAAACTATCCTGAAACAATTAAATGTGAATAACCTGAACAAATATGAACAACCTCAAATGTCTAAAGAAAATTAAGCACAATTTTAACAGTTTTCTGCTTGTTACTAAGTATTTAGTGTGTTTGTAGATCCAATCCATAATGCACATGTAGAAATGTTAAGTTGAGGCATAATATTGTTAAAATTGCACTAATTTTTCTTCTGTTTTTTTTTTTTTTTTTTTTTTTTTTAAATTTCAGTTTTTCAGGTTTTTTTTTTTTTTTTGAATAGTTTATAAAAGTAAGTATTTTCATAATTTAATGGGGATTTTTTTTTACACTTAAACAAAGACAAAATGTTGGAGTTGTCATTATTTATAGGTTATTATGCTATAATATTACTGGTCCAGCCCACTTCAGATCAAATCAGGCTGAATGTGGCCCTTGAAAGAAAATGAGTTTGACACCCCTGCTCTAAGGTCTCATACCCCGACTTTAAGTTGATCACAATTTGTCCACAATTCATTCTCTAATGACCAGTGCTTCCCTCTTTAATATGAAGGTAACCCCAAACTAATTAATTTAACATATCTCCAAATATACATACTATTCTGACCCGTGTGTTTTTAATGGTGCTCAGCATAGATATAGTAAGATAGAGTAAGTTCAATAACAAATAAAAAAATAATCATGTGAAAACCTTTGCATAAATAATCATCAAAACTGATGAAACTGTTTAATGTGCATGTGTCATATTCACCACCACTCAACCAACTCAAGGAAGCAGCACATTAATTAAAGCCAATAAAGAATGATGTAAACAAGATCAGTAGTGCAGCAACATTAATCAAACGTATGCATGTTTTCATCAGGCAACCTTAGAAAACTGCTGATGTAATTAATATCCCCCCTGCTTGTTTTCTATCCATGCAAAATGCTTTTTAAGTCACAGTGGATGCTCGCAGATTAAAATAATCAAATTATTTCAGCATATTTAATGCATTTGCGTTTACTGCGTATATACAGGGTGGGGAAGCAAAATTTACAATATTTTGAGGCAGGGATTGAAAGACAGTGTATGACCAATTAGTTTATTGAAAGTCATGAGAATTTATTTGCCACAAGAAAATTTACATAATAGAAAATGTTTTTATTCTATGTGTCCTCCTTCTTTCTCAATAACTGCCTTCACACGCATCCTGAAACTTGCGCAAGTGTTCCTCAAATATTCGGGTGACAACTTCTCCCATTCTTCTTTAATACTATCTTTAAGAAAGTCGACATTGCTGTGTGATGTTCTATTGGTAGCATGTTCTAAAACACTCCAAATAGCAGAATCCAGAGGGTTTAGATCTGGGCTAGAAAATGGCCATAAACATGATTCCCAAAAATTGCTAAAGTTGGATTTGTCGCTGTTGTCAACAAGTGTTTTGGTGTTCTTGTGTGAGATTTTAACTTCAAATCATATTTTACTGCATTTCTAACGGTCTTGTTGTCTACCTCAAGTTCAATTGCCATTTTTCTCATGGATTTGGTTGGATCCTTTAGGATTTTGGATTTGAGAGCTTTAATAAAAGCTTTGGTACGTTTTTTGTTGCTTCCTCCACTTCCAGACTTTGTCGTAATAGTTTTGCTCATAGTCATTCTCTTCTTTCCATTATAAACAGTCTTTATGGACACTCCAACTATTTTTGAAATCTCCTGTGGTGTGACGAGTGCATTCAGCAAATCACACACTCTTTGACGTTTGCTTTCCTGATTACTCATATGGGCAAAAGTTTCTGAAAAGGTATGGATAATAGTGTTAGGTATGATTATGACATCAATATATGTTTGGTTTCAAAACAATTGACATAGTGCCTGCTGAGAAAAAACAACTAAATGTTCATTGTAAATTTTGCTTCCCCACCCTGTACACCAACAAACGTATACAGCTGCAGTATATGGAGCTGGTTGCACTGGGTCAGGATCAGGAGCTGAAATGCCCTGCAGCTCAAAGTGAAAAGAAAAAAGCCTGGACACAAATGAAAGGAGAAAACAACACTCAGGGTGGAAAGGTAAAGGTGGCTCTATAGGGAAATCTGCTGAAGGAGAGACTCAAGGGGAGGATAAGACCCCTGTCATCAGTGACCCCAGCACTAACACAACCATACACATGAACACACACAAACAGACACACACTGAATAAAAGCCTGATATCATCTGGATTCAGGAAGCACCGTGCAATCATGTACCGGTCTTTTCCTCAATAAAGTAATAACGATTCTCTGGAGCAGCTGTTTTCTTCTGTCAGCCGCTATTTACTTTTTAAGCATGGCTTGGTGCGAAATGTTTATTAGATTTTCATACACACTCGCAACAATCTGCAAGAGTTTGTGAAAAATTGAAGACAACAGGAATAGACCTAGTTGAAGGGCACTGCAGTGAGAGTGGGCACATCAGCACCTGTCAACTCCTTCCTCCAGATGTTCAGTAAATGCCTTTTGACACTCTGTACGATCCATCTATCACTCAGTGCAAAGCTGTAACCTTCTGCTTCCTCTAACACTCACATATTCAGACTGGAATCTGAATATAATATGCAGAACAGAAGAAAATGAGAAGTGAAAGGTTAAATCGTGGGCTGCTGGTGACTGCACAGCGGGGGGACTGTGGATGTAAGATGGCAGGTACATGTTATAGCTCTGAGATATGGTTTATAGCAGACAATAAGGACAAAGCAGCGCTGGCCAGGACCTCACGGCTGCAGGATGATGGACAGGCCATGTTATTTGTGTTAAATCACAGAGGATAACTGTGACTGCATGGGATAAAGTGCCTGTCTCACTGGTAGCTGCTTCCTTGTGGCAATAAAATGACAAAAAGTATCTCTTTTGATCAGGGTTCTCTGTCATATGTTTAGAGAGAAAAAAGAAAGATGTGTTTTTAGAAATAAGCAGGAGACTTGTCATAAAAGAATGGGCTATACATTTAAAAACATTGTTCTGAATGAAGTTTCACAAAGATATTTACCCATTTAACTATTTTATAATGCTAATACAGTGGTGGATCCAGAAAAAAATGGAAGGGGGCGCAAGAGAATGGTGCAGGGTCCTGGGTCAGAGCAGTGGTGGGGGTTCAAGGGAAGTGAAGCAAAATTAACATTATAAATGCTTCAAATCACATTGAACTGCATTTAAAAATGTATATATCATACACTAATAAAATGAGTACAGTTTAACCTCACTAATGTGACCACTTTTAGAACCAAATCAGAGTTCACTTTAACAAGGTTGGACTCAGTTATGGCATTGAATTCCAAATAATTTAAAACAAATGGTGTCAGGCAAAATAAACCCCGCCCCTCTCACATATTTCTCCCATTATTAGTAAATGGGAACATTTTAAAAATTCATCCAATATCAACACATCTCCCAGCACAAAACAGACTCCAACACAAACTTAATTTTAACATGTCGCAATTACATTAAATTAAATTGCACTATATCAGGATTGGTCTGACAGAATTCCTTCTAATTTGGAAAAAATGTTCACTTGAGTTCAATGCACTTAAACACCTAAACTCCTGCTAGTTGGTTCTTCACAATTAAATGACAAAAAGTCTTTTGATCAAGGGTCAGAGTATGATATACTGAGGATAAAAAAAAAAAGTAAAGATGTGTTTTTAAAGTATTTACAGATGTCACATAAATCCCAAAAGTGTTATTACAGATGTTGTGACTCAAGTGTGTATACATCTGAGAGAGTTTTAATTTCCAAGATTCATTAATCCCTGAAGGCAGAAGGCTGAGGCATTATAAGATAAACCCACATCAGTCCATTGGTTAAAAAAAACTTATGACAAAGTCAAGAGTTACACCAACATTTTCTTGCATAAGAAATGTGTACAGCATCTTATTTACTTTGTAGTTTACCTCATCTCTAATCCTTCTGTCACATTAGTTTAGACAGTGGAACTAAGTCCTTACGTACAGAAAGGACAAATATAGCAAGAGTGTGTACTTGGAAAGAGGTAGGAGTGTGAAGGTGTGAAACTGGTGGCACGTAAAGATAATGTGTGGTGTTTAATTAACGTCCACAATCAAAACATTCTCCAAGTAATTATTTTTGTTGCAGCGATACAGATGGGGGTGCTACGGCTACATTGTATAATTAATTACTTTTGTAGTAATTTAATCATGTTGCAGATAGATAAAACTGATATAAACATACCTATGTTTCTTATTTCTAGAGGTTACAAAGGAAACCCTCTTCTGTTGTGGGAGTTTTATTTAGGCAAATGTGTAAATGGTTAAAAAAAAAAAAAAAAAAAAAAAAAAAAAAAAAATATATATATATATATATATATATATATATATATATATATATATATATATATATGTACACACACACACACATATATATATACATATATATATATATATATATATATATATATATATATATATACATACATACACACAGAAAATTTGTACAGTCAGCTTGGACTACTCTACTGACATAGAAAGACAATTTATGTAGATATTTTCATCCCTGCTTGTATTTATGACAGTGATGTTAGGATTGAGGAGTTCTGACTGACTGTGTAGAAGAATTTAGGATGAATATTGAGTTGAGAATGAAGAATTTGTTTATTAATTTATTCACCATTGTCAGTGTCATAATTATTATTTGAGGCCTCATGCTTTAATCAGTTAAAAATATGACCAATAATGTCTATTTTAACACTTTTTTCTGCTGCTCAGTGGCCAGTTCCCATCAAGTATGAACTAATCTTTAAGGTCTTTACACACCAGGGGAGACTTTTGTTGTTGAAAATAATTTACACTTTATCCTCCCACCATCCAAAGACATGTATTGATAGGTTAATGGGTTAATCTAAATTTCCCATAGGTGTGAATGTGAGAGTGATTGTTTGTCTCTATATGTTCAGCCCTGCAATGAACTGGTGACATGTCCAGTGTACCGTGCCTTCGCCCATAAGTAGCTGGGATAGGCTCCAGTGACTGCCGTGACCCTAGTGAGGATAAAGCGGGTTCAGAAAATGAATGAATTTGCACTGTAATGTAATGTAATTACAAGCAAAACCTTTAACTTGTTTCTCTTTCTTTGCAGAATGCTCTTTTGTCTCACACATTTTCTGTGTCAGCCCATTATGATTTTTTTTTTTTTTTTTTAACTTGTTTAGGCATTATTACTTTCTCACAGATAGCAATTAGGCTATCTGGCAGAAATTATCTGGTACAGCGATGTTATGAGTCCAAAATAAGTAAATGGAAGTAAATATTGAAGTGATGTGACTGTTTCTGCACACTGTAATCAAAACTAAATGCATGCCAATGACCTGTTGGTGCTGGCCTTTTTTTTTTAAACCAAGCTCTATGTAATTTCACTTAATAAATACAACTTTTTTTTTTTTTTTAATTTTACCTTCATTTAACCAGGAAGTCCCATTGAGATTAGGAATCTCTTTTGCAAGGGAGACCTGGCCAAGGTGGTAGCCATACAAAGTCCAAACAACATAAAACACATACATGATACACACAATAAAAACTATTATATATTATATATATACTAATCTTAATGTCAACCTGGTTACTAACCCACTGTTTTTGTTTTGTTCTGTCTGGTTTTTATTTTTTTTTGTCTTGTGCTGTATGCAAAGCTGCTGAATACTTGAATTTCCCTCTGGATTAGTGAAGTATCTATCTATCTATCTATCTATCTATCTATCTATCTATCTATCTATCTATCTATCTATCTATCTATCTATCTATCTATCTATCTATCTATCTATCTATCTATCTATCTATCTATCTATCTATCTATCTATCTATCTATCTATCTATCTATCTATCCATTCAACCATAATGGCATCAAGAAAAACAGTGGCATTCCTCCTTCACTGCATTCTCCAGGATACTTATAAAATCATTAGCAGAAATTAATGTATGTAGTTTTACAGCTTTTTGAAGATTATTCCACGCCCATGGTGCATGGTAGGAAAATACTGTTTTTCCAAAGTCTGTCAGAACTCAGGGAACAGTCAAAAGCAACCACTTGGAGGAACGCAGAATGCAATATATAAAGAATGATGCCCCTGCTCTAAAACATTTATCTGGAAAGAAATATCAAAGTCATTACTAGATCTGAGTTTAGTAGTTTGTTTGCTCCTCAAGATGAAAGAATCAATATATCTGTTATTATGCCTTTGCAGGACCATTAGAGGAGCTGCATGGGCCTCAAAGGGGACTAAAAATGACCCATACATGACCTTTTACCACAAGAGAATCAACCTTTGACCTTCTCAGCCTACATTCATATATGAGGAGAGGCCTTGACTTGATGAAACAACCATAAGCATTTCCATTTAGTTGCAGTATCAACAAAAAAAAAGTAATCTCATAGTCATAACTTAATTTCTAATTTACTGCACACACATTTGTAAGTCAAGCTAATTACTTCGCTCATTTCTGTGTGTCTTGAAAACAGTTTTATATCTAAATGTGCAATTAAGCTGGTTGAAATGATGATTAGCAGTGTAATCACATAAAATGAAATCATTAGATACTGAACACTTTGTTTTGACATTTATCCGCAGCTTCTAAATAAAATCTGTCTCTTATAAAACGACCTTGAACAGGTTATTCAGGTTTATTCCCCTGTGCTCACTGAGTAATAAAATAAATTGATACCAAAATGGACTTCTAATCAAAAAAACAGCAGATGACATTTACTGTAGCAGATTGCATCAGAGAGATGAATCACCCATTGTCCTTGAATGCAATTCGCGGTTCACTGTGACCCCTGACATGGGCGTGTTGTCAGAGTACATCGCTATAGGTCAAGAGAACCTTAAAACCACATTGTTAGCTATAATGGCCCAGCAACACGTGCATGCATACAGAGGTGGAAGACACAATAACAGATTCAACAGAGTGTAAAACCAGAGGCATGGGGCAGGCTGTGATGGCTCTGCTTGATACCCATCACTCAGTTCTATTGAAGGCGGGAGCGTCGGCTTTGATTCCCATAGATGTATTTTAATAGACTGATGCGTGATTTGCTTTGAGAATCCTGGCATGTGCTGCAAACAATTCAGTCTTGTGGTGTTTTTCTTATTGTTGTTACCTCCGCCAAGGAACAGTGGAGGTTATGTTTTCATCTGGGTTTATTTGTCTGTTTGTCTGTGTGCAAGATAACTCAAAAAATTATGGAAGGATTTGGATGAAATTTTCAGGAAATGTTGATACTGGCACAAGGCATGAATTATTAAATTTTGGTGGTGATGGGGGTGGGGTGGGACTGATCTGCTTTGGCAAAGGTTTATGTTCTCCAAATGCTTTTCTAGTTTAAGTAATGCGACAATTTTGCAACACAGTCAACTTTATATATTTTAGTTGAATCACAATTGTTCCGCGATAAGTATAACCATCTATAATTTTCTGTCCTGCAATAACAATGCAATATTTATTCAATATTTATCAAAAATAAATGCACTATTTTTATATAGACCAGGCCACAGGTATACATACTGTCTTACATAAATTTACATACTGTTTTTATAGGAAATACATACTGTTAATACTGTTAACAGATACATATTGTTTCATAGATGTACATTCTATTATTCATGGTGATACATACTGTTAATAGAAATACATGTGTTTCATAGACATACATACTGTTATTCATGGTAACACATACTGTTATTCATGGTAACACATACTGTTAATACTAATACATACTGTTTCATTGTCATACATACTGTGATTAATGTTTATGTTTATGTTTACGCATTTGGCAGACGCTTTTTTCCAAAGCGACTTACAGGGCAAAACCAATTAAATCACTCAGTCAATCAAATTTTATTTATATAGCGCCAGATCACAAAAAAAGTTATCTCTTGACATTTTATATATAGAGTTGGTCAAAACCAGACTCTAAGTCAATTTACAGAAACCCAACAGAATCCTCCGGTAGCAAACACTTGTGACTGGTGACAGTGGCGAGGAAAAACTTCCCTTTAACAGGCAGAAACCTCGAGCAGACCCAGACTCCTGGAGGATGGCCGTCTGCCTTGACCAGTTGGGGTTAAAGAGAGAGGGTAGAGAAGGGGAAAAAGAGAAAGCGATAGAGATAGAGACTGGGGGAGAGGGGGAGAAGGGGAGAAGGGGGGAGTAGGGGGAGACACATGGACACAGTATGCATTAATGATAATGCATACTGTTGATACTGTTAATACTGAAAATTGCACCTATTCATATTTTAGTCAGTTTTATTTTTTATTCTACTACGCTCTATCCTTATGTTACTTCGTTAAATTTTACATTTTTTAAATTATATTTTCTTGTCTTATTTTTTAGTTTTTGTCATTTTAAATTCACTCTATTCTTATTTCTGTTGCACTGGTGTTTGTAAAAAATTGCGCCTATTCATATTTTATTCAGTTTTATTTTTTATTCTACTACGCTCTATTCTTGTTACTTTGTTGAATTTTATATTTTTTAAATTATATTTTCTTATCTTATTTTTTAGTTTTTGTCATTTTATATTCACTCTATTCTTATTTCTGTTGTACTGGTGTTTGTAAATATTGCTGCACTGACTGGAGTTGGACTCCTAACTTCATTGTACACACAATGACAATAAAGGCTATTCTATTCTATTCTATTCTATTCTATTCTATTCTATTCTATTCTATTCTAGTGTACTACAGTCTGTTATGTCTCTAAAGAGGATATGCACATTACGTCACAGAAAACACATCCATGTAAACACGCCTGCTTTAGCTGTCACTCGGCTGAAATGACCTTCACATACGTGTACTTAGATAAGTACTTTCACAGTTAGTGGTAGCTGCACTGGAGATGCTTCAGAAATAATGGGATCTATGCACAGCCCCACTACTTCCTGAACTTAAAGCAGCTCCTTTATTTCCTGTCTTTCATTTTTGGACACACTGATTGATCCAGTTGTGTCTGCTGCTTCTTGGTGGGACTACTGTGGTCAGACACACCTGGATTAATCAGTGTGTCCAATAATGAAAAACAGGAAATAAAGGAGCTGCCTTAAATTCAGGAAGTAGTGGGGCTGTGCATAGAGTCCATTCCATCAGTAAAAAAACATCCATGGAAAACACTGACCTGAGATTAACTTTGTGCAATTTTTTATACCAATGGACTGGGACTGGTCTTCTGCTGGTGCCCAGAGTCAGAACTAAACAGGGTGAAGCTGCGTTTCAGTTCCATGCAGCTAAACTCTGGAACAGTCTTCCTGATGACGTGTGACAGACCTCTACTCTGACAATATTTAAGTCCAGGCTGAAAACGGCTCTGTTCAGCTGTGCATAGAACAACTGAAAGGGTTCTATCTGCACTCTCCTCTTTTACTTTGTTTTAATTCATTATTATTTATGTTTTATTGATTATGTTTTAATTGTAATTGTGTGTTTTAACCTGTCTCTTTTCCATTTTCGTAAAGCACTGTGAATTGCCCTGTGCGTGAATTGTGCTATACAAATAAATCTGCCTTGCCTTGTCTTGCCAATGAGCCCACAGATAAACTAATTAATTCATCAACAGTACTGGAAGTGTTAGCCTGAAGTGCCCCAGGTTAACTTAGAATTTAAATATTGTGCAGTTCTCTGGGAGTTTCTGTCAAATAATGTTAGGGGAAAATATCACTCGAAACAGGATGTGAATTAAAGTCAAGCAATGTATTCTTGCTAGAAGGAGAAACTCATACAGCGATGATCAACAAGTTAAAACTCATAGGACTGCCTTTTCTTTTTCTTTCTTGCCATGTCTCCCATCCTGGAAACAATGTTACCAGGGCTATAGTGTATCACTAGCAAGAATATAATGGTTATTTAGTCTAAATGACATTAGACTAACACATGGCTGAGGCCTTGGCACTTTTCTATAGACACACATGAATGAACACTAACTACAGTCATTAGGAGCGCATATTGTTTCTATAATACCTAAATAACCTCATTAACTCGACATACAATTTTCCTAACAAATGATAATCCTGTATTTTAGCCTTTTGTAAAATATAACTGTAAATTTTGTGAAATCACAGTAGTTACTACTGTAGGTATTTCTGTATAAAGCTGACATCATTACATTACATGTCTTAGTCTTAATCCACCATATATGTAAATCATGACAAAATATCACAGTTTTGGTTAGATTCTAGTCAGATAATCACTCCAGATATTTGGATTATGTGGAATTGGATCATATTAGTTTATTCAGTTTAACCTATAAAGACCAAGTGTGACTTTTGTGGCAGTTCCCAAATGAATTTTTCTCTCTATTTAACCTTTCTGAAGGACTTATCACTATTTATTGTAATACTATCCTCTGTATTTTGCTAATTTTCCTGTGAAAATCAAGTTGTTTTTTTTTACTGATCATGTAGATGTTCACAAAAGGGTTATTATATCCAAAACAGAGAAAAGTGAAGAAAAAAAAAAACTTTTTCAGCAAAGATATCGATAACTGAACACAAAACAAATGTCTCCATCCACTGTCATTGATCCAACTCCAAAGGTTTTACTAGTGAATCAATGTTGTAGAAGATGACGGTGCTTCCACGGTAACTACGGAGCCTCTGAACGTCCAAATGGGTCCATGAAAAGATGACAAACTGTATTTTACATCAATTATTTACATGTATTGATAGGATTAGTGGGTCAACAGGTATTAAAGAGTTCAGATCAGTAGATGCTTTTGGTCGACAGTGGATGTTTAGGTCTTTATGGGTTAATTCAGACATAGTATTAGTGTATAAGACACAATAAACCATGCTATGTTCCTACAGTACAACATCCTACATGTCTAAACAGGATTCTATCTGTCTATTAAGCCATGACGTCAGTTCTTCTGGATCAACTCATATTAATTCCAATCTGCTCCAGTACTTTAACCCTGAGTCCATAAAACACGTCCAGTTGTCATTCTACCACTTTACATGTGATGATAAAGAGCAGACAAGCTTGATGAATATGATGAGTAATGTTATATGTCTTAAACAAATGAGAAAAAAGGAAAAGTGTGGTGCTACCTAATATTAGCATGTTGGCTAATTACCATTAGTTCTCTCTGAATCTGCCAAACTGGATGTTTATGGATTCCCCTGATATAGAATATGGATTTTTTTGTGCGTCACATCTTCACATTTTATGTTTCGCTTGTCAACACTTTATCTATGCTGTCAAGCTCACAGGAAGGTAAATAGATTGATGATTTATACCAACACGGCCCTGTTTAGAATGTGGACACAGCTAAGCATGAAGGTAGGTGGTTATAAATGGACCAGGAGAGTAAACAGGATTTTGGATGCTTAAGAAGTAAAACATAAATCTCAGTCGTTTCAGACTTTTTTCATGGCTTTATTCAATGCTAATTCTGCTGTGTCCATTTCCTAAAAGTGTCTCCATAGACCATGATCTACAGCCGGTAAAACACTACCTAAGGAAACTGACCAATCACTGTATTTGAGTGAAATAAATGAGTTTCATCCCCTCTGAACAATATCTATAATGAAAGAAATTATAGTAAATAAATACACAGCTCAGGCTCTGCTGTTGTTTTTTATTTTAACCCTTTCATGCACAGTTGTTACAACAGTGGACAGTTATTCTCCAGCTGTTCTCTTGTATATTCATGGGTTTTGTTGTTTCAGTTTCATATCAGCCAACACAGTGGACGCTTATGCATCAGTTCATACACTGATTTTCATACCATTACTGTAACTTTGCTGTTCCTGATAAACCTGATCTGCAGTACTATGTTTGAGTGTAAATCAATTGCTAATTATTATTAGACTGTAATTAACAGTTTTCTTAATCAAAAAGGTTTGTTTTTTACATTTTATCTCCATGAAATGAGTAATAACTAGTATTAGAGTATGATAAAATGTGAGAAAACATCAGATTAGGTGCATGAAAAATGTTTTTATTTCATAGTTTTCACACAGTATATCAGTTTCTGATGATGGGTTTTAAATACATGTTTCTTTGCTTTAAAAATTAAACACATGATGTCCAGCTGAGTGGACATTTTTGTAACTCCGTGGAAAATAGGCTCATACCTAAAGAGGAATAAAAACACTCAGGAAAAAAATCTCGACTAAGGTTCTCATAATTAATGCATGAAAGGGTTAAATTCCTTTTGGCTGGTTATTGGTGCATTGTACTATGTCTCACTGTGCATGTGACAAAAAAAAAAAAATTGTTATCTGTTTGGACTTAAAAAGTGGATAGAGACATACTGGATGTGACAGATCAGATCCATAAATGTTATAGATATGTGACAGATCCATAAACTTAGATGCTACTTGAACTATTTGTCCATAGAGAGGAGGGCTAAAACCTTAGGGGATGTGGGAATTTCAAAGTCCAGGCAGTAAGGACAACCAGGAAAAGTTTGTGTGCGTCAGTGTGTGGGGTCAAGCTTTGGAATGGGTTGGGGGTAGACCTCAGGTGGTGTCCAAAAATTCAAAAATTCAAAATAATGTACAAAGAAATGGTTTTGTCACAATATCTGGCTCAAGGAGGGTGTGATCATAACTTGGATTGTCAGGTTGTTATATTGTATTGTGTGTGTGTGTGGGTGTGTGTGTGTGTGTGTGTGTGTGTGTGTGTGTGTGTGTGTGTACATGAGTGTATGGATGTGGGTTGGTGTCCAGATGTAGATATAAATCGGCGTCTATGTATATGTGTACGTGACTGTATGTGTATGGGTGGACAGGTTTGTAGGGGTGTGTTTATGGATAATCACAATCTTATGTTGTATAAAATTTAATTAAAACAGTCTGAGGACTAGAATCGGGGGGGGAGGGCTGGATAAGCAGTGGCTTCTTCCTACTCCCTTTCAGTTGTTCCATTTTCTATTATTGTATTTTTTATTTTTTTTTTAATTAATGAATTTATTTTTTTGTGTTGTTTTGTTTTTTTTCCTATGTTTTGTATTATGTTTGTGTCTGAAATTAACCCTTTCATGCACAGTGGTCACTCCAGCGGACAGTTATTCTTCAGCTGTTCTCTTATATATTCATGGATTTTGTTGTTTTAATTCCATATCAGCCAACGAGGTGGACGCTCATGCACCATTCCATACACTGTAATTCATACCATTAACTTTGCTGTTCTTCATAAACCTGATCCGCACTAACATGTTTGAGTGGAAATCAGTTGCTTATTATTATTATTATTAGACTGTAATTAACAGTTTTTTGTTTTTTGTTTTTTTTTGCGTATTATCTGTTAAAATGTGAGAAAACATCAGATTAGCTGCATTTAAAATGTTTTTATTTCATAGTTTTCGAACAGTATATCAATAAATATGTTTCTTTACTTCAAAAATTACATGCATGGTTTCCAGCTGAGTGGATATTTTTGCAAATCCATGAAAAATAGGTTCACAAAAATTTTTTAATTGCATTGTTTTCTTTAATGCCTAGAGGAATAAAAACACTCAGGAAAAAAAATAATCTTGATTTAGGCTCTTATAATTCATGCACGAAAGGGTTAACTAAACTAAACCTCCATGTATACTAGTCCTTATTATCCAGTGGAGTTGAAACAGTTAAATTAGAATAAACTAACTACCACTGCTAGCACATTAACAGCCAGTTAAACAAACCAGTGTCTTAATAATATCGTGCAACAGGAAGAAGAGCTCACTGCTGGACTCAGTGGGGGTCTGTACTCTCAGTGTACTTCATGTTAAATCAATAAAATGATTTTTAAATCAATATTTCTTGTTAAAATATTGATGTGTTCAGTATGTAGGAGTGCAATAAGCAGGATAATGTAGAGTGTGTAGGTATTATTGTGAGAAAAACCCAGACAGGAGGATTTTAAAGCCCTCCACCACCTTATCAGTGTTTATTTAGCAGTAATGACCACCATACTAAGCACTGTTGTGCACATATTGTTTGCTGATGTGTTACTTTTAGGTTATTATTTTGCTACTAGTGCTACGTCATGAGGTTATAAGGTCCCGCATGTCCCTTTGATTAGCATTGCTACATCTGGTATAGAATAGAAAAGCACCAATGGGTGAGGAATTGTTATGCAATAATGATTCAAGCCAAGGCCAGATTCACATGTTGAGACACTGGAGCGAACACGGCCTCCAGGGTCTGTCCATGGTTGGTCAATGGTCAGAGCTTTTCTTCCTTTGCACTAAAAATCTAATACATATGTATAACATCTACTACAGCAGGGAATACCGCAAAGGTCATGTCAGCTGGCCCCAAAAACCCAGTGTTTGCATATTTCCACTTGCTGGCAAGTAGCCTGTCAGACTGGCAGTAAGCCGTGGCATTCAGGCAAATGATGCACTGTGCAGCCACACCTGTTGTAAAAGCTTGTTTTTTTTCTAATTTGTTTTGGTCCACTTCGAATGGAATATATTATCATAAAGGACAATCCAATCAGTGCCAAGAAAAGTACAAAAATGACAGGACATTTGAAAGTCAATTTTATTTATAGTTCGAAATGGGGAAAAGTTAAGCCTCAGGGTAAGATAAATTTCCCAGACAGACATACCCAATATTAATCAGGTGATCATACAAGTAGATTTTGGAGGAGCAGTTCATTTCTATTAATTTAGGATGGGTGAGAGCACATGGAGGACGAGAGCCAGGCCAAAAAATAAAATAGATGAGTTCTGCTGTGTCACATGGCCTCCCCCCTGGGTAAGGATGTCGTAAACCTTGCATTAAGTGAAAGCAGATACAAATGAGGCTCTATTAAATATTACCTGAGGGGAAAAAGAAGCCGGATATTAAGAGAATGGCTTAAAAGATATGTTGATCAAAAGGAAAAAAAATATATAAACGTTAGACTGACAGCTGAGTCGTACATGCTGATAAATAATTAGTCAGATGTTCATAATAAAGCAACCTTTACTGATCCTTTGGGAGTGATCATCCTATTCATTTAACCATATACAACTGTAGGTGAGTATATTACAGCATCTAGGCCAGGGGTTGGGTCCTCATCTGGCTCTACGGCCCTTTCCACGTGTTCCCTGTGGCGTTGTCAAAATATACATAGGAATAAAGACTTTTTCACGTTCTCGTCTCATATTATGCAGTTGTGAGGCATCATCTGGATATTTATTTATTACATATAAATATATGCTATGAACAAGGCCACCTTAATGCACGGGCTAACCGGGGCTGAAGCCCAGGGGCCTACTGACTTAAGGGGCCTATCATTTTACGGACTCGATAAGCATATAAACTAACATCGATTTGTAATTTGTCAGTTTTCCTGTCAATCTTTTTATACGTACTGTACGCACGTCTGAAGCTACTTATTGATCCCAATCGGTAAGCCCAGCCCAGCCCCCATGTGTCAAGAGGCCACGTTCAATTACAAAATGTCGGGGAAGAAGAAATTTGAGAGCGATGCCCACAAAAGAAAACTGGCACGAGAAAAGCATGATCGGGAGTCAGAATTATTAAAGAGCATGCGGTTGAGTTTACGCCGATGTGCAGGTGCATGGGTTCTCAGGCTTTATAGTTTCTGTTGCTGCTGTTAAATAAATGTTTTTCCCTACAGTTGATGGTTGTTGATAATATTTTTTTAGCATTTTTATCATGAAGTCAAACTTCCATCCATCTTGGTTACAATCTACTCGCTGTTGTAGATTACTAAGATATTATATTTTATAATGAGGCTCAGTAATTTTGAAGGATGGGACTGGGGGGCCTACAACACCTCCCTCAGCCCCGGGGCCTTCCATTAGGTTAAGGTGGCCCTGGCTATGAAGTGCAAAGAAATAGTAATATGCATCAACTGTCAGCAATTCAAGGACTTCAACATCTTAGAGCACAGAAATATCAACAGATGACGCTATTGACGGACTGATTCAGAAAGATTGAAATAGTTTGCTACTCCAGATCTTTCTTTTGCTCCTATTCTGCACAAAATGACTGTTTAAATGCAGAAAAATGTCTGTAAAATTCACCTGAAAAAGTCATTTCAAATCTAGAAAAAAACAGGTCTACTCCAGCAGGAACATATTAGTCTAGGTAAGGAATTATATGGCTGCCAGAAGTGGTTTGTCATTTATACTATTTATATAGAATATGCTCATAGTCTGAGTCACAACCGTTTCAAGGAGAGGATATATTCCACCTCTCTTAATTCTGCCACTACTGGTTCCTAAAAAGCTCCATCTGGCACTTATCGCAACTCATCTTTGACAAACTTGACAATATGTGTCCCAAAACAACCAAGAGAATCGTGTCGACGCTTCTTCTCGAGAAGTGTAATGGTCTTCAAGCTGGACTTCCCAAGAAGAGGATGAACCAGAACAATGAGAACAACACGTATTACTCCAGTTGTAAATCTGCACGTTGGCTTCACTTAGTTACAAAACAGATTGTGTCAAATGTCAGTGTTTGATTCTAGAAATGCTGCTACCAGTTTGAAAATCACTAAATGGTTCAGGCCCAGAGCACATATCAGATCAAGTAAAAGAATATAAACCACATAGGACTCTTAGATCTATTGACTCAGGTCAGTAGTCAAGCCCAGAATCTAAATTAAACATAGAGAGGCAGTATTTCTGCATTCAGCCAGAGCGAACTGTTACCAGAGCTTCAAATTACCACAGAGATAGATATTTTTAAGCCTAGGTTATAAAAACTGGATTGAACTCATTTTATTTTTTCTTATCCTTCCTTATTATACTATCGAGACCATTTTATTCCTATTCTACATACTTTGCACCTCTTTGTTAATACTTTAGCAATATCCCTATAATTTTATTGTTGTCTGCATGTTCCTTTTCTAAAACCCATTCACATCTTAACTTTCATTCAATCATCTTCTGAACCTGCTTTATCCTCACTAGGGTCTTGGGGGGTACTGAAGCCTACCCCAGCTACCTATGGGGGAAGGCGGAAGGAGGAAGCCGGAGTACCCAGAAAGAACCCATGCAAACACAGGGAGAACATGCAAACTCCACACAGACAGGTCCCTGGTTGGAATCAAACCCAGGACCTTCTTGCTGTGAGGCGACAGCTAACGTAACTTAATTTCTCTTATTTTGAGGGTTAGTTAGAAACTTTGAATTCAGATGTTTTATTGCTCACAGTCAGTGGTGGGTAATCCCAGCTCCATAAAGTCAAAGGCCTGCCATGTATTGGTTCTACCTGTTCACTTAACACAGGTGATTCCACTAACTATCCCATCTACTTGGATGAGGAGTTGTGCTCATCTAAATGGGCTGGTTCAGTGAATGGCTGGAACAAATACATGGCAGGACTTTGACTTTATGGAGCTGGGATTCTCCACCACTGCTAACAGTGGGCTGGTTCACATAATAAGGCAATGGCTAGTGCCACAGTACTGTGGCATGAAAAATCAGTTGGTCTATTACCACAGAGCCAATCACATGTTAGCATTTGTACTAGAGCCAATCACAGATACTGTTACAAGAACTCATTCGTCTCTTGTTGCCACAGTACTGTGGTGACATATGGGATATACTTCAGTGCATTCTTTTGTGTATTTTGCTACCACAGTACTGTGGCAATTGATGGAAGAAATGACAAATTAGTGTTAGTATATAGTACAGAATAGGAATTACTGTTGTAAATACTCTGTGTTGTTTTATGGTTTCAGTTCTGAGGTCTCTACACTGGCTCCCTGTCTCTCGGAGAATAGACTTTAAAATTCTCTTGCTAGCATATAAAGCACTGAATGGTTTAGGCCCAAAATACATCAGACACCTTCTAGTCCAATATGAACCATTCAGACCACTCAGGTCATCTGGTGCAGGTCTGCTGTGTGTTCTAAAAGTCAGAACTAAACATGGAGAATCAGCGTTCAGTTTCTATGCTCCGTATATCTGGAACAAACTACCAGAAAATATCAGGTCTGCTGAGAGTCTGAGTTCTTTTAAGTCAAGGTGAAAGACTCACCTGTTCACTGCTGCCTTTGACTAAAAGGCTTTTGACTTTTTAAATTTCATATTCTCTTTCGAAACTCTGCACTGCAACTCTTACTTTAATGTGAGTGTTTTTATATTTTTGGATTTTATGTGTTGTTTCTTACTTGCTGTTTTTAATCACCTATTACATGTTTCTTTTATAATGTTTTCTTTTTCCCTGTCGTTGTATTTCAATGTCCTGTGTGAAGCACCTTGAATTGCCTTGTTGCTGAAATGTGCTATACAAACAAACTTGCCTTGCCTTATGGTGTTCTTTGCTCTGTGCAGTCAGTGAGGCTGGAGAAGGTGGGCGGAGCTACATGTTAGATGAACGTTGTCCCAGTGGCTGATTTATATCAATGTCGGATTTACCTTCATAATAATAATGACAAATGGTATACTATCATTTATATTGCAATAAATATCATTGCAATAAACGTTTTTATTTTGTCCTTCGGGGTTGATTTTATTTGCACTGTCATCTAAAACACTTACATTTTTGTTATCATTATAATTATTTTAACCTCCCAAGACCCAGGAAAGTATATGTTTCTACTTTTGTTGCATGTAAAAATTGTTCTTTATTTTCTGCACTCGATACGTATTTTAACTACAGTTTTCTTGTTGTATGTCAGGTTTATTTGCTGTGAATGTGTATGTGTGGTCTAACTGATGCACATGTGGGAACTGAAGGTGTTGCATCAGCAAAAAGTGGTTCTGGCAGGACTGATGCAATGAGAGCTGTAGGATAAACCACAAACCGTCAAAACACTGAGCTGATCTCTCCTTCTGTAAAGTATACAGGCACATTTGATAATCTGGCCTTTTCTCAACTACTTCACAGAGAGGTAAATACACATAAAGTAGTGCATTTACACAATATGAGTATTTTATTGCCTTGTTAACTGTAAGTTCCACTTAATAAACGTGAAAAACTGGCAGTGAATTTGAGGCTTCGGGAAAGGAATCCCATTATTGTGCAGTTTATTAATGCTTTTTATTTCAGTCACAAAAATGTCTGTTTTGTTACGTTCCATATAAAAGCCCACGTATTCTGATCACATACTGTAAACACATGGAAAGTTGGAGGACTACCTTGGGGAATCCTTTTAAATGAATGGGAGAAGCTATCCTGTTCTCATCAGCTGGAGATTGGCAGTTGGATCTTTTGATGTGACTGGTAATCTTCCCTGCACTGAGAAGTTGCCCAGAAGCATTAAAGCAAAACAAAGCAGCTGTGGCACAGGCGGCGCTGGCCTCACACTGTTAAACACATTCATTTTCTCGGAAAAGGGCAGAAGGTGTGTTCCTCTCCTGCATTTTAAGATTCTTCAAAGAACCTGAAAGCAGTAGCAGGCACTTTGAGGTCCAGTATGTGGTGAGATAATAGACAGTGTGGATGTTGGCACTGCCTGTTTGTGGCATTATTAGGCTGGGAAATATATCAAATTAATCTGGAGAATAAAAAGACAAAAAGGACTGAACTAAAACTGACCATCAATGTTCATAAAGTAACTAATCTGAGTCACTGATGCAAAAATAAATGTCCATTATTACCTACTGGGACACGATTCTCAACATGTTCAACTACAGTAATGTGCAAAAGTTTAGGTTTATATTAAGATAAAATGGAAAAAATAAGAATGCTGGAATTATGACAGTCATTTATTTTTAGCATTTTTTTTTTTTTTTTTTTAAAGAGAAATAGTGTCTTATTCTAAGCTATTTTTGCTAATTAATTTTGTCCGAGTTGAGATACAGATTCTTAAAGCTCAATTGAGACATTCCAAAAAATATGTCTGTTTTAAGCTTTTTTTTTTCTACTTGAAAATCCTTACTAAGGTGAAAAATCTTAAAGTAAATGAATTATTTCAATCAGCGTTATCAAGAGAACAGAATACCCATTTTAAGGAAACATTTCTTACATATTAGCATTTTGCTTATACTAAGCTAAAGTTTCTATATAATTTTGACTTTTTTTCTAGGTCCAAGTCTTAAAGTGGTTAGATTTATGTGCTAATTTTAAGAATTCCTGTTGGACAAATTTTGCTTGCCCCATTGACAGATTTTTTTTTGCTCAAAACCTTTACACTTTATCAAATTTAATATTATTTGGTTTATTTCTAGTATGGCTGTTTTTGTGATGTGCGTCATGCATTGCTATTTTTACAGACTTTTCCATTGTTTAAACCAAGTGGAATTAATGCACTTTTACATCTTTTCTTTTTTTTTTTTGCCTTATTCCAGGGTTTACTTTGTCTTGTTATATCTGTTACACCATTTTCATCTTATTTGTTTTTTATCTTGTTACATGTTTTATGCTGTTACACCTTATTTGTTAATTCTGTCTTGTTGGGACATGGCTTTTTATCTTGTTGCATCTTTTTCCATGTTTTTCATTTCGCTAGATAATTCCCATTAATTTCATCTTATTATTTGAAGACTGATTTGTACACTTTTACACAGAACCTGCATATTCTTTTTTTTTTTTCAGGCAGTGAATTTACTTATAATATTATTGCTATTTCAAAGTCAAGTCAAAGTCAGCTTTATTGTCAGTTTTTCACTCACATCTAACACTGATTCTTTATTTGAATCAGTCTGATTTAATGCATAGTTTTAAATAAATGGAAACACATATTTCCATCCTTTATTTCTATGCAGACAGTAATTCTATTCTGTCACATAGAATTTATTGAGTATTTGAAGTTGAATGTCACTTTCTACTGAACTGTTCTGAGCTGTTTTATAATCTGTATTGTTGAACAAAATTCAACGTGTATAAATGGAAATTGTTTTTGTAATGTCTAACAAAAAATATTATTTTAAAGACATTAAAATCACACAAAAATTCTATACATATTGTAATTGTTGTTACGCACTGCATACCTCATTTGCATTAATGTATGCACACACAAACACCTTTCTTCCAACATAGAGTTTCAAGAAATCCATTCATGGCTGCAGCATTTCTATCCTGGACAATAGCACATACTGTAAATATCGTGCCAGCATATTTTATCACATCTGACTGGCCAATAACAGCCGCTCAGCACACAAACAGAAAGAGACCATTGCAATTTTGGACCGTGATGTATCTGAAAAGCATTCATTTAGCCGGCACAGATGTGGTACGCAGATGCACACAGAGACTTATCACAATGGCTTTTCTGTCCATGTCACTGGCTGATGAAAAACAAACTGACCAGGCAAAGTTGAGGGAAAAAAAAAACTTCACCCTAATAGATGACTTTGTATAGAGAAAAGATAAAGAAAAGAAACCAACTTGGAAGTTAACAGTGTCTGAAGAGAGACTGAAAGCTGACTGAAACCCCCAGATATGAAGCCGCAAGCGTCTCACATGTGAAATGTGGAGAGAGACGTGGTGTGTAAGGCAATGTCAAAACCGCAGCCCTCTGGGTAACTCACGGTCAAACACTCACATAATGAATTTCAATATATTCCACTGAGCATTAATTATCAATCACCTGCCCTTGTTGGCTATGCATTAGTTCAGAAGAAGCATTGTAAGACACCGAGGCTACATAAAGCTTATACAGCACATGAAAAGACCTGTGTGTATGCCAGAGCATGTCTATAGCATGTTTGTTGTGTGGTCAGAATGTGGGTGGAGTACCATGAATTTATCCACATCGCCTTTGACAAATAATAAAGCGCTGTGAATGTGAGGGCTGTTCTTTATATATGTTGTTTCCCTGGTGGTTTTGGCTCAAAATCCCTCTTTGATGCCCAATAAATTGCATTTTGATTGATTGCACATAGATTTTCAACAGCAGTAATGTTATTCATAGGTTCTGACACACGGCTGTCACGGCCAAAATTACAACAAAAGTCCCCCAAGATTAAGGAAATTTAAGATTAATCAAAGAGCGTGGCTGATCTCTCTCTCAAAAAAAAAAATAAAAAAAATCCTCCATACACAAGTATATGGGGTATACATAAATACATGAAATCACACATACAAACACATACAACCTTGGCAATATAGGCCTGAGTGACAAACCACATCAGTCACACCACAGGCATTCATAAATGTTGAGCAGGCCGGCCTAGTAGGTGGCATGACATTATTGTGACTCATTAACATCAACCTAGAAGAATTGTAACATGACAAGACCGAGTTTGATGCTTGTTAATAGTCTATTTTTACCTGGATTATACTGCTGTGAATTGGGGCCAGTGAATGCCCAGTGGCGTGTCATTACCAAAATGAAAGAGGCTGCACACACAGAACCACAGAGATAAACACTAGACTACATCGGCTATAGCACAGGAGTTCACAAAGTTTTTCAGCGTGAGATCCAAAAGAGAATTGCAGTGTTTCTCCAGGACCTAAAGTGATAAATCCACAACATGATTTGCCATAACATCTACATTTTTCACCAACTGTTCCAAGACATTGACAATCCACTTTGGAGACAAGCAAGTCAATGAATGTGTGATTGTCAGTCTAGTGATCACTTCTAAATCCTAGACCAGACTAAGGGGTACGGACTTAAGCTCCAAAAGGAAGCCACTTCATCCCCACCTCCATCAGACTGTACAACACATCAGTGTAACCCTGTCCTGTTTGTGTCCCATCTGCACTGTCAGACTTTTTGCAATTTCCCCTCTGTTGTAAATGTGTATATAGTCTGTATAGTTTTTAGTTTCTTATTACTATTATTATTTTTATTTATATTGTTTGCTTTTGCCCTTCCTTGTTTTTTTGCACTCTCTTTATATAAATAATAGTAAATACTAATTAAATTTCAAAAATGTTAAAGTAAATACTATTTAAATTAAAATTTCAAATATGTTTAATTCTAATTCTCTAATTATATAAATATTGATATAAATACCAAATTTCTCATTTTCTTTCAGATTTCATTTCTCACTTGTGTTTTCTTTTTTCTTTGCACTTGTGTGTTGTCTGTTGCTGCTGTTAACTGTTACATTTCCCATGGTGGGATCAGTAAAGTCGTATTTTATCTTATGCATGTACACATTTTTTCTTGCACTTCATTCTGTTGCTGCCTTGACTGTTGAATTTCCCAGTTGTGGGATCAATAAATTCTAATCTAATCTAATCTAATCTAATCTAATCTAAGAGGAAGCCAATTTGGAAGCATGTAGTTGCTACAAAAAACTCCTCCAAAAAGTCTATTTATAGCCACTAGGGGCGACTCCTCAAGTCCCTTGCCCCCATAAATTTACATTGGATATCTCTTTATGGCTTTGTTACACAGTGCTTGACTTAGTTAATCATTTTACATATTCAATAAACTAGCATTTAGCATTAGCTCAGCTCTGACTCAATCAGGCTCCTGTAGTTCAGCCATTTTTGTCCAAATACAGTCAGTTCTGGCTCCAAAAAGCCAACAAGGTGATAGACAAAGAGCAAATACAGGCTTTAAAACAGCAGCTCACAAACCAGTGGGTGGTACGATTCCTCTAGTTATATCCAGTGTATGGTTCAGACTAAAGGTTTGTGTGCAGATGAGCACAGACACATTCCAATTCACACCAAAGCAGCAAAACAAGACATACCATTTTCATTACAATGCATCTCTGCAATTCTGTTTAAATTTACTTTAGCTTTTCAGGTTTTTTGTAGCTGAAAATTATTTGTAGTGGATCTTAAAATATGAGTGAGAGTAGTGATAGTTGGTTGCTTACGATAGCTGCATGTCTGGTATTGATGAAATGCCAAAAGCATGAAAAATGTGATGACTAAGAAACGCTCACGTCTATTACTGGAACGTGTTCTGTCGTTATGAGCAATTGGACTTCTACAACGAGAGAATACTAACTCTGTGGATGTCATGTCACCCACGGCACTGCCCTTCTTGAACTATAGCCCACAAACACTGAGTCAACCATACACTACTTTATACTGTATTCTACTACTAGTAATTTGATAAACCGAGACGTAGCAATGCCATCAGCTGGATTTAACTGAGCTAAGATGAACCAGTTCAGTTGTCTCTTCATTATTCTTTGGTGTGATCTGGGCTTAAAACTGACAATCAATGTTGGCTAATTGCATCAGTACTGATCAACAACAAATACATGAGATAAACAGCTCAAATGTACCTCAGTGTAGCAAAAAAGAACACGCTTCTTCATTGTTGTTGAAAAGAATTGGGTCTATTTTGTATTCTGATACTTATGTTTGTGAAAGGAGGTTGTAAGTGAGTTTATAAAGCCTTAAATCACACACGATATAATGGAAGTGTTGTAATGCCTTTATTTGTAGCTACATGAACAGTGACAATGTCGATCCTACATATGTACAGGTTATGGAATGATGAAGTAATATGAATAGATATGAGAAAGAGAATAAACAGTTTTAAATTGTCTGATCTGTCTGAATCAAATCCCTTAGAGATGATCAAAACCTATTTTTGAGATTGGCATATTTCTGTGACAGTTGTACATTAAAACAAGTGGTTCCAGGCACAACAATCCCTGCCCCTCGCACGTATTGTAGCTTATTTTGGCATGGATCCAGCTGATGTCATCATTTCTATGCATGCGCTGATGTCAGTATATCAATTGCCTCTATATATGTGTCAAGTTTGAAGTAAATTGAAACAAAATTGATGTTTTTATACACATGTGAAATTTCGCCCATTTCAACTAAATGGGAGAAGAAAACCCACTGGTGTTTCTTATCTTGCACACGTTCCAAAAGAAGGCGCAACACACACACATTCTCTCCGTTCCCAACTCCAAATCTTGTTTTGCTCTCAAACCCTGTTTTTTTCACGCTATCCCCCAAAATCCTATCGAACCCATGAAAAAGTATCAGCATGTGTCCACGTGTACCGTGTGAGATCTGTATGATGTCTTCTATTTGTGCTTTGCATTATCCTGTGTTCATCACTGCAAATTTCGAAGAACAGGGTTCTGTGGCAGCGCACCAGTTGCGGTGGCCCGATTTCTCTAATCATCGAACGTAATCTCGTTTGCTGTACTCTGTGCTGTATGTACTCTGTGCTGTCAAATGACAATAAAGAACAATTCAATTCAATTCAATTAAAAAAAGATGTAAAAAATTCATAACAAATTTGAACTTTGACCTACTGTTCCCAAAATGTATCCACATCTCTTCTGGGCCACCGGCAATCTATAAACTCAATTTGGTATGAATTCAGCCAACAGTTTTTGCTGCTACAGAGATGTGAAATTCCACCAATTTTAAGTAAATGGGGGAAAGAAAAACATTTAAAAAATATAAAAATATTGAAACTTTGACCAACTTTTCCCAAAATGCAATGACATCTATTCTGGGTCACTGGCAATCTATAAACCCAATTTGGTATGAATTCAACCAATAGTTTTGCTGCTAAAGTATTAACAAAATGAACAAACCGAACCAAAAACAATAACCCTTGCCTCCCTTCCGTGGGGGGGGTGTTATTATTGTTATTATTATTATTATTATTATTATTAATAATAATAATAATAATAATAATAATAATAATAAAGTAGCTAATAAGGTCTACTTGCAGGGATAGAGTACAGATTTCATAATTCATTTTACATAATGACAGATTGAGCTATATATATTTACAGCTGCATTGAATGAGTTTCAGTAGCTCAGAATAGTCTTCCTCTTCTGTGTTTTCATCTTATAGTCGGTGACATCCAGCACTGAGGTGCTTTAAAGTCCCCTATGATGTTAGAGTGTGAACCAGAGTAATGTCACCCTTAATAAAAAGCCCAGAATGGACAAAACTAACACTGGCTCTGACAAGGTCCTTTCAGTTTTGTGTTTTCAGCTGATTACAATCTGTAAACCCACCTCTAGGTACCATGAAATATCACATTCTGAATATTTTTCAACGTCCTTTCCATGTTGTAATTTTTTCCATGTATGAAACAGATCATGAATCAATAAGGGAATAGATAAAGAACTGGACCAATAAGCAAAATCAATAATAGCCTTGGCATCTTGTTAACTTCCTCCTCTAATTAGACCATGCTGACACTGTAAATAGATGAGATATTAACATTTCATACAAATGTGGTTTGGAAAATACATTTCCTGCCTGAATATTTTAGCTTTAATTATAGCATGCACTTACTGTAGCATAATTTCAACATGGTTATTCAGTGTCATAACGTTCATTTGTGTCTATAGTTGCAATACCTTTTGGCAAACATCTTTCATTCTTGATGGAACAGTCAGAATTGCATCCCAAAGATTCTCAGTGGGGTTCAGGTCTGGACTCAGTGGTGTCCAATCCATCTCATGCTCCCTCAACCACTGTTTCACAATTTGAGTCTGTTGAATCCTGGTATTGTCAGCAAAGAAAAAAAATCACAATGAAAAAAGCAACACTGTCCCCACAGACTTTTACTGTAGGCACTAGGCATGATGGGTAATCACTTCACCCACCTCTCTTTCATCAATCTGGACTCATCAGACACTTTTCCACTGAAACAATCCAATCTTTAGCAAATCTGTCTTTTTTCGTGGTTACTCTCACTGATAAGTGTTTTTCTTAAAGCAGAGTATGACTATCACACATGCCTCATAAGTATACAGGGTATGGCCAGGCCCTCACCGTTCACTCGCTCCTTACAGTACATCTATAATAAGCCTACACAATGACATACTCTGAAAATACCATGAAACTGATGTCCAAGTGTTGTTTTTCACGATCACACACCCTGAATTATAAGATGTCAATTGACTTACAGTGACTCCTTCCATTTCTTCTGACATGGTAGCGGACACGGTTTCATTGCTTTTTGACTCCATGTTTGTTGCTGCTGCAGCTGCGTGGAATTCCCATTCCCACAATGCACTTCGCAACAAAATGTCTGAAAAGGCCTGAGTGATGTTTCGGTTTGGTATGTAAACAAATGGATTGCTTGTGATGGAGTCATCTTTGAAGTTGTTGACCATGAAGGAAGTGATTTAGGTGCGTAAGCATGGTAAGACTAATGGATTAGTGATAATTAGGCTATTGCTTGGGTTTTACAAATTTCAAGAAAAATTTATGATGAAAGTCATATGCTGCTTTAAGGTTATATATATGTTCAGTCCCAGTTCCTTGACTTCTCTTCACATTGTGCTTGTGGAAATACTTTTACTTTCACTATTAAACACAGCTACAACACCACATTCATAATTCACAGCTAACCTTCCAAGTTTTAAAATTATATGGTATGATATACTTTACTGTCCCTGTGGGGAAGTTTGTTTGAGGCTGAGTGCATACATTCATTACCATGAGTAAGGCTTTGATTACCATGTAAAAGCAACAATCACTAACAACTGACAATGACAATCAAACTGACATTCATTCATTCATCTTCTGAACCTGCTTTATCCTCACTAGAGTCGTGGGGGGTGCTGGAACCTATCCCACCTACCTATGAGCGAAGACGGGTACACCCTGGATGAGTCACCAGTTCATCGCAGGACCGACATATAGAGATGAACAACCAATTACCGTCACATTCACACCTATGGGCGATTTTGATTAATCCATTAACCTATCAGTGCATGTCTTTGGATGGTGGGAGGAAGCCGGAGTACTCGGAGAGAACCTGTGCAAATACAGGGAGAACATGCAAACTCCACACAAAAAGGTCCCTGGTTGGAATCAAACCCAGGACCTTCTTGCTGTGAGGCAACAATGCTACCAAACTGACAATCAAATACATAGAGAATACACTGGACAGTTCTTAGCCCAGTTTTAGTAGTTTCAGCATCTTCTTAAGTGTTTTCTTTGCTTGATGCAAGTCAATAATTTAACTCTTCTAAAACAAAGATACACCTTTTCTACAGGAGTGTGTCTTGACATGGTCGGTTAAGAAATGAGAAGCTACTCATTGCATCAGTCAGGGTTGAATAAGTAATTACGATTACATATTATTACATATTGATCACTGCATTCAGTACTCAATATTCAGTAGAAAGCTGTTTGATTAGTTAAAACCAGGTGCAGACTTTTTTCCCTCAGGTTGTGTATATACAGGGTGTCCCATAAGTCTCCATACATAGGAGACATAATACACTCCATACATATATGGTTCTAACATGTATTTCTTTATATTTCTTCTTTATAGTTCTTCAACAGGCACGCATTGAAATGTGTTCCCAACAAAATGGCAGTCATATAGAGCACATTATATAAATAAAAATGGTTTATGTCAAGAAACATTTATTTTTCCTATGTATGGAGACTTATGGGACACCCTGTATAGTATTTTACTGTCACTGATCAATACAAAGCTATTCCTGTTATTGTAGTTTAACTTAACCATTTATACTATTAATACTATTACTATTGAACTATGTTTTATGACAGCTTTGTGCTCATTTAGCTGCCATAGAATTATGGTAAGTTAAAGAAAACACCAGTGGTCACGTAATGACTGAAAAGACATTGATGTAATGACATCCAGCAATACAGGATCATTCATCAGTTAATCTAATTCCTGACACTTCTCTCAATCCAAAGATTAGAGCTGTGATGACGCTAATAAATCACAGTATGAGTGGGGAAATATTCACGTGCTGTCTGATTTACAGGATCACTGAGTTCTTCATGGAAACGTTAAAGTGGTGAAACATTACTGAATTTTTTTCTGCATTTCAACAGTGGGTGTTTCAAGACCTTTATAAAATGTGGTTTTACATAATTTATTACTTTGTATATCACAAGCATTACTTTAGCTTTGAGAAATGTACCACTTGACTGAACTTGTTTAGGCACGAGATGATAAATCTTATTTTTAACCAGTAAAGTACCCAGGTTAACCATAGAAGCATATCTGCCCTTCCAATAAAAAGGATCACTAACTCTGCTTCTTACTGTATGATGTTTAATGGAATTTTTCACAACCTGCAGCTGTGGCCGCAAATATAGATACAACCCATAAAAGGTGATTTAAAACACATGGATGTGTTTTTTCAGGGCAGAGAATATATAAAAATATATTGTTTTCTGGTGAGCTTCCTCTTGGACCAATGCTTAAAGGCATTAACAGTTTCTCTTAGTGAAAAGCAGAGATTAAATGACAGGAACCAACATATTAATAAGGTCTATAACTTATTAGCTAATTGAAAACTTAAAAGGAAGCTTCAAATTTACCTTGCATGAATTACCTGGCAATCAATATTAGACATTGTGTATGTGCTGTCTCTTGGTTTTACTTAAACAGTGTGCGAAGCAATAATAGTCTTAGAAGTGCATGAGTCCCACAAGGCATTCTTTATGTTCTTATTGGGACAGAAAGCCAATTTAGAAGGTTAATAAAGATGCTGAAAACAAGAAGTGAAGCTGAAAGGGAAGTGAAATCCCTCACACCTGAGGGGTGGATTGGATCCTTTGTGCAGCCTCTAAAACAAAAAATAAAACAAATTAGAGGACAGAGTGTGAACTACAGATTTATGAATTCTAGTTCTTCTCTACCATCTCAGTGGTCAACAATGCAACATCAAGTATTGAATCACTAATCCTATCAAAACATGTAAATAATTTCTGGTAAAATGCAGTTCCTCAGCTTTTCAGTAGGATCATATGTGGCTTTTGTATGTTCAGATGCTCCATAGTCAATGTGGAGCACCATTATCTTCTGCAACATTAATAAAACTCATGTAGTTTGACAAATGACGGTGGTTGTAGATGCTTGTTAATGACATTTTGCTGAAAATGTCACTTTTTCTTCAGTTTTCTTTGTTTTGATATAGTAACCTCTCAACATCTACATAGTCAGTAAATTAAATACAGGAAAATACCTGATTTTCACTGAAACATGCAAAATGCAGAGGATAATATTATAATAAATGGTGATAAATCACTTAGGAGTAGTTCAATATAGAGAAAAATTAATTCGGAAGTTGTCAGAAAAATATTTCTAGGTTTTTAAGGATTAAGGATATCGCGTTATTAGTATTTTCTGTAATATTTGAACTACTGCCAAATATTATTATTAAAAAAAAATCAAGAATAGTCTGAAAAGAGCAAAAGGTTTGTAAAAGTTAAGTATCACATAACTAAAATTAAAGTGTAGGATTAGATGTTGGATCACTTTGACTGTTGACTTTTTGTAAAGGCAGCTCTTTAAGATTGTTTTCTATGCAGGCTCGGGTGCTACTTATCCAATAAATGAATAAAAGTATTCAGAGTGAAGGCCAGGTCAGCATGAAATGAATCACTCTTCACGCTGTAAGTAGAGCTTGTTAATTGGCTTTTTGAAGAGACTCTCCAGTGAATAATAGCAGCATCCTTTATTCCACAGCCTTAGTTAATTCAAGAATATGTCATTAGTTTTAGGTCGCAAGTTTTCAATGAAGCTTTGGAGAGGCATTTGAGAAGGAAAACCCTGAGCAAAGTGCACAAACTCCCGGCATTTATGACGATCTATCATGCACTAATTTTAAACACAAATACTTTCAAGCGGTTGATGTATTTATAACGGGGGTCGAGAAACACAAGTAAGTTTTTGGTGAATGTTAAAATCCAAGTGGTAAGCTCGGAGGCTGATGAATGAATCCAAAGTGGCAAAAATAAACATATTTACAGCCCTGCACACAAAAAATTGTTTGAGTCTCTATAGATCCAAGTGTAAGTTCCCCATTTGTGACAAGTGTGCAGGCGGTAAATTGAGTGCCGTCCACGTCTGCTGAGCTGTGTGGGCTCTGAATGACAGCTAGCTCTGCTGCTGTGTTGGACTTTCAAAGCTTCTGTTTATTGAATCCTACTGCAGCTGTAATTATAACACTGTCAAAGCATTCTGCTATGCAAAGGTTTCATGAAGTTTATGGTGCTCGGTTACAATACTTGGCCTGTTAACTTAGCTACATCATTAGCATATACAGTATGGTATTTAATGGTCAGTTAGCTTCTAGCCTAATTAGGTCAGCCAACACTAATTAGTATATTAAGACTAGGGGTGCAACGGTACACGTCATACCTTGTGGTACGTCCTTCATGGTATGCCCCAAGCGGTTCAACATGAGCATGTACCACAGTACGGCTCATTTGTCATTTTCAAATGACATTTCCAGACAACTCACATTTATATTAGAGCTTTACAAGATGACTGATGTACGGAATTCTATCTTGTATCCACATTAATAAAACCTCCTCTGTCGTCGCCATGTTTGTTATTATTGACTTTCTTCTTCATCTCAAAAAACTTTACTCTTCGTGGTATTTGGCCAGTATGGTAATTAAGAGTGGCACCCTCTGGTGGATTGATTGAGAAATGCTCATTCCAACATACAGGACGCATGGAAGTATGAAGGCAGTGATGCATGGCAACATTAGAAATGGACGTACCTATTTATGTATGCAAAGTGAACATAAACCAGCCACTCCATCAGCTTCCAGTCACGTTTAGGCGCATAGCCGGGCTGTGCATCTGAACCATACCATGAACCATGACTCAAGAAGTGCAATACGCAGCAAACCGTGGATAACCTGTACTGTTGCATCCCTAATCAAGACATAATGCAAAGGTGAAATTACTGTTATCAAACTCAGGTTTATCAAACAGCAAAACAGGTTTAATGCAATAGTGTTAGATAAGAAAGAGGGGTCAGGAAAGAAAACGAATGATTGTGTTAATCCGACTAAAACTGGACTTTAAAAGTGCCTGCAAACATGTCAACTGAAATCAGTTTTACTAATCACACTAACACACCCTGACAGTTTGATTGATGGTCCATCTACTCCTGTATGTAAACAGACCAGTCGGACAGGTAAGGGACCAGGTGTTATGCAAATGCACTAGAGCTCCTCACCGAATCCTAGCCCGGAAGTCAAAAATCGTGCATCTCATCTGCACATAAAGTAGAACGTAGAAGTAGGCTATAAACAAATTTACAGAGTTGTCCATTGTCATGCCAGTTTACCTCTGGGTTGATGACTTGGTAGCTGACTACTGAGTATTGTTGTAGTCTGTGACAGTGTAGGTTAATAACCTGAAGGAGTGCACATCACCACCTATTGTAGCAGAGATGATGTGATTTCAACAATGAATCAATTTCATTCCCATGTATGTAGACTGGGACAAAGACAAGCGTCCCATTAAACCTCTTAGTTGAGCTATTTGGTTTTATTCAAGCATAGGGTTTCTTTTTAGTTATGTATTCTTAATTTTTAACTGTTCTATTTGATTTTAATATTAAACTTTTGATAATTTAGCACTAAAACAGTACTAGTTTTCATTCACATGTTCTGACATGATGAATAATCATTTTTATTTTATATGTTCTCTTAATTTTCATTCACTAGTTCCATAGACCTTATGAGTTTTCTCCATTGACACTTTTGCCCATAAACCTGGAATAAAATATTTTTACTTCCTGTCAAATCATTGTGACTTCGGGATTTATTCTTGATAGATCAGGTGATGATGAGTGTATAAATAGGAATAAAAAGAGGAATATTCTGCCTTTGTGGCCACAATTGTATTTGTATTTGTGAATAACTTTGTAAATGTATGTCAAAAAGTGCAATAAAATACAATTATTATTATTTTATAAATGGATGCACAGCATGCTGAATTCATTCAACTCATCATTGAATGTTATAGGTTAAGCAATAGAATGGAGCAAAAGTGTATGTTGTTTATCTATTAAGCTGTCCTGGAAAAAACTGCACTTAGTTCTGCCCTCAGGTCACAATTAAACACTACATATAATACTTAGAATATTGAATTGCAAAACATTTATACTGTAGCTATAACTCCTGTTCACAATGATCTTGGAAGATCTGATAAGCAATCAAATAAATAATAATAAATTAGCTCCATAGGGAAAAAAAAAAGATAAAGCTGTAGTTAAAAATGTCAATGCACTTGTAAATATTGGTCTAAGGCAGGGGTCTCATTTTCTGTAAGGGGCCACATTCAGCCCGATTTGATCTCCAGTGGGCCGGACCAGTAAAATAATAAATAATTACAACTCCAAATTTTTGTCTTTGTTTTAGTGCAAAAAAACAAAACAAAAAAAAAAAAAAAACCAACAACATTAAATTATGAAAATACTTACTTATAAACTATCCAAACAAAAAAGATGTGAATAACCTGAAAAAACAAAAATTTCTTTAAAAAAAATAAGTGCAACTTTAACAATATTATGCCTCAACCTAATCATAGTTGTGCATTACGGACCAGATCTAAAAAGACACCGAACACTTAATAACAGGCAGGAAATTGTTAAAATTATGCTTAATTTTCTTTAAACATTTCAGATTATTCACATTTTATCGTTAAATGATAGTTTGTAAATGTAAATATTTTCATAATTTAATGTTATTTTTTGCACTAAAACAAAAACAAAAATTTGAAGTTGTCATTATTTATAGTCATGATATAATTAAAAAAAAAAATTCACATCAAACTGAGAATATGGAGTCATTATTTTCTGTAGATATTATGCTGTTATTATTTTACTCTAGATCATATTGGTCTGTATGTGGAACCTGAACTAAAATGAGTTCCACAGCCTTGAATGTGGAATTTTTGCACTTTGCAAATTCATCCCATGGGCCGCATTAGAACCTTTGGCGGGCCGCATTTGGCCCCCGGGCCGCATGTTTGAGACCCCTGGTCTAAGGTGTTAAAATGAATAATATGTGTTTGTCTACATTATTAAATCATTGTTTAAAAAAGAGATTCTGATTTCAATCGAAACAAAGGGAAGCCACACAATAATAATAATAATAATAATAATAATAATAATAAAAATAATAATAATAGTAGTAGTAAAAAAAACAATAAAAGAATAATAATGATGATGATGATGATAATAACAACAACAACAACAACAATAATAATAATAATGATAATAATAATAATAATAATAATAATAATAATAATAGGGAGTTCAGTGCACATTTATCACAGGTACAGATTATTTTCCATGTTCCATCTGATTTATTGATCCTGAAGTCATCTGTTTAGAGAACCATAGCCTAAAACCCATTTGTCTGGATCCAGATGGAGACGTCAGTTACATTTAATCCCTCATGCCCCTGTTCTGTTTTGCTTTAGTTACATATATGGATCCTACAGGGACCGCGCGCGAAAAAGTCATTAAAAATAATTTAATTACCACAAAAGAAGACGATGATGGTAAAGCGGGCGCGCGCAAAGGAACATACAGCCAGTACTTAAAGAGGATGTGAGTGAGTGGGAAAAAGAAAGGTATAAAAAAAAAAAAAAAAAAAAAAAACAAGGGTGAAGGAGGTAAATCCAGAGAGCGACAGTGCGTGGATAAGTGAGTGGAGAGAGAGAGAGAAAGGACTCGCGCCTCCTTCGCGAGCTGTGACAGTCCACATCCACAGCCTCCTCCGTCGCGCGTACACCGTCTTGATCGCATCCACATCTCCTCATTTCTCCCTCTCGTCCGCTTCTGTTCCTCCTCTTTCGCACCCATCTCTCCCTCTTTTCTAATTAGTATCATTGTTTTTTTTTTTCTTACCCACTTTGATTTTTTTCATCTTCGACATGCACCTCACGTGAAGTCCTCCAACTTGCACAGCTCGTGAGTACCGAGTCACAACAACAAAAAGAAGAAGAAGAAGAAGAGGCAAATGCTCTATCGGGGAATAAGAGAGAAAAACACGCACGTTTGTCTGTTTCATTGAGTGCCTTGGTCTGAACGGAGCAACAGTATGGATCTGTCATTTATGGCTGCGCAGGTGAGTGGTTTTTTCTTCTTAGAATTTAGGAAAAATGCGTATTTAGTGTCAACTTTTATTTATAAAGGTTGATTTCTTGGGCGTGGCAGGTCAACAAGTTCAAGTGATCTTTGTCAATTTATCACCAGTCCACTTGTATCTATACTTTACTCTTATTTATTTTTATTTTTATACCTAACTCTAACTAAAATCAAGTGAATTAAGTAGACACTGTATTTATGGTAATTGCTGCTGGAGCCTACTTTGTGATATTTTAAGTATTTTATTGTAAACTTTGTATTACTTCAAGCTGGTGCCAGATAATACATCATCTGACTTGGAAATATGTCAAATCCACTCTAACCAAAATAAAATGTATATGATGTGTCAGGATCTATAACAAATTTGACCAACAACAAAGGCTTTAAGATGCATTTTTTTTAATTTTATGGATAATAGTTTGGATTGAGACCCTGTTGTTTTATACATTTAACTGATGTAAATGCACTGTAATTCATAAATACATACTTGGTTGTGCCTGCGTATAGTGCATTTGTGTTTTTTTTTTCTCATTAGGAGCTGATATGGCATTCTTCTTGCCATCCACTCTCCGGTGTCTGGCTGCTTAGTTTGTCTGGTGCCATTCGCTTTGACATTTTCTGTGCCAGATGCCATTAGAGTATTCATGACATTATCGTTTCAGGCACTTACTGTCGTGCAGGCCATACTAAGTCAAAGGCCCCAAATCTTTTTAAATCAGGGGCCGTTTAATAGAAATGCATCAGAGCATAGACCCGTAGGAGTGTGCATTTTTGGTTTGGTATGACTCAGATGAAGTAACAGTGGGAAATGTGAAACTGACAACCAGTACAGTCAACACTAGTCCTGGGCACAAAAATTTAAACTTATTTATCCATCTTATACCAGAGATGCATAGTGTATTATTTCAGCGCTGAAAACAGTTAATAGAAGCAAGTTCACTCAAACAGGTCATTCCGCAACTTTTTTGCTATTTAAGAGAGAATGGTCATCTACGTCACAAACTCTCAGAACATGATTTACTCCTATTTAAGTGTTCCCGGATGCAGAGTTTATTGCTATGGAGTGTTTTCCATTACTGTAATTACTAGACTGTGGCAAGCCGCAATAGTCTAATTTGTCCTGTCACAGTTTCATAATGACCCGAAAATGTTTTTGACACTTCTCATAATAACATAAAAGTTCTCTAAAGTTGTGTTCAGTATTCAAAGCTTGTAGGACAAACTAATATTACTGCATTATTGCATTATGTTACTGTAGTGAGACAAATTTAAGGCTTCATCAGTGACAAAAAAACATACAGTATTATACATACTCCTGCAGATTAGAAATTACTGAATTAACACTTTTAATGCGGACAAACTAAATAATCACTTAAAAATGAACTCAAAGGTTTAATATGTAAGATTTACCTGTGTTCATGAGCTTGTCGGTAGTTTGTTTCAGCCTGTGTTGAACTAGGAGAAGGTGGTTGGTTGAATTTAGCCAACTCCATTTTTAAGCCTACAGTAGCTAGGATTGCTGCTGCTGCTGTAGAGGAGCAAAATAGTGGAATTGATGCATGTTCCGTAAGTGTACATGCTGCTTCTATTGATGCAGTTGAACAGGGGTGCTGCCAGGGATTTGGGGCCCTGTGAAAAAAATATCACTTTGGGCCCGTCCACGTCAGTGCTCCAAACCATGCAAACCTTAAAAACATAACACTGTGCAGGCATGGATCAATATTCTGCTTACAACAGATTTAATGATTTTGTGCAAGATTGACGAGAACAGTGCAAACATGACAAATTCATGGGGCCCAGCATTTGTGTGTGTGTGGGGGGGTGGGGGGTGGCATAGAGCAGTGGAAGGGGTCCAGTGGACACAGGTTAGAAGTTGCGAAAATTTCATGTAACAACCGCTGTACAAGAGAGGAATAGAACCCGGTAGTTGGATGTTGAAAGAATGTAAAGTTTCACTTTCATTTCATGCCAGTGTTAGTTACATTAGTTATGGTCTGCCCCCCCCCCCCCCCCCCCCCCCCCCCCCAGCACTTTAGCACTTTTTCAGCTGTGTTCTATCTTGATAAAGCAAGCACAGATTTGAGCCTGAACCACTTATTCTTGCCTGAAAATAATTTTAAATAACATTTTTCTTCAGCAATTGCCACTTACCTTCCATCATTGTTGCCCTACTTGTTTCTTCAGTCATCATTATATTTCTTTACTTACATGATTATGACAAACCACACTGAGAGTAGTGTACCTTCAGTGGAAATGCAATGTGCTGGTACAAAAACTGTTGAGTAAAGTCAAGGTGGTTTTAGCTAATAATGTCACAAATTGAGTTAATACAGTTGAAGTCCAAATTATTATCCCCCCTGGAATTATAGAACATTTTCCTAAAATTCTTCCCAATGTTTGCAGCATTGATAAAACTTGATATAATCAAACATTCACCAGTGCTATTTAGTAGCTTTTGGTACATTTTAGAAAATAAAATAAATTTTAAGGCTTGCTTTATATCAAATATAGTGAAAAATGGGGTGGTCAATAATATTACCCCCCCATGGGAATTTTTACTTTCAAAACACACCTAATTAATCAAGCAGCTTTCAAACCACACCTGTGCAGTTAATTGGCTTCCTAACAACACCTGAGCATTCAATCATAAGCATAAAAGGACTCCAAGGAACAGGGCACTTGAATACATTATTTAGAGGGACTACTTTTACTCACCATGCCAAAGACAAAGGAAATCAGTCTTTTGCTCAGAACGGAGATAGAGGAGGCTCATGATAAGGAGGACGACTATGCTGCCATTTCCAAACATTTCACAGTGTCTAGAACCACTGTATGGTGCATCATTGCCAAGTACAAGGAGACAAATTCTGTAAGAAACAAACCTGGGCGTGGTCGAAAGCACAAGATTTAAAGAACTCTGTAGAGGAAAATAGTCAGAGATGTAAGCAAGAAGCCCCAGATATCAGCCAGGATGACCGTTGCTGACCTGGCCTCTTCTGGAGTCGATGTTTCAAGGAACACAGCTGTGAGGGCTCTTCATCGTGGTGGGCTTCAGGGCCATTGTCCCAGAAGAACCACTTTACTCAAAAGTGGCAGATCACAGCCAGACTGAGGTTTGTCCGTGAACATTTGAAATTTGCAATGGAGGGAATGGGCCAAAATCCCTCAGGAGACTTGTGCCAACCTAGTAAAGAAGTACTCTAAGAGGTTGTTGTCAGTTGTGGCTCTGAAAGGGTACACTATTGACTAAAAATGGCTGGGGGGGCTAGTAATTTTGGATGTCTTATTTTTGTCCTTTCTTGTTTCAACTCAGTGTATCAATAAAATATCCTAATCAAACATAATGGATATTTTGTCTTTGTTATTTTGGAGTTACTCCAGCAACAGTTTTGAGCGAGGGAGAAACTACTGGCAAGATGTCCGCTACAGACACTGTTCCCCTCCATACCTATGCTGTGCGATAAACTGGCAACATGTCCAGGGTGTACCCCGCCTTCACCCATAAGTAGCTGGGATAGGCTCCAAGCGACCCCCGTGACTCTAGTGAGGATAAAGCGGGTTCAGAAAATGAATGAATGAATGAATATTTTAGAAACAAATACACTATAAACACTTGTTGTTAATGGTCATTTCTATGGTGAAATTATGAGTTTTGCCTAATTTCATAAGGGGGACAAATTATTTTGGTGTCAAGTGTATATATTAAAAGACTCCCAGTACAAAACAAACAGTGAATCTTTAACAGCATCCACTACCTAGAATAATTAATGCTACAAATTACCCACAATGCAACACTCTCTGTAAAACCCTGTCCTACAAGGGGCCTTTACATTTTACTTAACACGTAGAACTGTAGTTAAAGAAAGGACTGGCTACACTAAAAAAAATCCTCAGAGTAAAAGTAATTATTCAGCATTTTAAAAAATATTTTCTATGCAATGCATGTCCCTACAAAGTCACCCCAATCAGAATAAGGACTAATTCTTTCCTAATAGAGCTCCTGTGAAGATTCCTTTATTTTTTTTATATTGCAATACATATATCACCGAGTGCCAGTTTTTTTCTCCAATATCAGGCAGCTCTACCTCAGTGATAATAAAGTGCCACAAGGGACATTTTGTGCTCCTCCTCTGTTTTCTTATAAACAGTGGCGCTCAGGACCCAGACTGAACAGTATCTGACAGCAGCACAGTGAAGGAGACAGAATACTGTGAGCCTTTTAGGAGTTTCTGTGGGGAGTACTCGTCTTCACGCCTGGGGACGGTTAAATACCATAATGCTTCAAGCAGCTCAGCCAAAGTCATGGGGAGTTTGCTGCCTTGCTCAGCAGTATGTTAACAGGTTTTTGTGGGAGATGAGGGTGACAGCTATTCTGTTGGTGCAAGAATCCATAAACGGGCTTTAATTTTATACTGGTTTACCAACTGTTCCACGTGACCCTATTACTCTGAACTCATTCCAAGCTCCTCCACTAGTTCGCCCTTTTTCTCAACAGTCGTGTACCTTTTCCCCAAGAATGTGTCTCTTTCAGATCTGTAATGACTAATTTGACTGAGGTGAAATTCACTCCAGCTTCATGAGTCACTGTAATAGTGACTGTGAATGAAGTCAAGCAAATGTCCCCAGTTTTTGAAGATTGACTTCACAATGGATGATTTTTTGCCCATCCATCTTTGTGTAGCACTGTCGCCTGCAAATCGTTGGACCTTTGCCATTACTTCGTCTGTAAAAGATGACAGATGCTGCCATAACTGTTCTCTCCTAAAGACAAAGAAAGTTTTAAAGACATCCAACTTGCAGGAGCTCGTAACTGATTTTCTCTTGTTTGAATGTTTACAAAATACATTTCCTAAACGGATTAAGCAAGACAGGAACTTGCATCGGCATTTTTATGGAAAACCGGTTTAGACAGAGAGGGTAATTGGCCATTGTTTGCTGAATTTGCCAGTCTTGTTGAAATGGTGTTATCACAGAAAACATGTTAAATGAGTCTCTGCAAAGCAATGTGTGTGGGCTGTGTTTAGTAAATGATTTGCATTTGGCAGCAATGCCTCACTGGTTAGAAATGAAAAGGGCATACTTCATTAAGTTGAAAGTGGTGGCATCCTCAAGCATTACAAAACATGGATTAATAGGTGACAATCACAATCCAGCTCTTGAATACTAAGTTGAGTGCAACAAGGTGATTTAGTCTTTATCTGTCTAAATGCACTGAATAAGAAAGAATTGTTTTGAGCTCTTCCCTTTGCTTTTTAGATATGATTATTGAGCTGAATTTTGACTTAAGCTTTCATGTGGGTTTCCTGTATGGGTAATCACACTATTAATGTCTTTTTCTCTTTTTAACCATTTTTCTACTCGTCGCTGCTGGAATGATTAAAATGGCAGATGTTAAGGTGTTAAAGTGTGCCAATGAGCTCCCCAGCCCTTTGCTGATGTCATGTTCACCGTATTGAAGACAAGCTCCAGAGCCATCCTGGGCGTTTTGCCAGCCGTAGACTTGCTTCAGCTGACAGATCTGCCACATGGAGCGGTGAAACCCTTAAGGCTCCGTCTATCCAGTACACGGTGACCTACTGGCCTTGGCCTTTCACTCACTGTTAAATTTACAGACATGCATGAAGGCATACATTTTTTAGGCATCGTCGGATTCTAAGAAAGAGGCAACATTAATTTCCTCTTTTTAAAAAACTGATAAACCCTTGTTTAATACTTGCATATCTGAATTGCTAAACAGGCAATAGCAGTGTCCATATTCACGCTTCCAGTATTTTGCCTTTCCATGACGGGCCATCAGCATTCTCATCAGTCATTCACTTATTCAATCAAGCTGTAGCTCTTGACTCATTCCGTCTGACAGGGCTGTCCATCTCTTCTCGTGTTAGAGGACAGATGAGAGTGAAAGGATGAGCATGGAGGGAATGTTTGACAGCGTCAACATAAACAGAGCCATCTGTATTTACCGGCAGCATCGGGATCCTAAGATGAGCATCAGACAGAATTGGCAATTTCTCTTTGGTTTGCTCAGCTGCGAAATGATAGGGTTTTGCCTTAGCAGACGATGGATGCCATGAAGACAGATTACATTTCAGTGACAGGCTACATTATTTAATTAGGTCCCTCTAATGCAGTCATCCCGTTGTTCTGGATTTTTTTTTTTATTTGCAAGTGGCAACCTCCAGGGCTAAGACATGAAACCTACATTTTAGTACCTAAAACCTGCAGTTCCTTGAATGGGTACTAAAGTGAAAACTGTATAACACTCAACATTTCAATAGAAATAAGCATGTTTCCATCATGGTGCATAAAGTTTTAGTGACTTTAAATAATATCTCTATTCATAACTGTATGGGAATACATTTCAATGTAACTCAAATGTTTAAATAGTTTTGAAATATCAAGCTACCTAGAGTTGACTACTTATTTGGTATTTTGGATTGAATAAAACTTTTTTCTTATCAGTCCACTCTATTGTAGTTTAAGAAACTAAACTAACAAGACTAGCAAATTACTTTTTTTGCATGAATGCTTTATGAAGTTTACTTGTTCTTTGTTGCAATACTCAACGTGTTATCTGGATTAACTAATGATAGCAATAATTAAATATTGTATAAGATGATCTAACTAAAGAAGGAATATTCCAATTCCATCCATTTCACTGATGTTTAAGAACATTATGATTAAGCTGATACTAATGAGCTTAAATTCACTTCTTATGAATCATTCAGCAATATGGCACCAGGTGTCTAACATCGCCCAATAATCTCCTTATAATTAAAGTTAGACATGTCAGAAATTCCATGCCAACATGCTAATTTATAGGCAAAAATAGTGCACAGTATTTTTTAGCATTTGTGAAACCATAGCATGAAACTAATAGTATGTAAATTGCATACTATTTGCATGTAAAATATTACAGTATGCATGATCTAGCCAGCATACATATCACATAATGCAATGTAGCAACAACAGACTGAACACAGCTCATTAACTGGTAGTCTAGTATAAGACACATGCTGGCACAGACACTAGTATTATACAGATGCAGACAGTTCGGAGGTTAGATAGGCTGCTTATAAAGGTTACGTACCCCCCACTGGTTATGGAAGCTTTCAGGAAGTAATGTATTCACATCCTGCACAGTGTGTCCAGAAAGATACATTTTACTGTTTATTTATACAAAAGTATACTGAATGTTAACATAGATTTTGTGTTGTAGTATGTAGTACATAGTATGGGATTTCAGTTAGATCATTAATCTTGCCATATTTCATAGCTGTGGAGGTGGAGATCAGTGGTATGTTGAATGAGATTGTTTGTTACATTCTAGCTTTATGACACAGATAAGAGATTAAAAAAAAATTAAAAAGTGATTGTGTGGTCAGTTACACAACAGACTGCAGAGCTGTCACTTCTCTCACAACATGCTAATTTTCCTCACCTCGGACCTTATCAGCCACTATCATAATTTGCTATCTAAATTTATGGATAACATAATTATCATAAAGGTCGTCAGATTATTATAAAACCAGACAGTTTCACAAAATAGGATATTAAGCCACTTCTCCCTCAGGACTCTGGCTGGACCATCTCTGGTATTGTCAGATCGAATGTAAATGAGTCAGATAAAGTTAAGTCTTACTACATACTGCATAATTAGTGTTTTCAAACAGTAAGTTAATGATAATATGAGCTTTACCAGTGTCTGATTATGGTGACTTTTGGTTCCAAGACAGTGAAGGCCAAATCAGGACTTTATAGTAAAACCAAAGAATGATATAGTGTGGGTTTGTGCACATCTTTGATACAGTCTATGGATTCATGTCTAGTCTGAACACATTGCATTAGTCTGGTTATCATGACTTTTGGCCTCATCATAAAGTGGTGTCTATCAAAAGAAAAATACGTATAACTTTTGCAAGTGTTGTATAGTTCTTAGAAGACTGTCTAGAGATGCACCATCAGCTGTATGATATGAAGCCAGATATGAAAATGCAAGTTAAACAGTTCAGAGATGTGATTATTTCCCCATTAAACAGGCTTCCAAAATAGCAGCCATCATAAGGCCTATATTGGGAATGTCTTGACTCTGAATTGCATGAAAAATTCAATTACATAATCATGTTATCTTACTGTGCTCTCTCCATGCACAGACTGTCCCTTTTAACAAAATAAATCTCCTGGTCTCTATAGTAGAGGCTTATTGGAAGTGTGTAATAATGGCACACCCGCCTTTTCATCTCCCAGAGTTCATTTCCCCTTTGGTCTATTGTCTGCCGTACGGAAACTCATTTTATATGAAAGCTGTAGTCTTGAAGATAGGGAAATTTGCAATACCAAATTTCTGTCCTCCTCCACTTTGTGACATACCAGAAGTGCAATGTTGTAAACAACTTTAAAAACAATAACCCCGCAATGCTGAAATTTGAAGGATGCACAAGAAGTAGGCTAGTGCTTTAAATAGATAAAAAGCTGAGCGTCTATGTTCCATTTTCCAAAGGTTTTTGAAAACAGGCAATTGTGGATTTGGGGCATTTTCACTTCAGTATTTTGTGTTTTCTTGCACATTTTGTTCCTTCGTGTCGTTAATCTTTTACCGGGCAGATAAATAAGGAACCAACCCAGGCAGGTCAGCAAGATGTTTATAGTTTGTGAAGTACTTGCAGGCTACATTAAAGTGTTAATGAGGAACGGATAGGCAAAGCCGTAAGTGATGGAAATGTAAGCCTGCTTGTCATATACCCATTAATAGATGATTTCCCTGCTGGGTTGGAATGGAGGTCATATTATTCTGAGAGGGAATTTTCATAGTTTACTTTTTATTTGATGGCAAACACCAGGCAGAGGAGGTTGGCAGTATAGTTAGTGAATAGTCATTGTGTTGCAGTTTCTTCCGCACTGGAACTTGTAAATGATCATATTGCAAACAATGAGCGAACATCAAGTTGGCAGCATGAGATTTGCTTTAGCATTTCATGTAACTTGCTCTCTCCTATGGATCTCTTACTCCCGGAGACACATACATTTTAAATGTGTATTTTACAGTGTTGCATTATGGGTCATTAATAGGATTAATGTTGCTGTGCTGGCAAGTGTATGTTAGTCTGTAGTGAGTCTGTTGATGCCTATAATTAAGGTTAACTCACTTAATTATCCCCATAGTGAAATTTGGACTGCATTTTACCCACCCTAATACACACACAGTACATAGCATTAGCATTATCCATTAGCATTAACATATCACACATTAGGAGCAGTGAGCTTCCATTGAAGGTGGTTGGGAAATGACTCCAAATCTTCTTCAGCGCTGTGGTCACTGGCACTGACAGGAGAATTAACCTTCATGTAACAGTTTGATTCACTATTTAAGGTTTGGGCTAGTGATGTCCCCATCTGGATTTTTTTGCTTCTGATCCACTCCGATGTTTTTGGGGGATTAGTTTTGCTGATACCGATCCAATACCAATCCGATATGGACTTTTTACAATGAAATTTTGATTTAAATTTGGAGTCATTATTTATAGGTTATTATGCTATTGTTTTACTTGAGATCACAATTGAGCTGAATGTGGAACCTGAACTAAAACAAGTATGACACCTTTGACTCTTAATAACTTTAGTATAATTTTGGCACTTCCCAAATTCATACTGTGGGACAAATTAGAACCTTATATTTTCCATTGCTCTAGTCTGTCTATGGACCGGTCCGTCCAGGTATTAAATGAGGGTGCTTTCGATGCTGTGCATTAGTGATGTGAAGCGGGTTACTCACAGGTTGGGTTGGGGTGGGTCAAAAGAATCTCACTTTATTTGCAGGTCAGGTCAAATAATGCCACAAAAGCCCCACGGGTTGAAAAAGAACAGACTCGCATATCATAACCGGACCTCATAATGAGTACAAGCGCAGAGTGAAAGTGAAACTTACAGATGCTTTACTAGTTCCTCTAAGCCTCCCGCTGTTGTGCAGCTTTTCCCTACCTCTGGGAACTTTAATTTGAGGGGGCAAGACGTTTTTCCCTCCCTTCCCGAACTGGTACCAGATAGGCCCGATTTTGGGACTAAATCCGATCCGATCATCTAAAAAATGCCAGATCGGCGGCCGATACCAATCTGTACATTGTATCGGGACATCCCTAGTTTGGGCATGCTTATGTGGTTACATGAAATTTGTCATTTATTTATATTTCCTAACACATTTATGCCATCTATTAATTTGGTTGCTTAGGTCGATGATAACATCCTCTACCCTGATTTCAATGTAAAGGACTTGGACAGACTCAGCCCTGACTCAGCTAATGTCTCACACATCAGAAAACAGATGAAAACACAAACTTTACGCTAAGATGATGTGCACACAGAAAAGTCTGACCCTTCAATAGACAGGAGTTAGTTACAGATTTTTGCTGCTGCTAATGAGTCCATGTTGTTTTCAGAGCTACATCTTCAGTGTTTAATGTAATGCTCTGTGGTCTACGAAAACTAAAAACTAACAGAACATTATTTTGAGCGGAAATACTGTAGTCTACAATATTTGTCAAGGAAACACTGAATGCAGCCATTATAGGCTACAGTTTGTTAAATTGTTGGTAAATGCAGTGTGGAGCATGTAAAAGTCATTATTACTAACATATCTCCTTTTATAACGTTTGTATGCTTTTCATATTCAGAATAGTGTTTTTATTTACATTTTCTTTTACATTGAGACATTTTGTTTGCATTTATACTATGGGTAAAATCATATATTAATTTGTCATGACCCAGTGCTATTTTTGTGGTAATTCCAAAATTAGTTTTTTCTTTATATTTAAGTTTTTTTGTAAGTGATTTGTCACCATTTACTATAATATTATGCTCTGTGTTTTGCATTTTTAAGTGAAAATCAGGTATTTTCCTGCATGTAATTAACTGATCATGTAGATTTTCATTGAAGCTCAGATTAAAGTTGAGGGTTATTAAATCAGAAACAGAAGAAACTGAAGAAAATGTGACTTTTTCAGGAAAATATATCATTAACTCAACATAAACCAAGTGTGTCCATCCACTGTCATTGACCCAACTCCATGGGATTTACTGGTGAATCAATGTAGAAGATGACTGTGTTTCCATGGTATACTGCAAAAAGGGGGTGTCTAAAAACAAGATAAAAACACTATGTCTGAGGAAAAAGGTACTCAAAACAAATGAAATATCTCTCCATGCAGCAAGATAAATTTCACTTGACAAGATTTTTTTAAATTAAGTAGAAATAAGCATGTCTACAGATGTATGAACACTTAAAATAAGAAATTAACCCTTAAAACAAGATAAATTATCTAACACTTCTGAACCTAAGTTGTTTTTTTTTTTAATCTTGGTAAGAACCACATAATTTGCAGTGTAACTATGGAACCTCTGAACGTCCAAATGGGTCATATCTGATGACCATAAAAAGATGACAAACTGCATTTTACACCAATTATTTACATGTATTGATAGGATTAGTGGATCAACAGGTATTAAACAGTTTATATCAGTAAGTGGTTTTGATTGACGGTGGATGTTTAGATCTTTATATCTTTATTTCAACTTTAATTTTGGTAAAATAATTTATTATTATCATTATTATTATGTATGTTATTGTAATTATATAGATTTTGTAATTTTTTTATGGCATTTTGAGATACTGAGGAAGAAAATTAGTAGTAGGCACTTTACTGGGTCAAAAATCATAACAAAATGTAAATGTGTATAAAGAAATCAGGTTGTCATAAAGGACATGGGCAGAATGCATGAAAAACAAAAGGGCAGGAAGGACTGTTGCAAAAAAATCAATCATCAGTGTAAGTAAGGAGTGCAAAAACACAGCAGCCAGAAATAAATCTGAGGCACTCTGACACAATATTTGGTGATATGTTTTTTCTGTTTTCGTTGGCCAGCCTTAGGAGCATCTAGGGCAAACACAATATTCTGCATTTCTAGCAGGAGCTTTGCTTTGGCTGACTGATTTTTATGTCACCCCACTAATAATCAAACCAAAGACTCATTAAAAAATAACAGCGTATGTATTGTAGCTGTTGCTGGTGGGGGTGGGGGTGGGGCGATGAACTGACACTGCAGGTGGTCATGTGAAATTATCAGCTTCAGGCACACAAAGATGTGAGGAAATCTTGAGGTTTTTCTCTCTGGGGAGCAGATCAGTAAGTTGCTGGTTCCTTTTTGGGGCATGAATCACTCAGGCGCTTTAACGAAAAAAAAAAAAAAATGTCACCAAAAACCTCAAGTGCTTGAAAATGTGCTATAAAATGAATCACCTCCTACATCTTATTGTCCACACGTTTACACTCGAGGCACAAACGTCTGCCAGCTGTTTTGCACCTGAAAGGAGTGATTACATATTGAAAGAAGTCTAGGTGAGAATGAAAGGAAGACGTAATGGGCTGTGACAGTGAAGTATAAAGTAATAACAGCATTTCCTTAGAGACTTAACCCCCCCAACTGCTATAGATTCATCCTCCATTTGATATTCAGTATGTATGAATTACTGTATGTATTCCTGCATAAATAATCTATTATCAACCCATCTTCAGCACATTTCAAAGCTTCTCTTGTATTGATATGTTCCTGAATTAAATTTTAAGCTTAGATGAATATAGCCTCAGCCTGCTCCACAGTAGTGTTTTTGCTATTGAAGCACATGTGCAATGCAAATCTGAATTCAGCTCATGAGCAGTGCTTTGGATGAAAAGGAAACACGGGTGGAAATTAAGAAATTTAAACAGTTGGTGGCTGTTTTTCACTTTGGTGAAAGCTGGTAAAATGCTGAATGGCAGCAGCTGATTATACCCTATCTGAGGAGGAAGCAGGGAAGAATTATGAGTGTAGTTAAACATCACCATGGCTGCAGTAATTAATTGGGATCATTATGCATTTAGACATCATTAGCATGCTAAACATAAAGTCATTAAGTTATGTAATTGTGTTAGCTGGTGATTCTATTGCATAGCGTTTCCAGTTAACCAAGAGATGCCCGTTACAGTGTTTCAATCCCTGGGTGCAGTGTTGTGTATTGCTGCTTCGATCACAAATATCCTGCAATGCATCTCCAACACAATTTTTGATTCACACAATTTAGTTGAGTTGTAATTTCTCATATTGTATACTTGTATAATACACCAATCAGTGTCAGATTTCTAGAGTTATCAGATTATTCAAGTGATCATGTAAACACCATAATGTAATATGGTTTATCAGATAATGGAAATTATCTGAAAATGAGAAAATGGATTAATACGCCTGGATTTCTCCCCAATACTCTGATGTCTTTGCACCTGTCAATGTGATTTATATAATTATTTTACATATGTGCATGTGATTAGTCAAATGTAAGTGTAAGAAACCCTAACCCTAATCAATAATAGACTAAAAGTGTCTAAAGCAGGGTTTTTTGATTATCACGTTAATGAAGAGCATGTAAATGCATCAGATCTGATTATTACAAGGATCTGATTACTCCCAGTTGTTGGATTTTTATGGTCATATAAATGGGCTCAATATCATCTCATTCACTTGTCATATTATCAGCAAACATAGCAAGTGGTGCCAGGCACAACAAACCCCACCCCTCACACGTACTGTAGCTTATTTTGGCATCGATCCAGCTGATGTCATCATGTCTCTGCATGTGCTGATGTCAGCATATCAATTGCCTCTATATAGGGGCTAAATTTGAAATAAATTGAAACAAATTTGATGTTTTTATAGACATTTGAAATGTCCCCCATTACAAGAAAATGGGAGAAGAAAAAAGACTTTAAAAATTCTTTAAAAATTTGAACTTTGACTTACTTTTTCCAAAATGTAACCAGCTCTATTCTGTGTCACTGGTAATCTATAAACCCAATTTGGTATGAATTCAATCAATAGCTTTGCTGCTAGAGTGTGAACAAACAAAGAAACAAAAAAATGAACGAACAAACAAACTAGAAAAGCACTCAGAGCGCAGACTTCCAGCCCCCGATCACCACCCAAATGTAATCATTTGTTCCTTGTGCCAGTATCAGCATTTCCTGAAAATTTCATCTAAATCCTTACATAACTTTTTGAGTTATCTTGCTAACAAACAAACAAACAAACAAACAGACAAACCCCGATGAAAACATAATCTCCTTGGCAGAGGTAACAAACAAACCAAACCAAAAACAATACCCTTTGCCTCCCCTTCAGGGGTGGGGTAATAAAATCCTTGTTTCCTTGCAGTATCGAGGTTGATTTGCACTCCTGAAATTGAAGACGCCCAATGGTAACTTGTTTTAAACTCATATTTTTGGTCTGAAAATGACAAATGCTTGCCAAACATTTCAGGAATCTGAGGTAGAACAAGCTGATCAGTCTTTGTGACTGTCTAAAATGTCATGTATAGCCATCTGTTTTATGAGCTCATTAGATTAAATGCTACTTTTGATAACTGCAATACCATTTTCTTGTGCTGTCTCCCCTATTAGCAAGTCATCTAACACATATGTCCCAACATGACATAATGCTAATTAACCAGTGCAGTAAAGTTATGCTAACAGGCTGGGTGTTGTAACTGAGTACTAACGAAGCTCATGAGATGTTTGCATGAAATGTTTACAGAATCCTCTTATAGTCTTATTTGTGTAACTTCTTACCTACAATTACACTAGAGTTCTGTTACAGGAAAAAAAATGTTTTATTCAATACATAGAAGCTTTCAGAAATCCACATGGTACCTATAGATGACATCCACCTGTCACTCAAAGTGGCCATTCACTGAATTATGCATAAGCTTAAGCCTTAAATGTGTGAGTTATATAAAAACCCACCTCATTCAGTTGTCATGAGTGGGAAAATTAGCTGTAATAAGGCTGTAGATTGTTTTTGTTTCTGCTGTAAAGCTGGGGGAGTCAAGTGGCCATTCATGGAACTACAGATTTTTTTGTGTTGACTTAATATGTCAGCCCTGGACACTACAGCTAAAAGCAACCTTGAGTTTCTTCAAAGAACACAGATATAAAGCAGATGGTAGTGAACAAACATCATCTTTCTTACACAGTCTGAAATGGAACTGAGGTGACAATTAATCACAATTATTTTGTCCCTGACCTGATTTTGTTCCATTGACAACTACGCAATGGAAATGTGTTCTCTGCATTTCTGTGCAGGATAGGGACATCACAGAGAACCGGTTTCCTTTTTGGGACAATGTATATTAGCTTGGAAGCTAAAGTGTCAGATGTGAAAAGATCTATTTGGATTTTTCCAAAAATTACAACTTGCAGATTTCTGTTTGTTGTTAAAATTTGATTGTATATTATACATGATATTTACAATCAAAATGTGAATTAAGTGTATTGTGAACATGCATCACACTTTTCCAGTGCTCTGGTAGTCCACAGAAGACATGATAAAGTCATCCAATATTATGTCTGAATATGCCTGTTTAAATGTAGATTCACAGATTAATATTTAGAAGATTCTTCTAAATTCTTAATTAGGGAAATGATACACACTAATGTGCAGCACGTACCTTCCTGTATTATAGTGCCTCATTTTCTCAGACAGCGGGAATACTGTATTTTCATCCCTAAGAATGGATTCACCACTGTTTAGTTTGATAGATCATATGCATCTGGTAATTTACACTGAAAATGGACTAGTTTCAGTTTTCCTGCTGATGTATTACAATTGTCAAAACAACATTTTCACTACTGTTGGTTTCAAATAGATGCTGCTGATATTTTACATCATCAGATTAATAGCGTATTTTTTATTTATTTATTTATTTTAAGTCACACTACCCAAGAATCGTAATGCTCTACAGCTCTTATGATGCTTTATATAAAGCAAATCTAACTGTGACGTTCTCATTCCGGCTGCATGCATCTTTAATGCCCACATGATGAATCAGGCACTTACAGTACAGTCAGCTGTATTACGTATGGAGATTATTGGGAATGCCCACTGGTATGCATGAGCGGTGCAGAAATACACTAACTTTGATTTTTCTTAAAATTATGAATTTTTTATGACGCCTACAAGAAGTTGTGAATCAATTCACAGCGAAGGCCTCAAGCTGTCAGAGCAGATGGTGGGAATGTTCAAACTAAACACCGTAACACTGTTTCTCAGTCCCAACCCTGCACTGACATAAGCAGTGTTTCTGAATTTCTCATCCTCTCCTTGTCACTTATTGTTGTGTTTTAATACATAATTTCAGACATTTTGCTAAATGAGTAAATGAGAGTTTTGTTTCTCCAAATTGCAACCTGCGGTGTATTACAGCTATGTGATACGCTGCATTTCCATCACATATGCTTACAGCTTCGGTGTAAGCGCTTCATAGTCCCCACAGGGTTGATGTCATGCAGGATTACCATTTAACCATCTGTGTGCAAAAAACTCTAATAAACCCATGTATCGTTTAGAAACAGTGATGTTGTTTGTTGCTGCGATTAGTAATCAAACACTGTAAACACATTGTGAATGATTAATTTCACACCTGAGAGTTTAGTTCACTTTTTCCTGATAACAAAATAACACACAAACACAGGGTTTTGTGCCTCACTTCACTAATCTTTCTGATACAGCCATCTCAGGATGTACAAAACTAATCAGTCTATTTATGAAGCAGTTAATGCATATGTACTCATGTGTAATCTGATTTTTTTTTTTGCAATGCAGTGCTTCCTGTATGACTTGTATATGTATTTATCCATAAATAGTAATTGATGAGTCTTTGCATGATGCCATATGTACATATACACAGTAAGAAAACCTGTTTATACAGGTTTAAAAACATGCACAGTGAGGGAGCATTCATTGCTCACTTGTTACAGTATCTGAAACAGTACAGTAAGTAGGCCAACACGGCACATGCGTGACAAATCCATAGCTCCCCGTTCTCCCCCACTCCCCACAGGGAGAATACATACAGGAACCATTCATAAACGCTGATACCAACCTGCAGCACTACATACTGGAGGAGACACACCAGTATAGGCGCGAACATACTAATTTCATTTTACAGCTGTTGTGTTGGTTTGCTGGAAGCAAATTGCACACTCCAGGGACAGTGAAATGTGTAATGCCTCCAACTATGAAGTTTTTGATGTCTTCTAAGTTGTGTTTGTGGACTTTGTGGTCTTCCTCCAATGCTGACCTGGATACAGCTTTGTCTCTCCTTGTCTCTTTTCCTTATTTCTGTGTCTTGTGGGTACATATCATCCTGTCATGTCAGTGTTGGTTTAGCGTTTCTGTTTTAGGTTCCGTAGCTGGAGGTGTGAAGTCTATGTTTTGTATCAGGTCCTGCCTGGAAGTGACTTGTCACTACATCTACATTTAGAACATTCCTGTTGTACATTATACTTAGATATCTTCTGCTTTCAGTGTTTATTCAAATGTTGGTACTTACAACACCTATTGCACCATCAGTCCATAACGCAAGAGCAATCCCTCTTCTATGGTTCTTTTTGGTGTTTATTACCCCACCCCCCAAAGGAGATCCAAGGAGTACTTTATTTGGTTTGGTTTGGTTTGGTTTGTTTAACACTCTAGCAACAAAACTACAGGTTGAATTCATACCAAATTTGGTTTATATATCGCCAATGACCCAGAATAGATGTGATTACATTTTGGGAGAAATAGGTAAAAGCTTAAATTTTTTATGAATTAAAAACAAAAGTTTCCCATTTACTTATAATGAGCGAAATTTCAAATGTCTGTAGCAGCAAAACTATTGGTTGAATTTATACCAAGTTGGGTTTATAGATTGCCTGTGACCCCGAATAGATGTGATCACATTTTGGTAAAAGTAGGTCAAATATCAAATTTTTAATTAATTTTTTACATCTTTTTTTCCTCCTATTTACTTATAATGGGTGAGATTTCACATCTATAAAAACATCAATTTTGTTTCACTTTACTTCAAACTTGACACATATGTAGAAGCAACTGATATGCTGATATCAGCACATGCATAGACATGATGACATCAGCTGGACTGATGCCAAAATAAGCAATATGTGCAAGGTGCGGGGTTTGTTTTGCCTGGCATAATTTTTTTATTTATTTAGTTAGTTTTGTACAATATGAGGTTATCTTGTACCTTTTTATACTTTGTTGAGAGAGCATAAGCCCTGACTTCACCCACCTTTTATCTAACAGCCTTATTTCTCTTTATCTAGGTGTAAAATAGGTGAGCTGATAAAAAGGACAGTGTCTGTGATTCTGCCTAAGATGTTCCATAAACTACTCATTCAACACATCAATATCTGGACTTGTCTGAGATCCTAATATGTCCTTATTGCCTCTCAGATAAAGGTTCACAGTGACTGGTCTTTTAAGTACTCAGTAACATTTCAACGTACGGTATTTTAAAATGTCAGAGGTCAGGTTCTTCCATCAAATCAACTTTTCAGTGTTCAGATCGACACATGTAGGCAAAGTAAAGACCGGTCTAGCACACTGATGTCTCACAAAGTATTTTACAGTATTTTAGATATACAAAAATACAAAACACTTGAGTATTTTGATACAAAATATGAAGGCATTCCCATCACTATTATGTATGTTTTAAATACATGTTTCAGAAATATTGCCCACCCCCTATAAAAACAAATAGAATTGAATTGGATTGTAATATTTTGCCAGATATTGACTCCATATTGTATTTACATGGAAATAATTCAGTCACAGATCCCACAAGTATGAAATCAATAAAATCAATCAAATAAAAAACACTACAGAGGAAGTATGTGTCATAAAAGTTGTTTACAAAAGCTTTTCTGACATTTTTCCCAGACCAATTATAGGTTTCTAAGTGTTTTATTGGCATCATATTTATGCATGCAGTCAATCTCTATCACTGCCAAAACATTTGGCTACGACTATAGACTCTGACAGTCATCAGTTCAGACCATCCTCTGTGTGTGTGTGTGTGTGTGTGTGTGTGTGTGTGTGTGTGTGTGTGTGTGTGTGTGTGTGTGTGCGTGTGTGTTGGTGTATTTATCCACAGAGTCTCTGCTACTGCCTGCATTTTCTATTCTCCTCTTGTTTTGTTTAGTCCAGGACAGTTCTGGGTGTCGACCGACCGTTGGGCAGTGAGTTTTTTATCTCCAGCCAAAGACAGCATCATAGTGTGTGGGTGTCTTAATTTTTCATTTTAGAATGCAAATTCTGTTTCTATTTCACAACTCTTTCCCTTGATATGTAGCTCACTCACGGCGTTCGGTCTACAGCTCACTCGATCACCACTCCTATTCCCTCATTCCGTAAGTGGAGAGGAACAGAATGGAACAGAACAGCATAGCATAGCATAGCATAGCATAGCATAGCATAGCATAGAATAGAATAGAACAGAATAGAATAGAATAGAACAGAATAGAATAGAACAGAACAGAATAGACTTTACTGTCATTACACCAGTTTTGGAATGAAATTGTGGGTGGTCTCTAAATAAGAGCACAATAAGATGCAGACATATAAAATATATATATATATATATATATATATATATATATATATATATATATATATATATATATATATATATATGAGATATAAAGTAGCGTGCAATCAAAATATGGGTAAATTACATACATATATGCTGTATGAAACGGCAGAATAAAAAAAATAATAATAATAATATAAAGATCTGCATATGTAACAGTGTAAACCAGTGTTTTCCAACCTTGGGGTCAGGACCCCACGTGGGGTCACCTGGAATTCAAATGGGGTCGCCTGAAATGTCTAGTAATTGATAAAAATACAAAAATAAACAAAAACATACTAATAAAAAATCTATGGTGAGTTGAGAGAGACAATCACAATCCATAAAAGACATGACAAACTATGAGTCTGAAACTGAAGCTCTGTGGTACTGTTTATCTTTCAAATGTTCATTGTGGTCAGTTTCAGATGCTGCAGCTCTTTCATAATTCATAGTTTGACTTCTTGTTTGTTCAGTATTAATTGTCAGCCTTGTAAATCCAAGCTGGACTGACTGTACATATCCTGACCAAGGAAAATAAAATTCTCACTTTGTGCAGTAATCTACACCTGGCTTTTCTGCCTCCGTCCATAATAATATACATTATATAGACTAAATGATGTCTGAAATTAATGTTTATTTGCAACATAGTATAGCAAACTATTACATGATCAAAACCAAATTAATTTTAGCAAAAAAATGTCTCTGTTTTGAATGTCTGGGGTCGCCAGAAATATGTGATGTTAAAATGGGGTCACGAGCCAAAAAAAGGTTGGGAGCCACTGCTTTAAACAGTGCAAATGTAATGGTATTTGGTCACAATGATCAGGCAAAAACTGAATATGTGTTTGCAGAAAACTCCAGATTTTACACAGAAGAAAATGTAGAAAGAAGAAAAAATAAAAGGTTTAAAGAATAACATTCAGTTGTGTATATATAATGTGTGAACATGTTGTGGTATGTGATATGGTGCGAGAAACAACAGTGATAGAACAGATGTCAGAAACAGACAGGACACCTACAGCAGCACAAAAAAAAAAAAAAAAAAGACTATACTTATTAGCAACTTTTATGAAGTGGAGGACTTTTATGCTTTAAATCATCTGAACATATAAGAGTAGAGATTTTGTCGGGTCAAAGGTGAATAGAGCTACACATTGACGTCAAAGTACCTGACTGATGAGAAAGTTGTAGTTTATAAAAACAAGAGGACAAAAAAGGAATCTTATGCCACATTAAATGGTTGCCTGGCTGTAATGACTTCAAATATAATGAAGATTTATAATTAACAAGTGGGTCGGCCCCTTAGCAACGCCAGTTTCCAGATGCTTAAAGCTCTGCTCAAGTTATTTCCTTTTCTCGGTGTGGATAATTAATCATATCTCTGTAATTCCTTTGAGATTGACAGTGTGACAGCAGCAGCAGAGCTATTAGATGAATAACAAGAAGAAGTACTTGAAAAGGAAGTGAGACGGATGTGAAATAATTTGTTAAATAAATAATGTAAGGGTGTAGGCTCTGAGGTGTTGAAACAGTATACACAGGCCGATTCCATCTAGGCGTCTCTACTCGTCCTACCTTTGGGTCACGTTTCCCAGTAGAGTTATCCCATTATACCAAGGGTTCTGAACTGGTCTGGCTTCAGGACCCACTATCACCCCTAAATGACAAGCTGTGACCAAAACTGATAAAAATTAAACTTTTCAAATTTATTTAATGAAAAGATGGAGTGTGAACCGGAAAATAATACAGAGTATTATAATATGCCATATAATGCCATATAATATGCTAGCTTAGCCTAACAAAAGTAGTGGAGCATATGATTAAAATAATAATATCTAAGTATATAAAACAATATCTAGAATGAAATTTTGTAATACGGTCTTTTGAGAATAAATGTTGCCTGTCAGTCCATTTTCACCAAATGTCTCAAAAGTGACATACATGAGCTAGAGTAATGACTTCATATTAGATATCAAGCTTTATTAGATGTGTGTAAATGAGAAATGAGCATTATATTACATGTATTTGCTAAGCACACAATATTTACATACTACATATTTCTTTCTTTTTTTCTTTTTTTGTTCATCCAGCTGCACACAAAGGGGGACGTTGCATTTTTGACAGTTTTACAGTATTCCATTCAATAAACATAAGATATGATTCAATAGAGCAAAGAGAGACAGATCTCAAAAAAATGTTTATTTCTTCTGTAAAGTCTGGTATTTTATCATGGGGTCTGTGTTATCTCATTCATTTTTGCAGCCAGACTCCAGAAGCCATTCGAGGAACTGCAGGTTTGTTACTTGGTGCTGATGTACAAGCAACGGTCAAATCCCTGCGTCAGGTGTGTGATTGCTGACAATTCTGAGCAAGATGAAAGAAACAGGGAGAGAAGGAAGAGCTGAGAAGGGATTTGCAGTGACTAGGTGTATGATATTGGATGATGATTCAGAAGGAAGAGGGTGGTATGAGGTGCTATACTTGACGAGATGACTTTGAGCCTGAGATGAAACTCTGCTGTTCTGAAATCATTGCAGCCTTGGGGGACCAAGAGGGAAAAATGAGGCTGGTGATGACAAGGTCAGAGCAGAGAAAGCTGAAATAGTCGGTAGGCGACAAGAGAGAGGTCTGGCGTCCAGGGCTGAACCATGACCTGGAGGGGTTGTTGGGGGTGGAAGGTAGAAATGACTTCTTCTCAGAATTGTAACATTGCAAATGTGATTGTGAGCATCTACCAGAGGAGAAACAAAAGCGACAGGCAACTTTAGGAGGTGTTGTCACTGTCTATTTGTTGAAAGCCCTGATATTTCCCCTCTGCAACATAATTAACTTCGCATTGTAGTAAGATGACATTTTCCTTTAAGCTTCCTCCAAAAAATATGTTCACACTTACAGAGCAGACCACAACTGAAACCTTCAAACACAAGCAACTCTTTGTTTCCAAGTCCAACCCAAGGAAGTGCATATCAATGAGATGCTGAAAATAGTCTGCAAAGCCCATGCCATTATTAGCATTAAAAAGGAACGTTAGATATTTTTCACTCTTTTCTTTTTCTTTTTTTTTTAAACTGCAAATTTGGACTATTCCTCTTCATCTGGGAGCATCTATCTGTGCTACTTTGATGCTCTTAGATATATTTCGGTAAGTGACACAGACTGTAAAACTGGCATCAGAGGGCAGCAAAACATAATTGAGGCTTGGGCTGTGACCAGTGCAAAGACCCTCTTAAAGTTGGAAAGATTATTGTTCTATTCCCAAATGAATCCTATTTGTGAAGGGATAAACATACTTAAAAACTCACAAAATCTCACAAAAAGTTAGAGAAAAAAAAAATTAAAACTAATTCTGGATCTTTTGCTGATATTCCTCTTTACATTTGGGCCTCTGGTCCACATGTAAAACTGTGGTTTCCCTGTGGAAAGTAAAAACGGTTCACTTGCCAAAGGTGATGTCACGCTCAGATTCATTCAGTCCATTACTGCGTTGCATAAAGCACATGCATCTGTGCATGCATCATAAGCAACAACAACATGCATATACCAACTCATTTACATTTATTATTGTTTTATTTTTAACTTGTATTTGAGTGTGGAAAGTCCATCCCTATTTAAGTACTCTTGATCAGGATATTTGGTGAAACTGGAGTCCTCAGATGTCTTTTTGAGTTTTCATCACTGTCTGTACAGGTTGACACCAAGCTGCAGCTACAACCTGTCATCTGTTTACGTATACGACTGACATTTTGCTCTCGATTTTTCCATAACATCTGAGCTTGTGTGTCATAAATAAAGATGAAGAAAAAGATGCCAAAGAATTTAATATGTTACAAACTAGTTTTCTTTATTTCTTATTCTACAGGGAAAATAATCTCACTGGGTATGCTCAGATGCTTCTTTGTTTAGGTATTCAACATACCGTCAGTGTACCACTGTCACCTACTGGCCTGGCATGGATGCATTTTTTAGAGTTTGTAGTTTTTGTATTCTTGTGTCTACGGAGATATTTTGTTAAACAAAGGTGAGGTAGACTTTTGCAAAAAAAAAAAAAAAAAAGCGATAAAGAAAAAAGTAAATAAAAATAAATTATAGTTATTTTGCAAACTATTCGCATCGGTGGGGATATGGTATTATTTTAATATTCTAATATTTTGGTATGTACATGCACTTTTTGTTTTACCCAGTTTACTATTTCTTGCTAACGCAATGTAGACACAGCAAGTAATATACATTAGTTTAACTCTTTTGTACAAGATCCAAAAGGAATCAAGGCCTGAAGATGTCCAAATGAACCCCCCCTCTCAGCTGCAGCTTGATCATGAGGGCCTGATCTTTGCTATTTTCAGCTTTAATTCAGACAGAGATTCACACATGTGGTCATTTAATAGCAAATACAGCTCTGGAAAAAACTAAGAAACCACTGCAAAATTATCACTTTCTCTGATTTAACCATTTATAGGTATGTGTTTGAGTAAAATGAACATATTTGTTTTATTCTTTAAACTGTTCACAACATTTCTCCCAAATTCCCAATAGAAATATTGTTATTTAGTGCATGTATTTGCAGAACACAACATGGTCAAAATAAAAAAAATGCAGACCTCAAATAATGCAAAGAAAACCAGTTCATATTCATTTCTAAACAACACAATACTAATGTTGTAACTTGGGAAAAGTTCAGACATCAATACTTGGTGGAATAACCCTGATTTTCAATGACAGCTTTCATGTGTCTTGGCTCTCAACCATTGCTGTTGGATGACTTTATGCAGCTCCTGGCAGAGAAATTCAAGAAGCTCAGCAATGTTCCATGGCTTGTGACCATCCATGTTCCTCCAGAAGATTTCAAAGTGGGTTCAGGTCTGGAGATTGGACTGGCCATGACAGGGTCTTCATCTGGTGGTCCGTCATCTACACCTTTATTGACCTAGCTGAGGCCAGGAGCATTGTCCTGATAGAAAAACCAGTCCTCAGAGTTTGGGAACATTGTCAGAGCAGAAGTCCAGTAGTTTTCAATAGTTATTTTTTGATTCCAATTACTTTTCTGGTATTAATAGCACTGTTTTTGCCTATTCTAAGAAGATAATGATGGCCACAGTAGTGGTTTGTATACTTCTGCTTCTTCAATAAGACATGGATCAGGTGTTTATTCAGTAGAATAAGGTGTGTTTATGTTGGAATTCAACAGACACAGGAATGGAATGGCTGTCATACATGCAGACATGCTGATTTCAGAGGAAACTGCAGTGATCTCAATTTTTTCCAGAGCTGTACAGGGTGGGGAAGCAAAATTTACAATATTTTGAGGCAGGGATTGAAAGACAGTGTATGACCAATTCGTTTATTGAAAGTCATGAGAATTTATTTGCCACAAGAAAATTTACACAATAGAAAATGTTTTTATTCTGTGTCCTCCTTCTTTCTCAATAACTGCCTTCACACGCTTCCTGAAACTTGCGCAAGTGTTCCTCAAATATTGGGGTGACAACGTCTCCCATTCTTCTTTAATAGTATCTTCCAGACTTTCTCGTAATAGTTTTGCTCATAGTCATTCTCTTCTTTACATTATAAACAGTCTTTATGGACACTCCAACTATTTTTGAAATCTCCTTTGGTGTGACGAGTGCATTCAGCAAATCACACACTCCATGACGTTTGCTTTCCTGATTACTCATATGGGCAAAAGTTTCTGAAAAGGTATGGATAATAGTGTTAGGTATGATTATGACATCAATATATGTTTGGTTTCAAAACAATTGACGTAGTGCCTGCTGAGAAAAAACAACTAAATGTTCATTGTAAATTTTGCTTCCCCGCCCTGTATATATATTTGTTTTTAAAGTATATGGGCACAAGAGTGATCTGCAAGAAATCAACCATAATGTGTCATTATAATTAGCTCCACTAATGATCATTTACAAATGGCGATGGTCTAAATAATGTATATGCATGAGCACAACAGAGCGGCGCTGTAAATCACAGAACTACACTGGAGGAGCCCTGAGGAGCAGCGACTCATCATCTCAGAGAGCGCTATACGTTGCTTCATCATTTTATTGCCTTGTGCTTTTGCACTTCACAGATCAAAGTGAATCAGAGTCTTTCTGCTTGACTCTGTGCATCGTGAGTGAGAGCAAATCAGGGCCATCCCCCCGATTCACCCTGAACGGAGTCTTACATGAGTGGAGATTCAATTAAGGGCTTCCATCTTTACACATGGACTTTCTGTGTACTGCACAGTGAATGAGCAGGCGTGGATGGAGCCGAGGGGCATCTGACGCCAACAACAGACACGCCGAACACAGGGTGATGCTTTTGCCCTAATGCAGCAGCTTTCTTCTACAACCTGTCAAAATCTCCCTGGGTAGTGTCTTCTGCTTGACCTGATGCTGATGCTTACTTTTCAATGCAAAAAGTAAGATCTAATAAATATTTAAGTGAAAGTTTTTATTTTATATCTGTTTCTAAAGCCATACTTTGGCAGGCAACCCTTTCTTCAGACAGATGTTTACCCAATCATCAACTTTTCTGTTATTTTCAAGTCTGTATGATCTGTGTAGAATTAAAAAAAAACCTTCAGATACGCGTCTTTTTACACATTCTTTTAAGTCTACCCATGGATAAAACATCAGAGTAGTGGGTTTTTCTTAAGCAAATCAGCAAGTTTGTTGAAAATGGGTTGAAATTATTACACTGAATGGTGCCCATCTAGAACTACTTGAAGAAGGTCTGTGACTGGCTAGCTGCTACAATTTGATCATTGCAATTCACCTTAAAATGCAAAGGATGGCTACAGAAGATGTTAACGTGAAACTTGCAGAGTGTATGTGGTAGTTTGGTCAGATTAGGCTGGGATCACATTTCCACTATGAGACTACATCTCCTAAAAAGTCTTGAAGTGGTTGACTTTGGTCTGCACCTAATTACATGACCAAATTAATCATATCAAGGGGGAAAAAAAACGACAGGTTGCTTGAATCAAAGGAGTGATATTTTTCTTTTTTTTTTTTTTAATGAAATTATGCATTTTAAGACATTTCCCTGTGGTCTCCATAAACTGTAAATGCTCTGCTTGGGTCTGAATTCTTCATTAATTCAACTCCACAGGTCCATCTTCAACCCTATTTCTGACTAATGACACCAGAAAGGTGGTTTTGAGCGCTGGCCCTTAACATGCAAATGAGCCACTTCTGGCCCCGCCCCCTCCTGGTTGTTGGCTGTGCTGCTCTGTCCCATTCAACCAACAACTGAACATTTTAGGTAATCGGCTCAAAGTTTGGACATGTTTTCAGTTTTTACTACAACCGCTGCTGCTGATAAACAATTATGTCGTACTCGGAGAAATGTTTGTCGGAAGTCTTGACCTTATATGTGCAAATGTCGTGACGTAACTAGTTACAACTAGTAACAAATTAAGCAGGAATTAAAACAGGTTGTAGAAATCCACTCGATTTTTGCCAGAATGAATATAAAGATAGCTTTGCAGCACCTGGAGGGTTGAAATTCAAACTTTATGAACTATTTGGGTCCAAATACACAAATAAATGAACCAAAGACTAATAAAAGTGGGTTTAGCAAAATATGACCCCTTTAAACTAAAGACTACATGTGAGAAAGCACCCTTAAATGAGATAGTAAGTTACGATGGTATGCCCTTTGCTGTGATGAATATGTTTCTGTTGTAACATATTTGTTAACTCTAACTGATGCAGTGAGTAGATTCTCATTTCTTAAACAATCCTCAATTTGATAGAGATTTATGATCTCTATTGGATTGGGATTCAATGGAAAAAGGTCATGTGGTCTGATGAGTCCAGATTGACCCTGTACCAGAGTGATGGATACGTCAGGTTGAGAAGAGGAGTAGGAAGTGATTACCCATCATGCCTAGTGCCTACAGTATAAGCCTGTGGGGGCAGTGTTATGATCAGGGGTATCTTCATTTGGTCAGGTCTCGGTTCAGCAATGCCATGTATCCAAAAAAGGATAAAAAATAAATGTTGTGACATGGCATCAGCCAGTGAAAACAAAGCTATAAGTGGTTGAACAAAATATTACAGTGTGGGACTAATTTTTGGCAAGACTGTGTATAAGCACTTCTTAAACTTCAGATGAACTCGGCCTTACACATGTAAAGCAGTAAAAAGTTCAAAAGGTCCATTTAATACTTTATTTGTCATCAAGTACTTTTTTTTTTTTTAACTCAATCTCAGTTCAGGGCTGTGGCCGGTTCACAGTCACATCTGATATTTGAAAAAAAAAATGCGAACAGCCGAACAAAAAAAATCTGATCTAGGCAGCACTTTAGAAGTGAGCGCTAAAGCTGTCAATAGTTGCTTTTCATTGGACATCTGTGCAAACTTTACCAGTATTTACTAAATGTTGAAAAAACAGAAATGCGTAATGCCAGTTTTTCAATTAAATCACAAATGCGATGATTTCTTAAATTATTATTGCTAGATGACACGAGAAGTCATTCACAAACATGGCGACGAATGGAGATATCATGTTGATTTACAGATATATTCATTATTATTATATATTACCCCTCTATGTCGTACTAAATTAAAAAATGATTTGGTTTCCTTGTTTGTCCACACATACCGTGCCATGTTTCTTTTAAAACTCTTCGTCGCTTGTTGTAAAGTCCATCAACATCCTTTTTTTTTTTTTTTTTTTTTTTATTTACAGGGTGGGGAAGCAAAATTTACAATGAACATTTAGTTGTTTTTTCTCAGCAGGCACTACGTCAATTGTTTTGAAACCAAACATATATTGATGTCATAATCATACCTAACACTATTATCCATACCTTTTCAGAAACTTTTGCCCATATGAGTAATCAGGAAAGCAAACGTCAAAGAGTGTGTGATTTGCTGAATGCATTCGTCACACCAAAGGAGATTTCAAAAATAGTTGGAGTGTCCATAAAGACTGTTTATAATGTAAAGAAGAGAATGACTATGAGCAAAACTATTACCAGAAAGTCTGGAAGATACTATTAAAGAAGAATGGGAGAAGATGTCACCCGAATATTTGAGGAACACTTGTGCAAGTTTCAGGAAGCGTGTGAAGGCAGTTATTGAGAAAGAAGGAGGACACATAGAATAAAAACATTTTCTATTATGTAAATTTTCTTGTGGCAAATAAATTCTCATGACTTTCACTAAACGAATTGGTCATACACTGTCTTTCAATCCCTGCCTCAAAATATTGTAAATTTTGCTTCCCCACCCTGTATTCATGTGACTAGTTGCAGAAAAAGGTCTTTCCATTGCAGTTTTACGTGATATACCAATTGCACTACGCCCTAAAACCCACCTCTTGCCAGTGCAAAAACTTTTAATCGAAGAACAAGAGTTTTGGCGAAATTGTCATTTTTCCATTAGGTAAATTTTTATGCAGAACTTCTATTTGCATAATTTGAGGGTCAATGGAAAAGTGACTAATGTGAACGTAGCCTTTGTGATTCCAGTCGTGGTGGAAATCAGACAGGATGCAGCCCCTGCTTTGAGGTTTCATAGTACTGTGGGCAGTCAGCACAGCGGAGCGTCCCCTGTGGTCGTCAGGGGCGCTGAATCATCCTGATGACTATTGACTCCACCCTCAGTCTGTCCTCAGTTGTAGACTTTTATTAGGACACATTTTGAGCTGTCATTGCAGTAAAAGGTGCAGGTGTGATGAACAGCCTTTAAGAGGCTGTACTCGGTTTAGCTGCTTCAGTTCCAGTGCCCCGCTATTATGTATGCTGCTTCTTGGCACGAAATACTCAGAGACTCAAATGGAACAGAGCCATGATTAATGTTTTTGTTTCCATACTCTGGCCAGGGTCTGCTGTGAAAGAAAATGTAGTGTCAAATACGCCTACCCCTCTGTGCCATCTGTTTGTGTGAGCAGGTGTAATTATTTGCGTTCTTGTTTGCGTATATTCGGGCGACAGGGGGAGCTCTTTCAGAAATCCTCCACCAGATCTGATCATAAACATGCAGCCACCCCTGACGGCGAGCATGACAGAGGCGACATGCGAGTCCACAGGGTGTGTTTTATTGAAACGGCTCACACTGTAAAATACATGAGTGAGCTCTGCATGGAGATTTAGAAGTGGTGTGTAATATTGCAGCCAGAAATCTCCAGCCATAGCATGATGTGTTCTTCAGCATAAACTGTACCATAAAACACATGCTGCCACTTTATACATATTTAAAATGTATGCTTCTATGAATGATGCATGGCTTTTGGCTTTGATTAATTTTTTTTTTTTTTTTTTTTATTTGGAAAAGTATGCCTTATCTTATTCCAGCTGAAATCTGCCCAAAAAAAGATGTGAGAAGAGAGATAAATGAATCCAAGGAAGACAGTTATATATTCTATGTGTGACAAATAATGTCTGTGATCTCTTGTATAATTTGTGGGCATATGTTGCTGAACTGTCAGATTATTTTAAATTGCTTCCATTAGATTAAATGTCATCGGTCCTGTACATTACTGCTGCTGCATGGAATGACAATAAGAAAATGCATCACCTCATACGTTTTAAACACACAGTAAATTGAAAGATAGAGATTACTTTTGTCTCATCCAACTCAAAATTAAATCCATTTCATAGATAACGCCTGGTCTAGGGTCACTGTATCTATGGTAACAGCCTGTAAACTTTCTCTATGTGGTAGATTTATATTTCCACAGAAATCATTAAGTTCTTTTCTTAGCTCTTCAACGCCTCTCCTGTTGCTCCTCGACAGTGGCAGTAGTGTCTACAAATGGAACTAGCTTATGTCACTATAAGACCAGTCTCCACCACAAATTAGACTCCACCAGAAAATAGGCAGCACAAAGATCTATTACAAACTGAAATAGAAAAAAAGAGTACACGCAACATTTCAGTTATTTTACTAAGCTGTACATTAAAATGTAGCCAAGTCAGATTTATTATGACCTTGACATCAGCATGAGCAAATCTTACATGTTGAACCTTCAAAGTTCAATCATTTGTTTAATCTAAAAGACGCAGATGCAGATTACTCAACTAAATGATATGTGTAAGTAGTATTTGTGTTTGGTTTGTTTTGGATAATCAAGATAAAACCCATTCTTCCAAAAGTACAAATCTATAATGTGAATTACAGGTGATTTTCTCTCGTCACAAATAATAAACACAACACCCGAACCTGAAAACAGGTTGTAATCCTGTGTCATTTGCTTCATAGTATCTCTCAGTGTCTCATCACTTGCGTGCTCATCTGGTGCTGCGATTCAGTTCTCGTGTGGCACAAATAAGAAATTACTTCTTGTTTGTGTTGGTTTTTAATGTTTCATAACTGAAGAATTTGGTTTCATCTCATATTTGAAGTGCAACTGCTAATTTGCATATCTCAGTGAGTAAAAACTCCAGATGTGCGCATGCATTATTTCATTGAGCTCATCGCCTCTGTGCCACTAACAGCATGACCTCACAGAACCCTGAGTTTGGCTACAAGTCAAGAATTTATATACTAATGATGACAAAATACATATACATTTGTACATGCGAAGACATTTTATAAAAGAAGAAAAGCTCAGTTTACCTCCAGGGTCATTGTGCCCACAAAAACTAGACAGTTGAAACACTATTAAGACAAATATTTCATACAGGTTTGTAACAGGATAAAATGACACTTTACAACCAAAAGGTCCAAGGTCAACTCCTGTGATATCATGTCTAACAAAAAAAAAACAACATCAAACTAATCTGCACAAACAGCCTCTAAGCAAAAACAACATGGTTTTCAATGGAATCATACATGTCAATATAGTGACAACTTCTACTTCAGCATTTAATCAATTTAAATATAATTAAAGGCTTCTACAGCCTGAGATTTCAGCAGTTTCATATGTTTTTCAGCAGTCATACTGCACAACATGGATCTAATAAACCATGTATGTAACATGTATGCAAACTGATGATGATATGACATGTAACATAAGATGGATGCAGGACGAAAACGTTAGCAGAAGGTGGGTAGTTAGCTTAAAGCTCTAGGTAGCTTAGCTTAGAGAGTTGACACAAAAAATAGTAGTTTCCACACCAAAAGTATGAAGATGAAACACCTCAGTTTCTTTAAAACTGAAAATATAAGAGCTAACCTGTGGCTAATCATCTTAAGCTTCAATTTCATGTGTCACTGTGACTCAACCGAATCAGTTCCCTGACATAGGTCAATGTTTAGGAAATTTGGCAATTTTAATCTTTGGTTTTCATGATACAAAGAAGAAAAATACTCATTTGTGCACTGTGGTTTGGCTACTTGGCAGACTGGAGCTGCTGTAAATGAGCCTTACCTGTCGTAACTCCTCAAACTGTCACTTGTCTCACAAAACAATCATTCAGTCAATGTTTGAGCTTATCAAGTGAGTTCAGACTCTATGGAAAGGATAATAACCTATAAAGACCCAGTGTGACTTTTGTGGCAATTCCAAAATGATTTTTTTCTCTATATTTAACCTTTTTAATGTGATTTCTCACCATTTATTTTAATAATGTCATCTTCTTTATTTTGTGTTTTTCCAGTCAAAATCAGGTATTTTCCTATTTTAATTCACTGATCATGAAGGTGTTTATAAACGCTCAGATTAAAGTTGATTATGTTAGTTAAGAGAAGGTAAGATACGAAAAGACTTTATTGATCCAACCATGGGGAAATTTCACAGGTAACAGCAGCAACATACAACACACCAGTGCAAGAGAACGACAGGAAGGGAAAAAAAACAAAAAACAAATGAGAGTGAAATAGAAAGGAAAATGAGAAATTTGGTATTTATATAAATATTTATATAAATGAAAACTTTGAATTAAATGTTCTTAAAATTTAAATGGTATTTAAATATTTACATTATTTACATTGTGGTTGCACTGTGAACTGTTAGGTATATTATATATTAGGTTATTATATTAGAAATAGAGAAAACTGAAGAAAAAGTCAGTTTTCTAGCAAACATATAAATAACTGAACATAAACTAAGTGTCTCCATCCACTGTCATTGATCCAACTCCATGGGTTTTACTGGTGAATCAATGTTCTAGAAGATAACAGTGTTTCCACGGTAACTACGGAGCCTCTGAGCGTCCAAATGGGTCATATCTGATGACCATGAAAAGATGACAAACTGCATTTCACACCAATTATTTACATAAATTGATAGGATTAAGGGATCAACAGGTATCAAACAGTTTAGATCAGTAGATGGTTTGATCGACGGTGGATGTTTGGGTCTTTAGGGGTTAAAAATCGTCACAAAGGTTGTATCATTCTTATGCAGCTGACAATTGTAAGATAACTCATTATTAGTCGCATAACTGGGGCATAGCTGTTTATTCAGTGAACAGAGTGGCCCTATAGGACTACAGATAAGCCTGTGATCCCCCCCAAGGATATGACTTGATTCCAGCTGGAAACAGATTTGGCTTTTTTAGGCAGAATGTCATTAACTGGCAAGTTATACTTCAGATGTTAACTATGAAGGTACCATGCCAGGTCACAACATACACCCATTCATTTATGCTGAGAGATATCACGCAGACTTTGTGTTCTCCAAGATTGAACTCTTAACCCTGGTACACTACTGCAAAACAAAGGAGGCACCGACTTATGTTACTGTTTGGTGTTACGGTAACTTCTACATTAATCAGAATGTGGTTGTTACAAACATAAGTCAAAGTACATCATCTACAGTTGAGGACAAAATTATTAGCCCCCCTACAAAAATGTCATTGTTTTAAAGGTATTTCCCGAGTGCTTTTACACAGAGCAACACATTTTTAACACAGCTTTTTTAGATATCCTAGTTTTATTTTGGATGCTTACATGATTTTAGTTTGCACACAGAAATGAAAATATTCCACAAAAAACAAAAAGTACCAGGGTCAAAATTATTAGCCCCCCTGATCCTAATAGTCAATTGTGTATCCTTTTTGCTGGATAACAGCCTGCAGTCATAGTATTTTTTTTTATTACAAGTCTCTGACACTTTTTTTGAGGAATCCCAGCCCATTCTTCTTTGGCAAATCTTTCTAGCTCCTCCAGATTTGGTGGCCTTCTGGCATGGATGTTCTTTTTTAGGTCACCCCAAATATTTTCAATGGGATTTAAGTCAGGGCTCTGTGCAGGCCACTCAGTTACATTCACTTTGGTCTTCTGAAGATAGCTCTTCACCAAGAGAGATGTATGTTTTGGATTGTTGTCATATTGGAAGATGAAGCAATGACCCAGACCCAGTGTTACTGCTGACTGCTTAAGGTTTTCTTTCAAAATCTCCACATCTTTCTTTGTTCATGATTCCTTCCACCTTGACCAGATTTCTAGTTCCAGATGCACTATAGCATCCCCACAACACAATACTCCCACCACCATGTTTCACTGTAGGGACGATGTTCTTTGGGTTCTATGCCTCTCCCTTTTTTCTCCAAACATAAACGCTGCCTCTATGGCCAAAGAGCTCTAGTTTTGTCTCATCGGACCATAGGACACACTTCCAGTATGCATAATGTTTCTCCAGGTTGCCCTGAGCATATTTAAGTCTGGCTTAAAGGTGTCTCTTCTTCAAAAATGGAGTTTTTCTTGGTCTGCATCCTCTCAGTCCATTCCAGTTCAGAGCTATAGTGACTGTCTTCTTAGAGACTATGATTCCTGATGTGGCCAAGTCATTCACCAGTGTCTTGGCAGTTGTTCTGGGGTCTTTAGACCCATCTCTCACTAGTTTTCTTTCCAGGGTCTTTGAAATCTTTCACTTCCTATCTCTGCAAGGCTTGTTCTGTACTGTGTGGCTGTTTTTGAATTTCTGGATTATACTTCTCACTCCAGTTCTTGACACTTGGAAATGCTTGGATTGCTTTGTGCATCCCTCTCCTGCTTTGTCTACATCAATAATCATTTTTCTCGGGTCCAAACGGATTTCTGTAGTTTTGGGCATGGTGCTTTCTCAACTGACAGCTCAATGAGCCATACTGAGGCTTTTATACCATGTTTTAACTTAAATGTTAAGTGAAATCACTTGATTCACTTGATCACTTTTAAACACATCCCCTGTGAAGTTACAGCACATCATTGCACAAAAGTGGTTTGTGCCATGACTTAATAAATGGTCATTTCTTAAAGGGGGCTAATAATAATGTCCCTGGTTATTTTAGTTTTTTTCTAAATAATGCTGTTTTGGTGTGCAAATATAAATAATTTGTGCCTTCTAAAGAAAACTAGTATGTTCAGAAATGTTATGTTGAAAATTCCTTGCTCTGTTAAAAAAGTACTTAGGAAAATCTTGAAGAAACTTAAAATTTCATAGGGGGGCTAATAATTTTGTTCTCAACTGTATCTGTGCATCTGTAGCTCTAAGCAATGAAGCTAAAGTAACAATCGCACTGTTACAATCGTGTTATTTATGTGGGAGGAAAGAGGACAATGTATGGAAAAAAGGCAACTTTGGCTGACAATTTTGCAAAGGAGGCTTGAGATTAGTAATTTTAGCTTCAGAAACACACCTTTCATGTTGATCAATGTTTAATGCTGCATTCCTATTGGCTGTTGAGCAGAAGACGGTCATACTAGCATCACACTGTGAGATCAAACTAAATTCTGACATTTTGTCTTTTGTCGTAAGTCCAGGATAACAGCCATCTTTGAACCTATTTCTCCAATTGTTACAGATATTGAGTTGTTCGGATAAAAACAACATTGTATACCCTTCAGGTCATAGACATCATTAGGGGAAAGTAAACAGGGGATACATCATTCATAATGTTGAAGAAAAGTGACAAATTCTCCTTTTGTTGTAGAAAAAAGTATTGAGCTGACAGACTGACCAGGCTGTCAACTGAGGATCACTTGGGCTACACTTGTTGTATTGAGTTGTAAGATTTATTAAAAAATGCTGCTGGGCTGCTGAGACAGGGAAAATCAATGAAAGCAGAGCTGTAAATCAGACGAGCAGAAACCAGGACTGAAACCTGAGGTCTTACCACCTCTGTACGAGCCTTCTTAAAACCTTTGTAAATCTCCACCCAGATTTATGGTGAGTCAGTAGGCTACTACAGTGTCATAGGGCACATGCAGCCAAGTCTATTGTTTCCACTAAGTCTCAGGCTACAATTTTTCAATAACAGAATTCCATTTTATTCATTTTTCAGATCTGTAGTGTCCTTTCTGTCCATTCATCAGGTGATAGATAATGCCCTCAGGTACATAATTTTACAATGTTATGGTAGAAAAAAAAAAAAAAAGAATTCATCGTTTCTAGGCCTGAACTGTGTAGAGTCAAACTTCGACCAACCTTAATAAAGCTGCAGTGTTTGATCATTTTTAACATCACTGGGCAATAGTTCCATTAAAGTTCAGCATGCTGTAACTGAAGTGGTGGTGAAGTGTCTGACAGATTCTACTGCTCCACTGTTTCTCAACATGGAAACTTAGAAAAGAGGCTTCACTTTCTTCATAAAAACATCAAATTACATCAGGTTCATCCGTTATTATATGATCTGTTGATTTAGACCGAGTGGAAAACACTGCAGATGGAGGCTGTGTGTTGTTAAATCCACATCTGATTTTGTCTTATGCAGCTGTAACATAGATTAACACTGATTCTTAAAAATTTGTTCAATAAATCACGGTATTTCCATGTGATTAAGAGCTTTCTTTCATTATTAAACAAGTATGTTGGAAAAACTTGGTTAACTGGAGTTTGAACAATTAAAGTCGAAATAGTCTGATCCATACATACATACATACATACATACATACATACATACATACCCTGGACATGTCACCAGTTCATCAACAACAACAACCATTTACTACAGTTGGGTCACCACCATTAAATTACATTAAACTAAGCAATTCATGAGTTGGATCAACCCAAATAAAATGTATTAACCCAATTCATCTACATTAAGTTGGATCTACCTATTGTAAACAAGTCATATTGACCCTAATAAATTAAGGTGAACCTACTAAAGTAACTTACATAGGACCACAAGACCTGCCTAATGTTTTGAGTGAGTGAGTGAGTGCAGTGATGGTTTCTATGATCTGTTCTCTATGTGGAACATGTATAACAGAATTGCTCTGGGTCATGTTCTAATCAAAGGCTCAGGAGATCACTTTTTAATTATTAAATAACTTTTCATTTCTAGCCCTATGCTGGATAGTGTTTACTTACTAACTCAAGTTGGGTCATTTGTATTTGTGCATGTTAGTATGTAGGTCGTATCATTTTTTTTATTAATGGATCTTTTCATTGTCAATCAGAAAATATTTTCAGGCTTCTGTGTATGGGATTTATTTGGATTTAGCCTGATCTAATTACAAAAAACAGAAGATAATAGTCCTAATTAGGCTTTCAATAGTATATAATCACCTGATAATTTTAATTGTCGTCCTGTTTTTTATGTTAGAATAAGCCTTACTTACTGAGCTTTCTTCACTCTGCTCTGAGTCCAATCCACCTACTGCATGATTCTGAAAAGTCGGCAAGAGGCTGAGAGGGGGCGAAGATGGGCTGAGGGTTTATGAAGAGGTGGATTTGAGACAGGAGTTGTTCAGTCACATCCCCAGGACAGAGAATAACAGGGTTAGTTTAGGTTTTTGTACTGCTTTACCACCTCCAAAAGACCCACGTACAAAAATCAATATCACTTTATGTATACACTGTATATAGAATAGCTTTGTGAGTTCGTCCTTCCATCATACAGCCCTTTCCTATTGGGAGCTAAAGCCCTAAAATGTTCTTAAACCTACCCTGATAAAAAGATCAATTTGGCATCCTGTGTTGTGGTGTCAATGTGACAAACAAGTGACTGATCAGGACTTTTTTTTTCCAAGGCTAAATCTCTGCCGCTGTGGGAGTCTGGTGGCTCAGAATAAAGTTACATAACAACATCAGTCCCCCATCATTTTTTCACCTCATACAAGTGTATAAACTTTTTGCAAATGGAGAGATGCATCATATGACTGAACTGGAGAGTGGAACTTTAAGAGGTGTAGTTTTTGCATCCTGGGGCTCTTAAAGGGACTATAAGTAGTATTTATACCTTTGTAAGTTGCTGTTTGTTGATCCACATTTGAGACTAAACTGTGACAGTTCTGACCTTGTTTGGATGATTCTGAACAGATCTTTAGTGCAGCTACTAACAAAAAAAAACTGTATAGAAAACAGAGGTGATTTGTGGTTTTACTGTGGCCATTTTTTGTCTAAAAACCCAGCTAAGCTAACAGAGCTATAATGTAAACTATCAGCTGACGCAGCATGCAAAGATTAAAAATACTGGTATATTGACTGACTGTCAAAATAACACTATGGCCAAATCCCAATTCACACCTTGGCCCTACCCCTCCATTTTGCACGTTCACATGAAGGGATAAGGGTGTCCCAATTTTCGATGAGTGGGAGGGGGAGGGCTGTATGACCCTCGAAACTGAGATTTTTCAGGACCACACTAAAAATGGAGGGGTATGAGAAATCTCCCATTATTCTGTTCGAATTATCTCCAAGATGGAGGTAAACACTGCTAAAAAGTGCAGCAGTGTGATGAAAGAAAAACACAAATGTATGTATTTTCTTCATTGTTACAACCCGAAGGCAAAACATATTAACAAAGGACACCGGCGTCAAAAGAGTATAATTCAAAAGAACATATTTTATTGTATTTGATTTATTCTGTTTCGTTCTTTGTCAGTTTACTTCTTTTCTCTGGTGAAAACAAGCTGCTTCTAATTAAGCAGAATCAAACCCTTTAAGAACCCTGCGCCCAAAGTAACAAAAGAAAAGAGCAGAGTGGACCGGCACAATAAACATAAGGACGGTGCGCTGGACCCTGTACAGGGCTGTAGGAGCTGCCAGCGCACCGCTACCCTATCAAAAAACAAACAAACCACAAAACAAGTCCTAACAAAAAGAAAAGCGAAAACAGGAGATCCGGATCCACCTGGCCAAACAAAAAGAAAAGCTAACAAAAGGCTAACAAAAAGCTAAGCAGCAGGCAAGCAGCAACCTGCATGGAGTGGAGCGGATGCGTGCCTCGACATGCGTGCTCTGGATGCTGGCATCGCCGGAGGAGGAGAGAGAGAGAGAGACAGCCACCCCACGGGTGCTCAACTATATAGCGCCAGTGGCGCCAAACCAATTAAGTTTAAACATAAAAAAGAGAGAAATACCACAAAGGACAAAAAATAATTAACCTAGAAAAACACAATCAACAAGGCAAAATCTCTCAAAAATTAGCAATCAAAAATAGACCGAAGTCAAAAGAAGAAAAAGACTAGAAAAAATAGTGCACAGCACCTAACATTCATAAACGACGTGATCATTTGATAGACTGTTTAATGCTGTTTCAATGTGTTATAGACTGCATTTCTGTGGTTGATAGCTGCAAAAAGATGCACAAAGCTCATGCAACAGAGATGGTTACAACTGCTGACGGTATGATGAATTATTTCGGAAACAAAGTTGTACCATCTGTTCGTCGCAGCATCGATGACCGCTGATGTTGTAACAGGTCTCCAAGGGTTGCCTCGTTTCATAGGGGAATGTTTCAACCTCTACACCTTGCAAGTCCATTTCAAGGGGTAGGGGTAAGAGGTAGGGCCAAGGGGTGAATTGGGATTGGACCTATGAGTTTTAGTTTGAGGAAGAAAATTTGATGATACCAAAATACATATGTGTGTAAACAGTAGCGTTGATTCATTGGTTCTGGTAGTCCTACGGGTGTTCTCATGTACGACTTCCCCCTGCTGTTGAGACTTTGGAATATCAATACTATTTATAATCCCTTTGATGTTAAAATGTTTCAGCATACATGTGCATTGATGTTTTACAGTTATGAGATAAAAGTTAACCAGAATAATACCTGTCTAAGATCTGCTCTGTTTAATACAGCAGCCATGACTGTGGTGGCTGAGAAATTCAACGGCTGTTTCCATCGATTGTGTGTGCAATACCAAGCACAAAGTCCATTCTTTACACTGCAGGGGTCCTTCTTCCTCTGTGCTGGTTTTATTCAGTACACTTTGTTCTCTTCAAGAAGAATTGTTCCCCACAAGGACAGCATCATCCTGGCAATCTCAGACATGAGACTCAGCTCTTATTATTCCTGATTGCAAAAAACAACATGTTCATTTTGATTTGGCCTTAGAGTAACTTGAGCGGTCTTGTGGTTAGGTATAGTTTTGGTTTCCTACCTTCCAAACACATTTATGTGGGGTTTTGCTTGTTTGTTTCAAAGCCATTTCACTGAGCACTTACCGGTGGTGACATCCCACAGGAGGCAATTACAGTCCATTGTATTTCACAATTACTGTGATCATCCGTCTAGGATGGCCAGCTCTAGGAGCAGCTGGGAAAAATAAATCAAAGTTGTACAGGCAGAGCAGGTGAGCTGTACAGTGAGAAGAACGTTACTGAATCTTCTATCAGTGATTGGGTTTTTGCTGTGAGGAGTTTGGAGGTGGTGCAGACATCAGTTAGAAACAGGAGTTCTGGAGGATTGTATTGTTGAACAATAATGGAGGAAGGTGTTCTCAGATAATGACATTTTTACTCCTTAAAATCTGTTACTTTCTATTAGATTTGATCATTTATGTCAGTGGTTTACAACCTGGGGGGGTGTGAGCACATGGGGGGGGCACAAGTGACATCGTCGTGCATGCGTGCGGGTGCGTTGTCCACCACTGTTGTACATCAAAGTCTTTTAAATCCCCCACACACGAGGTCCGTGGGGGCCATATTGTCTGGCACATCATCCGTTCCCCTCACTTTCACTTTCTCACAGCTTTATCTACGGAAGTGTAAAACCCACCACGTCCTCCACATACAGGTCTGTTACAACACTTGTAGAATTATGGATCCCCCCCCACCCCCACCTAGTCCCACAAATTTTTTCAGTCATAAGGGCGGCGCCAGTAGGCTCATGATGCCATTAGTGAGGCTTGGTTCAAAAAAGGTTGAGAAACCCTGATTTACATCCTTAAAAGCTATAGCGGGCCTAAGTCTAGCCCCTTGTGCTTCATGGGAACTGACTTTCAAAAAATAGGATCGGTGGTCAATGACTGGAGATGAATAATTTTATGTTTATGTTTACGCATTTACGCATTTGGCAGACGCTTTTTTCCAAAGCGACTTACAGGGGATTTTTTACATTTTATGATGTTTATCACTTTAAAGATTATTTTATAAGCCATGGAAGTTGTGGTTCATTGCAAAAATAATGAAACCTGTTACCAACACCTAAATGGCTGCTGTCTTGGTACATTTTACCTTAATCTTTGATAGTAAGATGAAGTAGAGGCACTCGGAGAGCGCAGACCTCCGCCAAGGCAGACCAGTGCCCCGGATTTGGATGAAAATTTCAGGAAATGTTGATACTGGCACAAGGAACAAATGATTACATTTTGGTGGTGATCAGGGGTGGGGGGGTGGGGGTGGGGCCACTGATCTGCCTTGGCGGAGGTCTGCACTGTCTTTTCTAGAAAAGCACTCGTAGAGCACAGACCTTCGCCAAGGCAGATCAGTGCCCCTCCCTCCACCCCTGATCACCACCAAAATTTAATCATTTGTTCCTTGTGCCAGTATCAACATTTCCTGAAATTTTCATCCAAATCCGTCCGTAACTTTTTGAGTTATCTTGCACACGGACAGGCAGACAAACAGACAAACCAACACCGACAAAAACATAACCTCCTTGGCGGAGGTAAAAGGTATTAAAACAGGTGAAAATCACTACAGGTCTGGTCATGTTGCTATAGCGACATCTTCAGCAGCTCTGAACAGTTTGTTTAGAAAGACAGATACAGTGACATCACCTCCATGACTTTTTTTTGTAGTTTTTATGTATTTTCATAGTCTGACAGTTATACATTTTTATCAGAAACTTGTAAAATAATCTTTTAAATTGACAAACGTGTAAATCATGCACAAAACAGGATAATAAAGCATGTCTCAACACTGACTAATGCAGTTTTCTTTAAAGTTAAATCCCATTGGGGCTCAAGGGTCGTGACTTCGGGTCTCTAATTCATGGTGGAAAGCCAGGTGAAGACTGGGGGATTGAAACATCTAAGATTCACCTCAGTAGGATCTATCCATGAAGGTTTTTTGGTTTTACTTGCACAGCTTTTAAGTCATCACCCACTGACACATCTTCCACCTCAGAACAGTGGGGTTAAATTAAAAGTTTCACTGCAAGTCTAGAAAATGACACTGGAACTGCTTTCTTCTGCTAAAAAGAGGTTTCTTTAAAGTTCTAAAATCTGTCTGCGTACATTCGACCTGAGATGTGTGAATACAGTTGCACAAGCAGGTTTTTAAGGAAATGTTTTATATTGAGGCTTGTGCAAATAAATGCATTTATTGGTAATAACGTGTGTAATATTATGTGTTAATAAGTCTATATGATGGTAAAAAGTGATAATATTGACATTATAAAGCTGTCAGTTGTTGAAGGATAATAACCTCTTTAAAATGCTTTAGAGCATGAATTAGGTTTTGGCATCTTTAATACACTTTCTTATAATAGTACATAAAAGCATCAGAAATGTCCATATTTAACCTTTGCTAAAGTTCCCTGTTGCCTTATTAACACATGAAGACCCAATGGTACTTTTGTGGCAGTTCCCAAATGTATTTTTCTCCATTTTTAACCTTTCTTAAGTGATTTCTCACCATTTATTCTACTATTATTTACTGGTATTTTGCATTTTTAAGTAAAAATCAGGTATTTTTTTCATTTTTAATTTACTGATCATGTAGATGTCCATAAACGCTTGGATTAAAGTTTAGTGTTAATATATCAAAATAGAGAAAACTGAAGTAAAAGTGACATTTGCAATAAAGTATATCATTAACTGAGCATAAAGTGTGTCCATCCACTGTCATCAATCAGACTCCAAGGGTTTTACTAGTAAATCAATGTTGTAGAAGATGACTGTTTCCACGTTCACTATGGAGCCTCTGAACGTCCAAATGAGTCATATCTGATGACCATGAAAAGATGACAAACTGTATTTTACACCAATTATTTACATGTATTGATAGGATTAGTGAATCAACAGGGGTTAAACTTTTTATATCAGTGGGCCGTTTTGGTCACTGGTGGATGTTTGGGTCTTTATAGGTTAAGGTTAGTACATACATTATTAAGCATTGTACAGTTAACATGTAATAGTTATTTCTTTTACAACAACAAAATAATGTGTTATTTTTAACAAAGACATTTTGCACTTACTAGCAGTTACTCATGCTTTTTGCATTTGAAATTTGATAATTCCCATAGACCCAAACGCCTTATAAAATTGTCATAATATATGTAATTTTTCCTGAGTCTTCTGTCAAAGCCATGTTGAACAGATGCACTTTTTTGTCAAATCTGCATTAGGGACAAGTCTGTGAGCTGCAGGTTGAACATCAGAAAGTCAGTCACAGGTAACAAAATAGATGGACCTTGATGTGTCAGAATTGTGGTTGAATCGGTACCTTAAAAGGGTCATATTTTGCCAAACCCACTTTTACTAGTCTTTGGTTCATTTATTTGTGTATTTGGACCCTAATAGTTCATAAAGTTTGAATTTGAACCCTCCAGGTGCTGCAAAGCTATCTTTGTATTCATTCCGTCAAAAATTAAGTGGATTTCTACAACCTGTTTTAATTCCTGCTTAATTTGTTACGTCTATAACTAATTACGTCACAACATTTGCACATATAAGGTCAAGACTTCCGATGAACATTTCTCCAAGTACGACATAATTATTTGTCAGCAGCAGCAGTTGTAGTCCATACTGAAAATATGTCCAAACTTGTAGCCGATTACCTAAAATGTTTAGTTGTTGGTTGAACAGGACAGAGCAGCACAGCCAATAACCTGGAGGGGGTGGGGCATGAAGTGGCTCATTTGCATTTAAAGGGCCAGCACTCAAAACAATCTTTCTGGTGTCATTACTCAGAAATAGGGTTGAAGATGGACCTGTGGAGTTGAATTAATGAAGAATTCAGACCCAAACATAGCATTTACAGTTTATGCAGACCACAGGGAAATGTTTTAAAATGCATAATTCCATTTAAAGAAAAGCACAATATCACTCCTTTAAGGCACTGACTGTGGTCTTGTCCAATGTCAGGAGAATTCTCGACAATAATATTGTTTTAGAGACGTCATTGAACGTTCTCATTCCTCACTGTCTTGTGTGTTATTGGAAATGTGATGAAAAATATGCAAACAAGAACTACATGACATATTGTTGCCTCAGCTTTTTTTTTTTTATCTGTAAAGAGGATAACACTTATGAACCAGAAAATATCAGACTGAACTGCTTCAATATGAACAACTGTCTGATGGATGGATTCTTGGATTATTATCAGTGGAGAGAACAGCCTCACTTCTCAAAGGCTTTAATAACAGACTAGGAGCTACATGGACAACTATTAGAGCAAAGCTAATGATTTAGTATGATATTTTCAAGTATTTTGGTAGCAATCTGTACCAAAATTAACCCACGTCTCACCTTTGTCCACCCCCATTCATGATCTGACTTCCCCTCAGGACATATGACCCCTGTGGTTATGAAGCCTCCATGGAGAACAGAGCTAATTGTCTTCATTTGTCATTGTCTGCATTGTCATTGCATGTCACTGAGTGTTGTTTTTTCTCCATATCTGCTCCTTTTTTTGCCTAATTGTTAATAGTAAAAAAAAAAAAAAAAAAATTCCAGCTAACAAGATAATCAGCATTCCTCTAACACTGGATTCACACAATAGGAACATGCAAAAATAAACACAATTGATTCACATTTCCACAGGCAAATGTCTCAGGAAAAAGTCCTTTGATTGTACAGAGGAGTGAAATATTTAGTCACAAAAAGATGAGATTTTTTTTTTTTTTTTTTTTGCAGGAGAAGTTAGATTCCAAAAATTGCTTATGCCAATACCTCCATTTAAAATGATTAAACACTAAACCAAATACAGGCATCAGTAGGTACAACAGGAGAGAAAAAGAGGAGGAAAATGTAGCTTATGTAGGAGTTTATACTCAAACGTTGAAGTACAACACAAGGAAAATATATGAGACACTATAAATGTTGACTAATTTGAGTCCTCAGATATTTTAAAAAAGGATAATGCAGATATTGATTGAACTGGGGGATGTAGACTGTAAATCAGTATTCACTGACAGACTGAGGGCCATCACTTTGTGACAGTGTCCAGTAGCACAGAGAGTGAACGTCCTGAGAGTGGGTTGTGGAAGAACTGTGACTATCTGAGGAAAACTTTAAACAGCTCTAGAAAACACTGGGAAGACCATGAGCGAAATGAACAAATAAATATCTTCATTTACTTTTATTTTTTAATCACCTAATCCCATTTGCACTTGACTGTGTAACGGCATTAAAGTCTATTGTTTTGCATAGCGTTGTATTGTATCTATATTATAAAAGCCAGGTGGCCTCTGTGTGTGTGTGTCTGGAGATTCACACAAAATCCGTAAAGAGGTGACTGCTGCAGTTTGTCATACTTATGTATTTTCGGTCAAGGAACAGACTAGCGAAAACAGCAAGTTGATAGGACCAATATTTTGGCAGATATTAGTAATATTGGAATACAATAGCCTTACGATCATACTGCTATACCTAGAACCCTTTGGCGGTGCCTGCTGGACAAATGCAGTACAGCATGCACAAATACACACCAGCATAAAAACTACCACATCTAGAACCTGGGAATCCCCACGGGTTAACACACTAGTTGTACGTATTGTTTTCTGGGGCTCACCTGAACACATCACACATGACTCCACAGTGACCTGGGTTTGATTCCGGGTCCAGGTCCAAGTCCTTTACTTTATGTCTCTACATCTTTTCTGTCTGTATCCTGCAGGTCCTGAGCAATGAAGAGAAAAGAGAGAAATGAATAACAATGATTCTTTTATTTTGGGGAATTCATTTATCAGACGGGTAGATGTTTGTTTACCTGCTCAACTAGTTTCAGCTACTTCCTGTAGCCTTCATCACAAACATCACATGCAAACCCTCCCTGCTGTCTGGCCAATCCTCCTGGACAGCCTATAAGACACATCACAGCAACATCGTCTGACGCTCCTGACAAAGGCTACAGGAATTAACTGAAACTAGTCAAGCAGGTAAACAAACAACTACCCCTATCTGATAAATGAATTACCCACAATAGTTATATTTGGAAGACAGTATGAACCTTTACCAGAATGATTATTTTAACTTTGAATATTTTGCTATTATTGTTGTAGTATTATATTTAGTAGTAATTTATTCATCCATTTAACAAAACATGACATACATTAAACATGGGCAAAAAGGTGTAGGCAGAAGCAACAGCTTATTTATGCCTACCCTATTTACAAGAAGGAAAGTGGCTGAAACAAAACAAGATGGCACAGTTTTAAACAATAATATAGATAAACAAATAATATAATTCAGCAAAATCAGTCTGTCTGAAACCATTCTCACCGTTCAACACATAAAATACGTAGCCCATACTCAGAAGCCTGGTTTACAGTGTTCTGTACCTTAAAACTAAACACTATTATTCAGCTGTCTTCTACTTTTATTTCAGACAATTCCAACTGTATGAACTAATTTTTTCATCTCTGCATAAATGTGTGAGTGATTCTTGCCTCGTTTGACTCAGTCCTGTTGTACTAAGGTCAGGTTTGCGAGTGAAATCTTGATCTCAGAGTTATCCTGACTAAAATTAATCAAAATATGTGTCATGTTACATTAGGATCCAAATTCAAAAGCATAAAGTGGTTTTGCATTTGTTTATACAGTAGTCAGTGTCATGACGGGATGAATGAATGGACCCAAACGCACAGCACTGAAAAGAGTAAATGAGTTTAATTAACATAAAACAAAACAAGAACAGGGAATTAACAAAAAAAACCTGAGGGTTGAAGCATCAAAGTCCACAGTGACAGAATCAGGATGGTAAAAGTCCAGGTAAAGGTGAAGAATGGAGTCAGAGTCCAGGAGAGGTGTGAAGGTCTGTGGGCAGTAGCATGACAGCAGAATGTTCCAGCACCACACCTGAGCAGAGGAGCCTCTTAAATAGACGCCTAATGGAGATCTGACTCAGGTGTGGAGCTAGCAGGTGAAGACAATAGAGGGTATGCACGTGACGTCACCGCTAGCGGAAGTCACCGCGGTTACGTCTACTGAGTGGCAGAAAGAGGGAGATGAGTAGCAGCTTTGGTTTGAATACTGCGAAAACTTTAGAACAATCTAAAAAATGGGGAAGAGCTGTTGTGGCATTGATTGCACAAATAGGTTTAAAAAGCACTCTGAGCTATCGTTTTAGCAGTGACCTAAAGCCAAAGACAGAAGAAGCAGATGGATCGCTGCAATTCAGAGAAATCACTGGAATCCAGGCAACGAAACCTGGATTTGTGGTTGCCATTTCAAGTCAAGTAATGTTAATTTATGCTGTATTCTTGTGTAAAATCATACCTTAAATTATATATCGTTTTGGCTAATGTTACTTCTTAGTAAAGCTCTTAATGTTAGCATCTGTCATTTAGTTCTATGTTTCAGAACTGAAACGTTTTTGTCTTCAATTGTGTGATTCTGAACCTTGTGCTCTACATGATTTGTAAACTAGCTTAAACTGAGGCTAACCTAGTTTTCCAAATAAGGGGGTACTCTAGCACAAAGCTGTTGTAGCTGTGTTGGATCAAGTATTTGATGTTAACTCTACTTAAATCTCCACAGTACCAGTAGATCATCCACTCACTTGGGTCAGTACTCAGGGTTCAACTCCAGTAAATCAGTAGTGAACTGTGAGCACTACTGCTGGGCCTTTACCTTGGAAATCACCACCAAGAAAATTTGTCTGCACTGACAGAAAACCTCAAAAACAATAGTATGTTGAACTGAAAGCACTCACCAGCTGTAATCCTCTAATTAACGATGGCGAGGATGTCAACAACTCTTTGTCTTTTGTATGCTTTCAGGCTTTGCAGTGGGGATTTTCCCGGCGTTGAAATCAGGTTCATATAAATACCAGGATAGGTGATTTCCGGCCACATATCAATGTTCGTAGACCACTTGTTGTTTGGTAGCTTGTATGGATCCATGTCCAGTCCAGTTGTCTTTAATTTCATGTTATATTCCACATTTTTCCAGGTCTTGCTGTAGTTACTGCTATACTCTGCCATGTTGAGCCGGTTTGTTTTTGCCACTCAGTCTGAGTTAGAGGGGCGTGGCCCAGAGGGGAAGTGACGTATGTGCATTCCCTCTGTTGGTTTAAGGGAGGGGTCTGTGATAACCCAGAACTGCACCATGACCAGTTAGTGTGTTCCTAATTTCAACAGCTTGCTTTAATGCAGTTATATAATTACAAATGCACCAAACACTGCATTACTGTGACAGAAATCCAAAGTTTAAGTGCCAAATAATAATAAATAGACTCAGTTAAACATTTTTTGTGGCTCCTGGCAGATGTTTATTTTTCTCTCTTGGGTTGAAAGTTTCTTTGTAGATTGTAAAGGCTGCTGACCCCTGCTCAAAACTAATAAAAACTGAAAATCCACAGAAATCTTTAAGAAAAAGATCTAGCAACTCCCTGTATATTAATAAAATTGTACTTTTTCAATATTTTTTTTTAATCGTTATGTTTTCAGATGTCCCTTTACAAGATAGACTCACAGCAGCTGCTAAACTTAACAGACCAGTGTAGAAAAAATTACACTCTTCTTCAGTTTTAATCAGGAAAATAAATTGAACCTATCCCAATTTTGTAGTTTTGTCTCTGCCAGTTGACCCATAAGTTTGAAACACATCTTGGAGTCATTTTTCTCTCTCTTATTAGATAAAGAGTTTTTAGTGTGCATTACAGTTTCAGGAAACTTTGGTCAGAAGTCTAATTTGATCAATGAATGCAGTCATCTGCGTATGTCAACAAGCATCGGTTTCCCGCTGTAAGGCTTGGAGGATGACCTATATTACTCGTGTAAGTGCTCAGATGCTCTGGGATGCTCTTTGTCAAGGTCTCCGTTGCCCTTCAGTTACATTAATGCTTACTGTAACTGTTGCACATGTGCATGAGCCACATGGGAGCTGTGGGTTCTGGTGAACGACGAGAGGAACACCACGAAAAATAACGATATTCTGACATGTAATCGCAACACCTTTGTACATGTACGCACACAGCAACAGCATCAGTGACAGAAATAGAAAATCTGGGTGATCAAATATTTAGATTGAGGCTTACTACCGGAATATTTATGCACACACTCCCAGTATCCGCTTCATTTTATTCGGTACACTTACCCATTTATGCAAACAGCTCACTTCTGTGGACAATGAGTTACTTATAAATAAAACATAAAAATAAAGAATGCAGACAGGGTTGAGAGCTTCAGTGATCATCCAGCTGAAAGTTAGATTAAGCCAGATGAGACTGTGAAGGCAGTATTAACATTTAGTTTGTATTGTAGTGTAGAGTCGAGATCACAGACTGATGTAATGTGAAAAATAATAAGAAATTAAATCAAGACTATGTTCTGAACAGAAATCAGAAGAGCTTATTCAGACAAAATACTCTTTTAGAAAAAGGTTTGAATGATTAAAGTGTCTGCCGCCTGAGTTTCCCAAATCTACAACAAAAACACATTAAAAATCATTTAATCAGAATATTTAGTTGCTTGTTATTTGAAATTAATCTTTTCAGCAGTTTAATTCAGTTACAGCAATGCCATTTTTTGAGGAGAAATGGAAGCAGCATAAAGTTTCTTTAGTAAAATGTGTTCTTAAACATTACACACAAGTTGTTTAACAGAATTTGTGGCTTTCAAAGTTTTTTTTTTTGTATGTTTGAGTGAAATGTACCTGGTGTTTGTGTGAGGAAGATGACCTTTATCCACAAAAGATATAGAACAGGAACAACAGGAACAGCTAATACAGCGTAAATGGAGTGGAGTAGTGGCAAAACAACATATCAGAACAACAGAAACAATAAACTACACTAATAATAACTAAACAATAAACGATACACTAATTGATTTTGAAATGATAATAAAAATGTATATAAATATATTTTATCATCTTGATGGTATAAGAATTTATGAGCTGTGTTTGTGAGGTTGCGTGACAGCAGACTCAGAGGATTAGAATAATCTATGACCCACTGTTAAAATCACGTACTGTAACATACAGGCTAATATTGATCACCATCATGGTTCTATATCCTCCTTCACATTAACCACCAAGGACTTTGTGTCATAAAAGATGTTTATTTTTTCATTCTTACAGTTGTTATATCTATGTTTTCTCATTGTTTCCAATCATAAAACACAAACTGATGCAGGTTTATTTCTTATTTTGTCATCTGTTGATTTCAGACAGTGTTATTTAAAAACATGTGAAATGTGAAATCCTTTTTTTTTCTCTTCAGGAGCATTTTCATGAATGAACACATTGCACCTCATGTCAGAGGACATATACCCTTATGTGGTATAATCAGGGCGTTAATTATGCTAATTTACCATTTTTCTGAATGTGTGCTTCATTAGGCGTAGGTGGCATTTATCATGTTTACGTGGGTCATTACCCAGAGCCCCCGAGGCAAACGGGGTCTAGTTTTCACCTGAGTCTGTCTCCGATGTGTTATTCAGAAACAGATGCATCAGTCTTCATGAAACTCTGAGTGAATATCTGGAACTCATTAGTTTGTATGCATCTTGCTTAAGCATTAACCCCTTTATCAGGCAAGTGACTATTTTTAGTACAGTGAGGACAGTGAGTCCACAATCTCAGGTCCAGTGTGGTCTACAGGGTCTGTAAGGTCCACCTCTGCATGAACAATGAGTGGACCTGCTTTGTTAGGTACCATGAAGTAATGGTACTAATGTAAGGAATGATGTTAAAATTGGATGTTGATTGTTGTATGTTAAGGGGTTTTTTTGTTTTGTTTTTTTTTGTAGCCTTTTTTTCATATTAACTTTTTGGATTTTTCAAATTTATTTATTTATTTATTTATTTTTTAGCCGCTTACGGGCAAGGAACCAATTACAGTAACTTTACTGACCTTGATTTTCTAAATAACAATAAAAGATTTTGAAACATTTCACAAAAGTAATAAAGTCTTGTTCTGTCCTCCAATAACACACTAAGGCTGAAAATTTGAATTTCAGAGTATTTCTATGAGTGAACTATAAAGGGTTAAATTTTTCATATCCACACCATTTCTAAAGATGCATTTTATAAACCTTGGTCTGATACATGTTAAGTTTTGTCACTATTAAAACACTTTATTTTCAGACTTCATCCTGTAATTTAGATTGAAGCGTTAACCCTGTACATATGCCACAGAAACAGAGAAATGTGTTTGTTTTCTCAATGTGGCAAGAACTACCACAAAGTTTGTTCTGGTCTGGACATTACATACTTCACAAGAAACTCAAGTGCAAATTGTTGGGAGGTCTTCAGCTTCTCTGTATTAACCACGCCTGTTTTAAATTTCTGACCAATCATGCACTAATAATCTTGTGCTAAATCCTTGTTACATTAGCTCGGTGGTTCTCAAACTTTTTCTGGGCCTCCCCCTTGAACCCTAACAAAATTATAACACTGGTTCAAATACAACTTTTATTGAAAGAACCATCAATATTATAACCATTATTTAGTGGTTTTTCAATGAATAATTTGTCATGCAAATTAAAAACAACTTCAATTTTTGCTTGAACAATACAAATCAACTCAATAAGATTGGTCCCTGAGGCCAGACTTTTCCAAATAAAGATATGAAATGTGCAGTTATCTTGTTTTAACTGTAACAATAAAGTAATTTTTCGTTTTTAGAACAACAAATAGATGAACATAGATTGAATATTTTTAACATAACATATCAGTATCTGTTTTATAGTACACATACTCTTCTTGGGGCAGCTGTGGCCTAGATGGCTGGAGAGTCGGGCTTGTGACCGAAGGGTTGCTGGTTCGATTCCCTGTACTGGCGGAGAGTTGTTGGCTGATGCGCCCTTGAGCAAGGCATTTGCTCCCCCATAGCAAGCCCACTGCTCCTAAGATGCAGTGTGTGTGATGCATGTTTACGTGTGTGACAAACTACTACTGACAAAATATAAAGATTCTATTTTTAGTAGGCCTACAGACTGTGCAAAAAAAGGAAATATTGCACATGTTTGTGTTCACCCCAGTAAGATACTCCATCCTCTAAACTTTGTCTACTGAAGTGACAGATCACAGTGGCAGTGGATTTGTTTGCTGTACCTAAAATGAGTTTGGGTACAACAAACAAATGAAATACAGACAAAGTCATCATTATTGTCTATGAACCGTAGAAAAGAGAATAAACGAGTCATGAGGAGATTTAGGTCATTTTTCTACAACAAACAAGTATGTCACAGTCAGTGTCACACAGTCGTGTTTTTTCACTGAAGAAGCTAAATTCCTTGTGTGTCATTGTCAGGTGAGTCTGAGGACACAGCTGTGTGAATCTACTATATGTACAAAGCCTGACCTTCTCATTAAGGAAATATTACAGTTAAAAATAGATAAAAACAGTAGGACTCACTTCATCTGTAGTGCTCGGATCAACCATCTACATGTTTCATCAACATCATGAAATGAAATCATTTTTTGAGGCAAAAAAGGTCAGTACTTTTAGATTTGACAGATTTTCTAATAATAATGCTAAAGCAAAAATAAACGAAACAAGACTTAAATGAACCTGAAATCAGCATTAAATCCACCTGGTCAGAGCATTCTTGGTGGACTGCAGATCCTATGGTATTGATTTTACTCTTATTAATTTTAATCTAAAGTTATCTGGGATCTGTACTATGAAGCAGGTTCTTTTTTGCCTAATTTGATCAAATCAAACATTTGGCATTACACATTATTGCATTAATCAAATGATATCTGACGGTGCTTCAGAGTTGTCAGTTGATCAATAACCAACATGGACTTTACTACTAATGAATATTCCTCACAAGATAAACCAAACTGTATTTTAAACCAATGTAAATAATTAAAAAATACACCCACCTGATACGTTGTTAGGTACATTAGTTCAAATGCACATTAACAAAAAAAAAAAAAGAAGAAGAAGATACATATGTTCTGTTTCCTCTGTTCATCACCACAGTGGATCTGAAATGAACCGACCCAGATGTGACTGAAGTGTCCAGTTCTGTTAATTTTATTTCCTATTTTTTCTTACTTTTTCTCATTTACTTATTTGTTGTTCTGTTTACTGTTCATACTATTCATAGTTTAGCATAGTTTATAGTTTAGTTCATTATTCATAGTAAAAAGTTCTTATTCTTTATCGTATATTTTTTATGCATATCTATATTTTACAATATATGAGAGCTGAAGTTAATCAAAAAAAGATTCTATTCTGTTCATTATTTTGTTCATTTTCTTTCACATTGTGTTCATTTGTGGTTCATTTTCTTCATTTTTGGTTCATTTTGTCTCCAATTTTGTTCATTTTTGGTTCATTTGTTTCCTGTGGTATTCATTTTGGTTCATTCTGTTCATTTTTGGTTCAATTTGTTTTCTGTTTTGTTCATTTTGGTTCATTTTCTTCATTTTTGCTTCATTTTTTCCCCCCTACTGTGTTCATTTTTGGATCATTTTGTTCATTTTTGGTTCATTTTGTTACTTAGTTTGTTTTTTTGGATCATTTTGATTCCTATTATGCTCATCTTGGTTCATCTGGTCATTAAATTGAATGAACATTTAAAAAAAAAAAAAGCACATTAACACAAATATCTGATAAACTGATCACATTGCACACATACATGGTCAAGGTGATGATGATTTAAGTGACTTTGAATGTTCACTCGTTATGCGATCACATGGACATGTGAAGGGTTTTCATTTAATTTGAACACTTTTTTCCCCCATGATCAGAATTTTCTGAAGTTCAAAGCATCTATGAGTATAACCTGTAGTACTAAAAAAAAAAAGAGAGACAGAGAAAGAGAAAGTTCAGAATACAACTGTGTGAGACCCAGTGTTTCTATTCCTGCTCTCATCAGTAATTCCCATAAGTAGGTTTATGAATCGTGATCTGCTCAGGATAGAAAAAAAAAGATGCTGTAGCGGGAGAAATCAGCATAGTGGGGGTGTGGGGGCAGGGGGGATCCAGGTTGCTGGACCTCATGCATGCCTGTCTGCCTCCATCATGCTCATGTGAACAGCATGCGCTTCACAGGATGTGTCATGTCATTATTCACCACCAGGGGCCAATGAACGGAGAGCAGCAGAATGCTTTCTAAACAGTGTTTTCCCCTGTGCGAGGGAAGACCTGAACTATGTGTGTGTGTGTCTGTGTGTGTGTGTTAACATCTTTGTGCATTAGCCTGTGTGTTCATGAGAGAGAGAGAGAGAGCGAGCGACTTAGTAGGAGTGTGAGAGAGAGTGAAGGTGAGCAAATGAGCAAGGCAGAGAGAATTTCTGTGTATGCGAGTGCTCAACATCCCTCCGAGGTATTTTTAGCATTGTTTTTCGACATCTTCGGCGGTCTGTTTTCCAGTGTGAGCATGGTACGGGTCTCTCATGCATTTCTCAATCATATACCCGAAACACACGTAAAACACACACACACACACTCGCACTCACACACAAGAGCATTCGGTTGCTTCTGCTCTAATGGCTAACCTTCACAAGCCTCATATTGTCCAAAGCAATAAATCATTTCCACTTGCCACATCTGAAATATTCATTTGATGTTAATTAAGCACTACTTCTTAAATACACCCACATGCAAAGACACACACACACACACACACACTGAGCTATGTATGAGACAGAGTGGGACTCTGCATGTCTCTGTGGGAAACCTAGTAACCATTTACTAATGATGTCGTGATGCCGTTACCTCTCATTTCTTTTAATATGGCTCTCAAAGTGGCTTATGCATGACCACCAAGAACAAACTGGCATGTGAGGAGGCAAGGCTCATGGGTTCACAAGAGTGGAGTACAGTGGTGTGTGAAAACAAGTGTCAGTTACTGCTAAAGATAATCGTCTTCACCAAACGACCCGTCGATAAAAAATAAGAATAGTATGTTCAGACCGCAGACTTAAACACCATGGATGTCACATTAGTTTCATGGTTAAAGGATCATTTTTGCTCTCGAGTGAACATTGTGGATGGTTATTTGTGGTTTTAAACTGTTGTTTATGGTCAAAACATGAGAAACACTTGACAAGCAGCAGAATATTTAAGAAATAGAAAACATTCCACAGGTGTAATATTTCCAACATAAAAAAGATACAGATCAACTTTATTCAACCCAGGGTGAAATTCTGTTCATGAGCTCAAGAAAAGTAAAGAAAGCCGAGTAAAAATAAAATTAATTAAGTAGTTATCAGTGCATCAGTCATCAGACTAAGGTATTGTACAGTCTGATGGCAGCGGGGATGAAGGATCCTCTGTAACACTCAGTTCTGCATCTTAATGAGGTGACTCATCCAGTGCAGATGCTTCTCTGATTGGTCAGAAGTAAGATACTGAACAAACTAAGAACAAAAACAAATTAAGTATCATTAGCATTTTATCGCCTGGCCCTATCAGAACCATTCAAGTTTTCCTCTTGTATCAAACAGCAATATTTGTGCTGTGAATTGAGGACATGAGTTAATGTGCACATGCACATATCAAGATGATGCAGAAATGATCTCCTGTGCAGTCCTAGTGTTGCACAGACTCTACCACACCTATGTCCTCACTTCATTAGTGTGCAACTGCTGGAGGTAGGACCCTCCACTATCGCCCCAGAATAATGATGAAAGGTGTCTGTTTTTTGGATACTTCCTTAAATAAATCACACTTGTCTTGGGTGATGCCAAACACAAGACACAACAACACTGTCTTTGCAAAGTAGTGTTGGGAGAGAAGTTGTTTTGGTGGATCATGTGTATATGAGGAAGCATTTTGTGGTTCTGTGACTAAATCATTACAAATGACAATGTCACATACAAAGACGTGTGTCAGAACTTTCCATTTCTAGTTTACAGCTGCATCTTGGAGGTGGTAGTTCTTTTAAATAATGAGGAGGTGTGGTACCACACAGACAGCAGGTGGAAGGACAATGACAACCCCTCCACTATTCCAGCAAAGCCAGACTAGTACAGCTCTGGTTATAATTAAAAGACTTTTTTCATGTCTTTCCAGATCCCCGTCATGACGGGAGCCTTCATGGACTCCTCCCCAAATGACGACTACAGTGGCGAGCATTCGCTCTTCAACTCTTCGGCCAGCGTCCACGCCGCCGCTTCAGCCGCCTCTGTCCACGGCCAGCAGGACGAACCACAGTCCATGTCCAGTGACGCCATTTGGCTCTGGATCGCCATCGTTGCCACCATTGGAAACATTGTGGTGGTGGGCGTGGTCTACGCCTGCACTTTCTGATGCACACAAACAGACATGCATACACATCTGGCTTCTTCTGGATCTGGAGACCTGACTGGGGTCACGCTTTGTAGAAACAACACACATATTCCCTTCCTCTCTCTCTATTTCTGTCTCCCTTTCACTTGGCTGTTGACCTCAAAGTTTGGACTCCTGAGAGTGTGGACATTGTAATACTAGTCAGTGACGCATAGAGGACTATATTTCTCCATTAGAGGGATGGACTACGACTTGGCTGCATTTGTCGGCACCAGCAGTTTCGGATTCTTCTGCTGAACCTTTGAAGAAGAAGCTTTTGTGTATTACAGCTCTTTAGTTAAAATGCAGAAACAACAGACTGTCAAACATGATTCAAAGGAGCCTCTTTTTAGCTTAAGTTTGTTTCCGTGTTTGTCCTCAGACAACATCATCACTCACGCTGCAGAGAGAAGAATGGAGATTAAATGGGGCTTAAGATTTGGGTTGATCCAGGCCATCTCTTAACAACCTCCAGATAGCTGCTTTAGTAATTTAGGACACATTTAGGACTTAAACAGAAATGGTGAATGTTAAAACATTTAGAAAGTGCTGTGATTAGCTTCATGTTATGCAGCCCTGAAGCCCAGGATGGTAGAGCTGTGGATCAGAGATAGTCTACTGGTCATCAGTGTATAAAGTACAAATAGAATAGGAGAATAACGATATGTGAAACAACATATTCTGAAATGCTGCAATAACTACAGTTATAAACAGTGGCGTTATGCTTAGATTGTGTATAAAACTAAGTCAGACACATCCTTCGTCAAACTCTTACACCATAAGAAAATATTTGTCATGGTCTGTTCTTTTGTTTTAATATCTATCTGCAAATAACAGCTAGTGTTAGAAGCACAACATAAATCCGACATGTAGCCCTCTTTTCTTGCTGCACCTAATTATTTTTGTAGTTATTATTTATTGATAAGTCTTTTAATCACTAAGAATAAATGTTGTCAGCAACAGTCAAAGTTCTTAGCATACATACATGTTGTGATTTTACATACAAGGTGTTAAAAATGTGTGTTGATAAGTAAACTCTGACCAGATCTCTGCTAAACTCTGTGATAAATGTAAACCTGTTGTAAGCTGATAGTTGGTTTTACACAAGCTGCCCATCGTTCAGTAACGTAGTGACGCCGGCATCTGGAGGCAACTGTCTCCATGGTAACTGATCCTTTTCCTAATTGGGAATTATAACTTCACTCCGAGACTCAATCATGATGCTGCAGTCGGGGGTGCCGTTTATTTTCTTTTAGTCTGTGCATTCATTAATCACACACAAAGAAAAACAAACCATATTGAAGCGTCTTTATTCTGAAGCCTGATAACTGATATTAACATACAATTACTTTCTGAAGACACAGAAAATGAATCTATTTTCTGCGTTTTCTCTTTATAACCCAAAACACTGAGGATTATAAAGAGTCAGACAGAGATTTTCATTCAGTCAGGTCATATTTATCCTGGGAAATGTAAGAAAAGATCCAGATAATCATTTGGTTCCAACAAAAACACATAAGGTACATGTTCTAATGTTCATACACTGCAGATTATTACAGTTCTGACTAAATATACCCAGTCGTACTCATGTTAGGAGAACTTTACACACTAATCTCTGTTCCAGTGAGTGTATGTCGATGTTACTACAATGTTCAGAGGACTTTTCAAGCCTGTTATTTTTATGTAAAGATATTTCAAACTGTTGTAACCCACATACACAGTACTTCTTTTGTAAAGGCATAGGATACTATTAAACTTTCTGTATTAATGCATATGGTTTTCCTCCTTCCTTCCTGCATTCCATCTCATCACTCAGCTGGATTGGTCAGAGGGATGCTCTGCTATGATTAGTTGTTACATTGTGATCCATATCTGATTTTACCGACTATCATAAGTTTCCTCAGGGTCATGACCACAAATGACCACCGGATTATGGTTTGCAGGATTTTATTCAACAATAGCCTGATCTATATACATAACAGAAGGTAATTAAGCATATGGTGTGAAGGTCAGCTGATTAGTGGTGTATGGTGTTGGCACTCTGTCTGGAAATCACTGAAAATTTCTCAAAAAAAAAGAAAGGAAAATATAACCAACCAAATATAAGGCATCCACCTTCTTGTATTACCCTTAAACCAACCTCTATAACCAGGTAGTGGAAAAGCAAAGAGGCAGGAGAGGAGCAGGACATGAGAAGATGAGGTTAACAATTAAGACTCTCTCCAATAGCCCCCTGAGTTTTAGCTTTTTTACATTGAACAACTGTCTTGATTGGAAACAGCATAATGCAACAGTTTTTCAGATACATTTTTTAAATTATTTTTATTTATTTATTTACTTTTTAATGGAATATCCTTTGCAATGGACAGTATTTTTAAAGAAGTGTTATTTTGCCTTTTTTTGTAATATATTTTTTATAGAATTATGCATTTTAAAACATTTCCCTGTGGTTTACATAAACTGTAAATGCTATGCTTGGGTCATTAAATTCCACAGGTCCATCTTCAACCTTATTTCTGAGTAATGACACCAGAAAGGTCATTTTGAGCACTGGCCCTTTAAATGCAAATGAACCACTTCAGGCCCACAACCTCCAGATTGTTGGCTGTGCTGCTCTGTCCCATTCAACCACCAACATTTTAGGTAATCGGCTCCAAGTTTGGACATATTTTCAGTATGGACTACAACCGCTGCTGCTGACAAACTATCATGGTGTACTTGGAGAAATGTTCATCTGAAGTCTAGACCTTATATGTACAAATGTCATGACATAATTAGTTATAAATGTAACAAATTAAGAAGGAATTAAAACAGGTTGTAGAAATCCACTCGATTTTTGCCAAAATGAATATAAAGATAGCTTTGCAGCACCTGAAGGGTTCAAATTCAAACTTTATGAACTATTAGGGTCCAAATACACAAATAAATGAACCAAAGACTAATAAAAGTGGGTTAAGAAAAATATGACCCCTTTGAGTAAAACTATGAAACTTTTGTCCCCTACGGAGGACAAAAATGCATTGCTGAGTCGCAGGAGGATATACAAAACATTATACATTGAGCAAACATTATTCGCAATTTTTAGCCTGTAATAAGGAACATGAAAAAGAGTATCTGCAATAGCATTATGCTTGCCTTTTGTATGTTATTATATTTATAAAAACCCTAATAGAAACCATTTTGGCAACCGTTTAAGTTCCAGTTCCTGTTTAGAAAGTGATTTGTTCCAGTTTTATTTAACATAAATGTGCCAATTTGCTGCTAATTAGTAACAATAAAGACCTTTACACAACATGGGCATGATGAAAACATTCACACAAAAAAGTTGGCGATATTATGCATCAAAACCAGTCACACCGGCAAAGATGTGTTTGCAACAGTTCAGACACCTCTACGATAAAAAGATTTGAACATATTTGCAGCAGATCGTTCTAGCAACGGATTCAGCATCACCTGGAGCCACATCTGCAGTGTGTCTCCAATCTGTCTAATCCAGATCCTCTGTTCCTCTAAATTTATATCCAGTTTCCAGGTTAATAAATAAATAAATAAATACGGTGAAAACTGTGTGATTCATGTGATGGTCATGTTACAGAAACTCCTCACTATCCTGATTATCTAGTTGTTTGTCGGTGCTGCTCCACTCTTCTTTCACTTCATTATCCTTATCATTTCTCTCTTTTCTCTCGCTAGAAATCTGGTCTGGGTCCAGCATCATTGTGTCGATTGATTGATGCATTGATTTGCACTACAAAGCTTGGAAAAAAATCAATATTTTTGTGATTAAATATGTAAATTTGTCACGACTTGTGTGAAAAAAGATACTGATGTGTAAATTGATTACATGAAAAAGGCACCAGATGTGTAAAGACCTTAATTATTTAAGCTTAATTTTGGCAGGAAAACAAGTCTACAACTGGCCCATATAGTTTTGTATTCATAGCGTGTCCTTATGTCAGCTTGTTTTTAATTTTTGCATTTTAAGTTTTTGAGTATCTTTTTGATCACAATTAATTAAGGGTGAGCGATACTGGGAATTTTGGTGTCAGTCTGATACCAAATAAATATAGGGCTAGTATCGCTGATATTGATACCGATACTTTTTACTTGAAATGTCATGATCATTGAATACTTTTGTGATTTTGCCTTTAGTTAGTTGATTATCATAAAACACAGTACAAAGATTTTAGGCAAATAAACATGTTATTTTTAATTAACTAACTACAATATTTTACAATTTAACAGTATAAAAATAATAAAATAATTCCCCTTTTAAGTTTATGGCATTATTGCACATATCACATGTGGCAGTTTCCCTGTCAGCTGCAGTGAATAAACTCCACACAGAGCTTCTCTTTCTCTCCACCATCATGGGCTGCTCTCAGTCAGTGCTCTGACTCTCCACTCTCTGGCAGGGTGGGGGGGGCAAAGTGGGGGTGCAAAGTGTGCCTGAGAGAGCAGCAGAGCGAGAGAGGTGCGCTGTTTGCACAGATAGACAGACTTGGAGAGAAGCTGTGTTCACATGAACTCTGTGAGGAAATTCGAGTAATTTGCTGGACGTGTAGAGGAGGAACTGCAACAAAAGTATCGATCTAATCACACTAGTAGTGATCGGATACTGATACTATTGAGATTTAGATTGATACGCCCAGCCCTACCATTATTATTAGTTTGCTTCTATCATTATTGATGTCATTGTTACTATATTTATGTTTCATGGACATTTAAACATTTATCACAGGTTACCAGACGTAACACAACCAAAAAAGTAAATACCTTTGCGTGTTTGTACCGGTTTTAGCACATTAGCATGCTAACGGTATTAGTATATTTGAACATCGCAGCAGAACTGTAAAATGTCACTCTGCTAAGCCCATTTTAGCACCAACCTTAAAGCTCATATTGTGTTTTGATTCAATTTCAACGCCTGAGCATCAACAGTGAACCTTTTCCAGCTCAACATAAGGGTCATGTGAGGAGAATTGTGAATTCACACTTCCAACTTTCTACACTGGCCGATCATGCGAGAAGGTGTTTTAGCTCCATCTTCTCACAGCCTGAACCTCCTGGCTTTGCTCTTTGGGACCCAGACCAGTGCCAAATATCACCAGTCGCTGCTGAGCCATCAGGTGAGATTGATGTAAAGCGTAGATGGCACCATCTGTCATTCTGACACAGGCACAGGTTGTTTGGAAACTACTTGGACTCATATAGTGCATCCCTCTGTCTCCTTCCTGAGCTCTGGCTTGTTGCTTGTTTTTGCTGAACCAACAGACTGAGCAGAAAGTTAAAACACACAAAAACACAATATTTACACCAGAGCTGCACAATTAATCCAATCACATACAAAAGTAAAATGTTGTATTAAAAGTGCAGTGTATGTATGGTGGTGTTGTGACGTCAGTGACACTGGGAAGAGGTCATGAGTAAAATATCCAACATGAAAGTGACAACTTTTCTTTTTTAATAGTTTTTAAATTTTTGGGTCAAGGGGCAAGAACCTTGACTCTGAAATGAAACAAATGCAGTATCTTAACTCTCTGACACCCATAACAGCTTTTGATAAGTACTATTTTATTCAGTTTTTCTGAAGTATTTCTATAGTCAAACAATAGGTGTTAATCATCATCTGATTCAGGAGAGCCCTAATTTCAATTAGTTTATTTAAAAACAATATATTACATTTGCTTTGTCTGAGAATTAATTTACAATTACAAATGTTGTGTTTTTTTTAGTGTGCAACTATGGGAAGTTTGTTTCCTTTTAATTTGTAAGATAAATTAATGTTTTATTCATCACATGCACAGTTGTACATGGTACAATGCACAGCTTTCACACTGCAACATACTATACTGGAGTCCACGTAGTCCGTACCCAGGACTACCTTTTCAGCTGGACTCGGGTACGGTACTCGAGTGTCATACCTGTTGCCAGACAATAGTCTGGTTTTGTCTGTCTTTTATGTTTTGTGTGTCACTTCCTGTTTTATTTTGTTAAGTTTTCCCTCATGTGTCTTGTCTGTCGTCTTTACTTCCTGTTCCCCGCTCATCCTGACCTCTGTCCTGATTACCTGTCTCCGCCCTGATTTGCTCCACCTGTGTCTAGTTGTCTTCCCTCCCTTTTGTGTATTTAAACCCTGTCTTTTCCTTTTGTCAGTCGCCAGTTTGTAACTCCAGTAGTTCAGACCAGCGTTCTTGACCTCGTTTGTTCGTTTGCTTGCCTGTTTTTTGACCTGTTTTTGGATCCCTCGGTTTCTCGTCTTCTGCCTGTTCCCTGTCGGTTTTGTCTGCCTCATCTGATCTGGTTTTGACCTTCTTGCCCTGACTACCGGTACGTGAGTTTGCCTAGTCCTTATGTCCTGTTGCTCGGTTGTTAGCCTGCCTGTGTATGACCTGTTTCCGTCCCTGACCTCCCTCTGCTTTTCCCCAGTCGGGGAAAAGAATCCTAACACCGCTCGGGGAGACGGGCTGCTGCCCTCGATCCGGAGGACTAATCTGAGGAGAAAGATCCCCACCATTATCCTCAAGATTCTGTCACTCATTATATTTTTTCACCTGTGTGTGAACAATAAACCTTTTGGAACTAACTTTTGTTGTTGGAGTTCTGCATTTGGATTCTGGGTTTGTACTAACAGTATTACACTCGAGCACAGAACATTTGCATTCACACTGATAAAATTAAGCGGACTTTGGGGTCAAGCGTACTCCGATACAGACTCGGGTACGCAGTGTGAAAACGCCCAAACAGGGAACTGTTCTCTAAAAATACAAGGTCTGTTATTTTTTCCAGGACTCATTCTAGTGTCATCTGTTGATTTGAAATCACCAATAAATGATCTGATGGTCTGTTTAGTTTATTTTTTTATTTTATTAGGTATGTACGATAGGTCCCTGTTTTTTGCTTATTCAATAAAAACACAATTTTTTCCTGGCAGACAGCTCAGACTGTAGCTGTGGTTAACAAGTTCCACTAACACCACTGTAAACTGACTTGGTTTTACAATGCCTGATGAAATTTTCCACCTTTTTACTGAGTCAGTAAGCTACCGTTTAGCATTAGTTCACCTCTGGCACTTATGGTTCCTGTAGTTCTGGCTATTTTATCCAAATATGGTCACTTCTACCTCTAAAAATCCAATATGGCAATGGCAAAATCATAAGCTACTGGCATCAAAACAGCAGTTCAGAAACCAACACATGATGTCACGGTTCCTCTATCCCAGGGGTGTCAAACTCAGTTTGGTTCTGTGAAAAAAGTAAAATTATATTATGATCAGGTTTACATCTACAAAGTTTCCTTAAAAATCTGAATAACATGAACAACTTGAACTGTCTAAAGAAAAGCAAGTGCAATTTTAACAATATTATGCCTCAGTTTATCATTTACACATGTGCATTACAATCACACAAAAGATTTAGTATCAGGCTGTATATTGGTAAAATGGCATTTACTTAAGACATTTCCATTTGTTCATATTTGTTCAGGTTATTCAATTTTTTTTGTAAAAATATAGTTTGGTAATGTAAACACTTTCATGTAATTTTACTTTTTTACATCAAAAAAATAAAGAGGAAATTTGGGGTTGTCATTATTTATAGGTTATTATGATAATATTTTACTGTTCTGACAAACTTGAAATCAAATTGGACTGTCTGTGTCTGTATGTGGAACCTGAATTAAAATGATTTTGACACCATTGATTGTTAATATCTTCAGTGTAATTTTTGTATTTCATAAATTCATCCCGCAGGCCGGATTGGACCCTTTGGCGGGCCGGATTTGGCCCCTGGGCCGCATGTTTGAGACCTGTGCTCTATCCTATATATGTAAACAATCTATGGTTTCAGTCTGAGTTTTTTTCACCAAAGTGTGCTGCCACGAATAACACATGATAATGTTGTATAATGAACACAGAAGTGCTGCATCTTCACTCCTCAGGACTGCAAGGGATACAATTGTTTTTTACTGCAGTTAAATTTAAAGCATTAATGAACATCACAGGGGCTGTAATAGCTGTGAAAATTACATCCCAAAGGACTCTTTCTCTCAGAGATACGTGGCGGTAAATCCCACTAAAAACAAAAAAACATTTAGAGATCACGTCTCATATTCGTAATTGTATGAAAATGCACTCTCAACCCTCTCACAGATTGGCCCCTGTATCCCTGAAAAGGCAGCTCAGTTTAATAATGTGTGGATCAGTTCCCTACAAATTCACCATGGGCCTTTTTGATCTCTTTCCATAAATAGAGATGTTAGTGTAGTCGGCCGCACATGATCTTGGAACAACCTTCACTTTGCCTCTGCTGCTTGTTGTCCTTCTCCTGTGTATCCGATCAAGCGACTAAATTGTGGGAGGGAAAAAAACCTAGCAGTTAGCGCTAGAGCCGCCGACTCCTAAAAGCAAAGCAACATAAAAAAAAAAAAAATCCCTAAAACACAGCATGATGAAATGGATAACCACTGACCTTGCCTGGACTAATCTATGCTAATGCAGGGTAATTATTCGACTTCCAGGTGATGCTTTGAGAGAAATCCACAGTGGGTCAGGCTTCATTTAAATGGTGTGTGTGCAAGATGAGACTGCCTTTTGCCTGTGACTAATAGATAATGTGGTTAATTTAAAGGCAGGATGAGATTAATCAGTCTAGAGGAGAGGAGAGGAGAGGAGAGGAGAGGAGAAAGAAGAGGAGAGGAAGAGGAGAACAGCTGGACTTGTTGATGCCTGGTCTCAGGATGGACCACTTCAGTTCCACTCCTGTCCAGTGGACAGTGACAGCTCTGTGATGAGGTGCTGCCTATGCTAATATATGCCAAGCTGCTTAGACACATCTTACCAACTGTCACTTCAGAGACACGAGGGAATATACAGTGACTATACTTATGCCGTAACAAAGGGTATTTATTATCATCTATACAACATGTCATATAAAAATCCCCGTAACAGCAAATTATTATTTGTGTGAAAGTATTGCACCAGCAAGAGCAGAGGTAGGAGTGGATATCTATGACAGTGCTTAGTATGTGGGTGTGTTGGTGAAACTGGAGCTATACAGTGTCATCAGAAGCTGCAGAAATCTCTGAAATTGGAAACACTCACTTCCTCAACAGCAAAATCAGAATCATGCAGCTATTAAAGAAGCCACTTCACACAGGCTTTATTGAATTACACAACCCATGAATAAAGAGTGTTTGAGTATAGGCTGTTAGCATGCATACAGTGACATTCAGGAGAAATAGAGTTAATGCCAACAAATAACTGTTAGCGTGTTCTTTTGTTGGAAGCTCCAAGAATGAGTCAGAAATCATGAATTTTTAGACAATAGGCCACACACCTTCCATCTGGATGCGAAACTGTACACTAAATGTAAATACAGACGATCTGACCCCATTTAATGTTGTGGTGGAAAAGTTCTATTTTGTGATAAGCTATAGTGTATGTGTGTGAATTATCCCAGGTTATATTTCAGTTAAATTGAGAGATATTTGGTATCGGATTTAAATTGGGATTGAAATTGAAAAACTATTTTGTATTGTTATATTGTCCAAATGATTGTGTCTGATATGTGTTTTTGAGAAGAATATGAATAATTAATTTGCTCAATCATTAAGCATATTGAATCTAAGGATTTTTTGACCAAAACTATAAATATTGGGCAACTAAGGGAGTTACAGCTTGGTGTGTTCTGGAAAATAATGGGAAGCTGGAGAGTTTCCAAACTTTGGCACAAAAAAATCAATTTGAGAAACATGATTTTTTCCGTTATCTTCAAATGAGAGACTATTATAAAGGGGAAATACAGGTGGGACCCTCCAAGGAAGAGAGCGATGTGGTTCAAATCATGACTAAAGCATATAAAGATAGTAATATTAGGATAATCTCAGCATTATATAAAGCCTTAAGAAATCTCGATAAGCAAACAACTTACTATGTACAAGTAAAATGGGAAAGAGAATTTGACAAAGAAATTGATGATATAGATTGGCTAAACGTGGAAATTACATCATACAACTACTAGCTCTTGGACATGGAGGGAATTTGCCTGGAAAAACCTTATAAGATTTTGTTATTCCACCCAAGTTTAAAAGTAAACAGTTACAGAGGCATCAGGAATGTTGGAGAGAATGCAGGGAGATGGATGTTGACCATTCTCATGGTTTTTGGAAATGTTCAGAACTTTTGGAATATTGGGAAATGATCTACAATGTCCTATGTCAGGTATTAAGGTACACAATTCCAAAGAAACCTGAAATTCTTTATTTGTGCAACGTTGGTGATGGCACTATACGTGAATACGATAAATATTTGGTAAAGGTGATGCTGATAGCTGCAAAAAAATGTATAACAAGGAAATGGGGGAAGATGAACATGCCATCAAAGGATCAATGGATAAATACGATTGAGGACATATTTCTAATGGAAAAACTAACACACAGATTGAGACTACAAGAACCACAAATGAACAAAAAGTGGGAAAAAAATGGACATTATATGAGCAAAATAATTGGTAAGACTGTGCTAGCCAGACATATTCATGTTGTTGTGTTTTCATTTTGTTGTTGTTCTTTTAAAATTAATAAAATATAAGTTACAAAAAAAAAATCTAAGGATTTTATATTTTACCTAAAAGTTAAACATTTCTCTGGGTCTCTTTATTACCTCCGCCAAGGAGGTTATGTTTTTGCCAGGGTTTGTTTGTCTGTTTGTCTGTCCGATAGTGTGCAACATAACTCAAAAAGTTACGGACAGATTTTGTTGAAATTGTCAGGGTTTGTTGGAAATGGGATAAGGAAGAAATGATTAAATTTTGGTGGTGATCGGGGGTGGGGGGGCCCACGGGGGGGGCCACTGATCAGCCTTGGCGGAGGTCTGCGCTCTCCGAGTGCTTCTAGTTTTAAATTAAGACTTATTGGTAACACATAGGCTATATATTTATGTTGAATTTTTTGGAATTATCCACTAAACTGATACACCTTCATGGTATCTACCTAAATTGTTAAACAAACCCCACAGCACGCTCCATTCCCATTATAAAGAGTGATGAACAGGTGCTACATACGTATGAGCTTTTCACACTCCTTCAGCTACACCCTATTGTCCAAATATGGTCACTTCTACATGCATTAAGCAATGACACCAACAGCCATAACCTTGTTGCTTCAAACCAGCATCAGCAGGTAACATCACAGTGGCTGTCTTTACAGTAGTGTAGGTGACTGTTAGAGAAAAACAAAAGACCAATTAAAACACACAAATCTCTGCATTTACTGTTACATTTTACACTTGATTTATCATGACACTGCTCCATACTGTGTGTATGAGCAGGCCAAAAAAGTTTCTTTCCTCACTTGTTTTGCAAAGAGGTTAGTAATTATAGCGGCGTTATCCACTGAGGTATTAAGATATTGACCGAGCTGTGTGACTGTCACAAGTTTGGAGTAAGAATGATGGAGGGACATTACTTTGCTGCAGGTTAATGTTAATTAGTTTGTCTGACTCAGGGTAAAGTGAAATGGGCTTTTGATCAGGATGTTTCCTGCTTGAGATGGCTTTCTACAGTGAAAAACCACGGCCTGTTCTTTTCTACTCAACATCCTGTCTTCACTGCAAGATACATTTGTTCAGTTTTCACTTGATTATAAGAGACACTTGTATGACAGAAGGTGTCACAGTGTAATATGAATTGTGCTTCTCGTGCATCAGCTGTAATCAGCTCTGACGTTCTGATGTGTTTGATGTTAACTGCTTGAGCTCACATGCAATGAACACTTTAACAGTGCCGTCCTGACTACAATGATAACATAATAGCCTGGCATCAGAATAACAGTAATTCTGTAGACACGTGTGCTTCTTGATAACGTTTAATGGTTGGTGACAATAGGATTTTAGGGCTGATACCATGGCAACAGCAGCAGCTGGGCAGCTGGCCTTTGGCTTGTTACAGTCATTTCTGGATCTTTATTTTGTTCAGTTCCTTTCATTTCATTTTAACCCTTTCATGCATGTATTATGAGAGACTTAATTAAGATTTTTTTTTTCCTGAGTATTTTTATTCCTCTAGGCATTAAAAAACAATGTGATTGACATTTATTCAACCTATTTTTCATGGAGCTGCAAAAATGTCCATTCAGCTGGATATCATGCATTTAATTTTTGAAGAGAAGAAACATATTTACTAATATACTGTGTGAAAACTATGAAATAAAAACATTTTTAATGCAGCTAATCTGATGTTTTCTCACATTTTAACACACTATAATACTAGTTATTACTCACTCCATGAATATAATATGTAAAAAAAAAAAAAGAAACCTTTTTGTTTAAAAAAAAACAAAAAACAACCCTGTTAATTACAGTCTAATACCAACAACAAGCAACTGATTTACAATCAAACAGGTTAGTGCAGATCAAGTTCATGAAGAACAGCAAAGTTACAGTAATTATACAAATTGCAGTGGATGGGATGATGCATGAGTGTCCACTGTGTTGGCAGATGTGGAACTAAAACAACAAAATCCATGAATATACAAGAGAACAGCTTTAGAATATCTGTCCACTGTAGTGACCAGTATGCATGAAAGAGTTAAGTATCTCTAATAAATTACAGATGTTCATCAGTCAGAGTAATGGTCTGACAAACAATGCACACAATAGCATCTAACGTTAGGGCTAATCGGAAACATTACGCCTTGATAGCATTAACAACCATGCAAACACTGACAGATTAGAATTGACAGGGTAGTTAAATGATGATGTGTGTCCTCGATATTATTCAATTTTATTATTTCCCTCCTAGACAAGTCACAATTGAAAGCTTTCCTGCTAATTAATTTATATAGCTGTCATTTTAGACACAAGATGCAGAGGAAAACGTGAAAGGAGTCACATGTAACCCATTTCTCTACCAAGCTCCCCTTTCTACCTCAAATCGCAAGTGATGGTAAATAGTGCACCGCATGTGACAGGGAGGAGAGAGTCTTTAATGCAGTCCCTGGGGCTCCACCACCCCCTGATGCTGCTGCAGCCTCAGTGAAAATGCTTCATTACTGTTACTCCATGATGGGAGCTCAGCATCACCCGTCATCCAAAAGGCAGCAGCGATATTCGTTTGATTTAGTATCGTTGTTGAGTGGATGGCTGGGTCTCTCTCGCTCTCACAGCAGCCGAATAGACAACGTATCAGTCTCTGCCTGTCGTCTCATATAGAAAATATCCTTAGAAAGAGAGGGGAATTTATGAAGAAGCTGCCCTTTGAGCAAGATGGATAGTCCTGCCCACGTGTGCCCTGAGCCAAATGTCTAAAGTACAAAGCTCACTGTTGTTATGTGTTTGGTAGTGCTTTACAACACAGCTCAGTAGGTGATTTTAAAGGGGTAATACTATGTAATTATAATGTAATAACTGTGTAATGTCCAGGTAATGAAAGTGTGGATATCTGGATAATCTTCACCTGAAATGTATGGGTAACAGAGGGTTAAAAAATAAAGGTTAAAAATGGGGGAATACATAAAAAAAGGCAAGGAGGCTTTTGTCTAAAGGTAAGAAGATACAAATGATATGTTTAATGCTGTGACGTTTTGGGTCTTGCTTTAATTTCAGCCTGATATTACTTTGATTTGTCCACTATTGATACAATTCCATTACCTAGTGCAGGGGTGTCAAACTCATTTTAGTTCACAGGCCAGATTCAGCTAATTTTGATCTGCAGTGGGCCGAACCAGTAAAATGATAACATAATAATATATAAATAATGTCAACTCCAAACTTTTCTCTATGTTCTAGGGTGAAAAAAGGTAATTTACATTATGAACAGGTTTACATCTGCAAACTATCCTTTCAAAAGATGTGAATAACATGAACAAACTGAAAAAATAAGTGTAATTCTAACAATATTCTGCCTCAGTTTATCATTTACACATGTACATTATAACTTACAGATCACAGTGGATCTACAAACACACAAAACATTATAATAACAGACAGAATATTCTTAAAATTGTACTTACTTCTCTTAAGACATTTCAGGTTATTCATATTTTTTGCAAAATTATGCTTTGTTTTAGTGTAAATACATGAAAATATTTATATTTACAAAGAAAAACATTTGGAGTTGTAATTATTAACATGTTATTATGATAGTATTTTACCGGTCTGACCCACTTGAGATTGAATTGTTCTGAATGTGGAACCTGAACTAAAAGGATTGTTAATATTTTAGTGTAATTTTTGCATTTCACAAATTCATCCCAAGGGCCGGACTGGACCCTTTGGTGGGCCGGATTTGGCCGTATGTTTGACACCTGTGACCTAGTGAATGCTCAGTTAATTACATGACATAATCATGATTAATTATTATTCCTGTTCTAGCCAAGTTGTAATGTTATGTATTGATAAAGTTACATACATTGACAGCTGGTGCTTATAATGATTGACATTAGCATTTTAACATGTGACTAAAGTTCACCTGCATTTTCATGTTTTGTTTTGCTTTTTAATTGTTTTTCTTTATTTATTCACTTGAACACCAATCTGTTGCTACAATTACAGTTAGGTCCTATACTTCCTACATAATAAAATAATCTTTTTAACAACTGTTATGTCTCTTCACTTTGCATAAATATAGGGTTTTGCTTCCCGTTAGGCAAGCTGATGTACAGTCGCGGAAAAAATGATTAGACCATCAAAAGCCATCAAAAATAATGGTTATGCAATCAAGTACTAACTCCTGTGTGTATCATGCGACTAAAACAGACAGAAAAGAAAACATGGAATGTCTAAAAGCACTGTTTTTGTCAGTACAATGCCACAGATATTGATGTAAGAACTGAAGTGTTTTGGTTATTATCAAGAAAACACGAAAAATGGATAGATATCAGCTCTGAAATTAAAGTCTTTTTGAGCTATTTTTTTTATCATTATATTTGTCCAAACAAATGTACCTTCAGTTGTACCAGGCATTAAAATGAACAAGAAATTGAAGAAAACAAGGGTGGTCTAATATTTTTTTTCCGCAACTGTATTTCACTTCTTTAAAGGAACCCCTTGGTCTCCATATATTTCTTTGTAGCTCAAAGATGTTGTGAAACAGTGAAGTTTATCAGCAAAAACTGTACTGTAACTATTTTTTTGGAGAGAGGAACAAATAAATGATGTACTTTTCAGCTCAAAAAGCCATCGTATGCTACCTTCAAAGACAACAACGTAGAGAATTTCTGTGTTAGAATAACTGGAAACTGTATTGAGATCAACCATCACTGGTCATCATTTGTTACAGTGAAACATGTCTGTAAAGAATAAGCTGCATTTTGAGTAAAATCTATGAGATCAGAAGAATATAGACAGAAACATAATTTATAAACAAGTAAAAGAAAAAAGAAAGCTTGACACAAAAAAGTGCTCTATTTGTGATAAGATATAGTAAAAAAGTAAATATTATTATTAATGTAAATTGTTAAGAAGGAAAACACAGACTCAAGAATTTGCTCATCCAGGGATATCTCTCTCCCTCCTTTATTTGACACTGGGTTTTATACAGGAGAGTTGTACAACATTTGCACATCCTTTCTACCATAAAAGGAGTCTGACCATTCACTACATGCATGATATGCTCCTTTGCTAAATATGATGTTACCAGATTAATGACTTTGTTTCGACCATCGTTTGGTGTGACCAGGCTCTGGTTTCCTTTCTCATACATTACCTAATCCAGCAAAGTCACGGCGACCTGCACAACAGTTGAAATGCAGCCTTGTTAAAGCACTTTAAAAGGAAGTGAAGTGAAGCAGAAGTTTGGAATGGATACTTTGATACGTCCAGATAGGAAAATGAGACTCACAATATTAAAGTATTCTTTTTACCTTTAAATACCATTTTAAATACCACATTATTATTATTATTATTATTATTATTATTATTATTATTATTATTATTATTAACACTAAATTAACTATTGTTAATTATTGTTTTTTATTGATTAGGTTCCTCACATACAATTACAGCATAATAATTCTATGCTGACTTAATTTTATTTCATCAAAGCAAGATTTGTATGTTTACTCGGCAGGGATATCTTTGTTAAAGGTAGAGTTTCACACATAGTTAATTGTCATTATTAGGCGAAGAAGAAAACTCAGATGGTGGAACTTTAGTCTGAACTTGTAAACCTCATAATGACACTATAATTAAAAGTTATCCAAGGCTCAACAAGAAAAGCTAGCATGAAAATCCGATCAAGTACTATGTCATAACAAGACATTTTGACTAAAATCCCTGTTTTAACAGCTCTTCTTTTAAGTCATTTGAAGTGGTGGTGTCCCAGCGCCCCCTATGGACCAGCAACCACTGACTGACAGAATCACAGAATGCAATCCTTGTCTGGCTGTGTCTGAGGATGGTAATCATTCATAGTGAACGCATGTGGAGTGAAAAACACACCCAACACAGCTGTTCTGACGCTATCGGCGGGATAGAAACACCTTCACGCCACGGGAAACTTTGTCAGTCATTAATCACAGATGTGACTGTCTATAAAAGACCAAAGACTCAGTGAAAATATATTTATCTTAATTTACAATGTAAATCTGACCCAAATAAAATCCAGTCAGCAACAAGACAACACAAAATGAGTGCAGAGTAACCAAAAATGTATCTTAAAAAATGTAAAAAATAAAATAAAAGTTAATAAAAAAAAATAATGATTTATGAGGATGAAGATCATGTAATACAATGCCCTGTACGATCCACATCTGCTTACTACCTAAAGGGAATTTGATCCAGTTTTCATAACAAATACACACAGTATGTAGTTTATATGTGCATATGAGTGGATAAAGTACTTGTACACTACTCGCAATTACTGATCTCAGTTATTATACTTATTATAAGTAAGATGTTTCATAGTGTAAGTTTATTTAGAGTATTGGAGTATACATTGAATTAAAAATTACAAATTGTGGGATGACTCATGTAAAAGAGAAAAGATAGTGATATTATTATTATTACTATTTCCATTTATTTATTTATTTATCTATCGTCCCTTTAATTCAAATGTATTCAATCAGTGTCAATTTGTCATATAAAGTATAAATTATCGAAATTCTATGTCCATTGATACAAAACAGTGGCTTTAATTGAAGAATTAACATGTTTTTATTTTTAGTTTTTTCCCATAAAACCATAATTTTATTGGTTTTAATGGGTGAAAGTTCAGAAATGCAATTTTGAAATACCCGTCAAAAAGATATTGTGTAATTGTGAGCAGAATAGATTTTAATATCTGAATTCAATCATTCTATCAGTGTTGAATTAGTGGATTTTCACTGTGAAGTGAAGAGTTCACTTCATTTATTTCCTTAACGTGGACGTTTTCCTTGTCACATGTATAAAGCAAAGGCCTGTAGGTATTGTCACACCAGAAGTCAGTTACGTCTTTACTGTATTCTCTAATCCTTGAGGAACACGATGTTCACTTGCAGCAGAACCAGCCTCAGCTCTGTCTCTACACAGAATACAATTGGATATCAGCATGAAGAACATGGAGCCTGTCACCATGGAGACTGACATGTATCACTCCATCCGCTTGACACGCCCACTGGCAGGAACAGGCAGCCTCAGTGGAGTCTCACTCATGTAGCTCCTGGCCAAAAATTAAAGTGGAAACCACTGCAGGGGCTGATGGGAGATCCAGTGAACTGAAGAGGGAAAGACGAGTCAGGAGACAGATGCACGGGCTGACAGAAAACGACAGGATGATGGAGAAGAGCCCAAATGCAAGAGAATGGAGAGGAAAAGGATCAGGATTAACAGTGGAAGACTCCGTCCATTTCTTTGTGCTGTGATGAATGTCTGACAGGTGTTCTTGTAGAGTAGAGCAGAGATTGATCGATGCTTATGTTTGTCATCCAGCATACTCTGAAACATTGGCGAGTGTGTCAGGGCGACTGTCCTGGTTGTGGCGCTTCCTACAGCTGCCATTTTATTTACCACAGACTTATGACAGACTCGGTTTGACATAATGAAGAGCGACAGGTATGTGTTTAGAGTTGCGTTTTAATTCCTCCACAGCTCATTGGTGCAGAATATGACCCGAGGACCTGAACTGGAGGTGGATCTTCTCAAAAAACCTCCTGTGATGCTGACTTGATTCCAGCAGAAAGCTCTTAGTCTGACAGCTCTGACCGTGTTTGGACAATTCCAAACTGATGCAAAGCATTAGGAAAACAGAGGTGATTTGTGGTTTTACTGTGGCTGTTTTCAGTCTAAAACCAGAGCTAAGCTAACAGCTGTGATGTAAACTATCAGCTGATGCAGCACACGAAGACTGAAAGACACAGTGTTATTTTGACTGACTCTAAAAATAACAGGCTGTGAGTTTTGGGTTGAAGAAGAAAACTTGATAATACCATAATCCTGATGTGTGCAAACAATGAGCTTTAAACTTTATTCAGTGAATGATCCAGTCTGTGGACATACAGTGGTGATTTGTTGGTGGTTTTTGTAGCAATAAGTGTGTTCTGGTACATGACTTCCCCCTGCTGTTGAGAATTTGGAATGACAATACTATGTAGAACCCCTTTAACCCATAAAGACCAAGTGCAACTTCTGTGGCAATTCCATAAGTTTTTTTTCCTCTATATTTAACTTTTCTTAAGTGATTTATCACCATTTACTTTAAAATTATGCTCTGTGTTCTGCATTTTTTAAGTGAAAATCCGGTATTTTCCTGTATTTAATTTAGTTATCATGCAGATGTTCATTGAAGCTCCAATTATTAAAGTTGAGGGTTATTATATAAAAAACATAGAAAATTGAAGAAAATGTGACATTTCTTCAATCTATAAAATCTATCGTTCACTCAGTGTTTCTCAAACTGTGTGTGTGGCATGAAGGCTTGCCGGGGGGGTATGGGATCACTCCTGGGTGTTTTTTTTTTCCTTCAGGTTAGAACATGTAACAGGTGGAACTAATGTTTTAGCGTTGGAGCACCCTGGACTCATTTTAGAGACGTACAACAAACAAATCTACTGCCACGGTGATCTGTCACTAGACTAGACAGAGAGTTTTGGATTTGGAGAATGGACAAGGATTGGACTGGAAAAGAAACATGTGCAATGTTTGTGTTTTTGCACAGTTTGCACATTAATGTTCTGAGATGTGCAACATAAACAGGCTCACTGCAGCCACTGATATTGTTAAAATGTTCATCTGTGTTACCAAAATGTGTTTGTTCTAAAAAAAAAAAAAAAAAAAAAAAGTAACGTAACTGTCATAGTTGTAAGATAATTGTGCATTTCCTATTTTTATTTGGACAAATATAGTCTCGGGGAGCGGTCTTGTTAAGTTTATTTGTGTTGTTCAATCAAAAATCTAAGCTATTTTTAATTAGCACAACAAATTATTCAAGGACAAGCAAAAAGTATTATGTTTATGTTTATGTTTACGCATTTGGCAGACGCTTTTTTCCAAAGCGACTTACAGGGGAAAACCAATTAAATCACTCAATCAATCAAATTTTATTTATATAGCGCCAGATCACAAGGAAGTTATCTCTTGACATTTTATATATAGAGTTGGTCAAAACCAGACTCTAAGTCAATTCTACAGAAACCCAACAGAATCCTCCAGGAGCAAACACTTGTGACTGGTGACAGTGGCGAGGAAAAACTTCCCTTTAACAGGCAGAAACATATTGTATTAATACAATATTGTTGGGGTTGAGGGTGGCCTGGAGATTTTTCATCCTCCAAAGGGGGGCCTGACAGAAAAAGACTGAGAAGGACTGCATCAACTGAACATAAACCAACTCCATGGGTTTTACTGGTGAATCAATGTTGTAGAAGATGACGGTGTTTCCACGTTCACTACGGAGCCTCTGAATGCACAAATGGGTCATATCTGATGACCATGGAAACATGACAAACTGCATTTTACATTTATTTATTGATAGGATTAGTGGATTCACAGGTATTACACATTTTAGATCAGTAGATGCTTTTGGTTGCCAGTGGATATTTGGGTCTTTATGGGTTAAGATCAATATTTATGTGACCTCATCATATAAGAACATATTCAACTTTCTGTGTTTAGCTTGTGACAAAACCAACCTGAACTACATCAGTTCCAGTGGGTTACTGGTGACCTGTTGGATACTAAAGCCAGTCCAGACCAAAGCTTTGTGACGATATTCAAAGATTCAAAGCGTTTCATTGTCATGTGTGCAGTAAAGAAACAGGTTTGACTGAACAATGAAAATCTTACTTTGCCGTCCACACTGAGAGCCAAGAGAATTTAAGATTTATCAAACAATTTAACTAGGAAATTAAAACAAGCAAAACAAAGTGGCATTTAAGAATGGCATGCAAAAGAGAATGAGCATAAAAATAAAACAATATAAACTATTACTTAGAGCACAGGTGTTGTGCGGCCCAGGGGCCAAATCCAGTCCACCAAAGGGTCCAGTCCGGCCCTTGGGATGAATTTGTGAAATGCAAAAATTACACTAAAATATTAACAACCCTTTTAGTTCAGGTTCCACAGTCAGACCAAGTCAATCTCAAGTGGGCAGGACCAGTAAAATACTGTCATAATAACATATAAATAATGTCAACATCAAAATGTTTCTTTGTAAATGTAAATATTTTCATGTATTTACACTAAAACAAAGTATAATTTTGCAAAAAAATGTGAATAACCTGAAATGTCTTGAGAGAAGTACAATTTTAACAATATTCTGCCTGATACTAAAAGTTTTGTGTGTTTGTAGATCCACTGTGCATATAATGTTATAATGTACATGTGGAAATGATAAACTGAGGCAGAATATTGTTAAAATTACACTTATTTTTTCAGTTTGTTCATGTTATTCACATCTTTTGAAAGGATAGTTAGTAGATGTAAACCTTTTCATAATGTAAAAATACTTTTTTCACTCTAAAACATAGAGAAAATTTTGGAGTTGACATTATTTATATATTATTATGTTATTATTTTACTGGTTCAGCCCACTACAGATCAAATTTAGCTGAATCTGGCCCCTGAACTAAAATGAGTTTGACACCCCTGACTTAAAGGGAAAAAAACAAACAAACAAAAAAAAAAACAAGACAACGATTATCACAAGTTGCCGAAAAGACTCGCTACATTATGAACTGATATGGGAATTCATGGTCAGTTAAAAAAGATAGAGTAAGGGGGCGGGACTACAGGGTGGGGAAGCAAAATTTACAATATTTTGAGGCAGGGATTGAAAGACAGTGTATGACCAATTCGTTTATTGAAAGTCATGAGAATTTATTTGCCACAAGAAAATGTACATAATAGAAAATGTTTTTATTCTATGTGTCCTCCTTCTTTCTCAATAACTGCCTTCACACGCTTCCTGAAACTTGCGCAACTTCTCCCATTCTTCTTTAATAGTATCTTCCAGACTTTCTCGTAATAGTTTTGCTCATAGTCATTCTCTTCTTTACATTATAAACAGTCTTTATGGACACTCCAACTATTTTTGAAATCTCCTTTGGTGTGACAAGTGCATTCAGCAAATCACACACTCTTTGACGTTTGCTTTCCTGATTACTCATATGGGCAAAAGTTTCTGAAAAGGTATGGATAATAGTGTTAGGTATGATTATGACATCAATATATGTTTGGTTTCAAAACAACTGACGTAGTGCCTGCTGAGAAAAAACAACTAAATGTTCATTGTAAATTTTGCTTCCCCACCCTGTATATAAATTGAACTTCATCCCACTCCTTTTCCAATGTTTTTTTTTTTTTAATATCTATGGATATATTGTTTTTCCTTGTTGTATTTGGTTTTAAATATTGAGATTCAAAATAAAACAAACATAAAAATAAACAAACGAACTGACCCATCTCAGCTCCGCTCAAGCCGACTGATGCTGTTGCTTGCAACTTAAGTTGTCATATCGCCGGTGGGTGGTTTTAGACGTAACTCATGCTTCATTGTGTTTAATGTGTCAACTGTCCAGTGTGTGGCCTTTCTCTCACTTTATCTAAGTCAGTACAGCCCTTTGGGAAGAAAAAAAGGAAGAAAAAAAAAAAAAACATTTCACACCCCTGATCTGATCTGTAATCTGTTCACATCTCCTGGTTCTCTACACTAGTCTATAATCACATGCACGGCGCAGACAAAGCCTGGT